>NC_048280.1:23638071-23969321 GCF_009762535.1 Notolabrus celidotus
TCTCAGTAGGACTTGTGGTTGCAGTCAGACCTGGTTGCAGTTGACACTGAGGTTGGTTTCTCAGTACTGTAAAGTGAGGAAGCTGCAGTTGGCAGCTGTCTTTGAACTATCACTTGTTTCTGCCTCACGTGATGCTGTGACTGAGGGTGACTCTGTGCTTGATGCAAAAGCGACAGTAGTGCTGGGATAAGGGACTCATCACTGATATCTTAAGTGCTGTCTCCAGAACCATCAAAACCAGTGGTCATCTGTAAGGATGCTGTGTCAGGTTTTGTGCTTGATTCACTAAATGAGGGACTGGCCTGTCATGTTGTAGTTTCCCACTGATGCTTGTATCCTCATCGCTTGTAATATCAGACGATGTCCCAGGAGATCCTGTTGCGGGTGTGTCAGTGCTGTAGAGGGACGATTTAGCTGTGACACTTGATGTTGTAGTGAACATGGCAGGGGTTGGGTCACCTGAGCCATCTTCCTCTGTTGAAGTCAGAAGAGAGCTTGGATCCATTGTCCCAGAAAAGGCTGTTACTGAGGGACCTTCAGTACCATCTGATCCTGTGCTGTCTTGTCCTGTGACAGGCAATGCAGTTGGCTTCTCTGTGCTAAACAATGAGGAGGCTGTAGGACCCATGGTTGCCTTGGTGGTGATCCCTGTTTTCTGTTCCCCTGAGCTTTCTTCCTCTGTTGGAGGTGAAGATGAACTTGCCATTTGTGGAGCTGATACTTTCTCAGTAGGACTTGTGGTTGCAGTCATGCCTGTTGCAGTTGACACTGATGTTGGTTTCTCAGTACTGTAAAGTGAGGAAGCTGCAGTTGCAGCTGTCTTTGAACTATCACTTGTTTCTGCCTCACGTGATGCTGTGACTGAGGGTGACTCTGTGCTTGACGCAAAATCGACAGTAGTTGATGGGATAGGTGATTTATCACTGGTAGCTGAAGTGGTGTCTCCAGAACCATCAAAACCAGTGGTCATCTGTAAGGATGCTGTGTCAGGTTTTGTGCTTGATTGACTAAATGAGGGACTGGACTGCAATGTTGTAGTTTCCCCACTGATGCTTGTATCCTCATCGCTTGTAACATCAGACGATGTCCCAGGAGATCCTGTTGCGGGTGTGACAGTGCTGTAGAGGGATGATTTAGCTGTGACACTTGATGTTGTAGTGAACATGGCAGGGGTTGGGTCACCTGAGCCATCTTCCTCTGTTGAAGTCAGAAGAGAGCTTGGATCCATTGTCCCAGAAAAGGCTGTTACTGAGGGACCTTCAGTACCATCTGATCCTGTGCTGTCTTGTCCTGTGACAGGCAATGCAGTTGGCTTCTCTGTGCTAAACAATGAGGAGGCTGTAGGACCCATGGTTGCCTTGGTGGTGATCCCTGTTTTCTGTTCCCCTGAGCTTTCTTCCTCTGTTGGAGGTGAAGATGAACTTGCCATTTGTGGAGCTGATACTTTCTCAGTAGGACTTGTGGTTGCAGTCATACCTGTTGCAGTTGACACTGAGGTTGGTTTCTCAGTACTGTAAAGTGAGGAAGCTGCAGTTGGAGCTGTCTTTGAACTATCACTTGTTTCTGCCTCACGTGATGCTGTGACTGAGGGTGACTCTGTGCTTGATGCAAAAGCGACAGTAGTTGCTGGGATAAGGGACTCATCACTGATATTTGAAGTGCTGTCTCCAGAACCATCAAAACCAGTGGTCATCTGTAAGGATGCTGTGTCAGGTTTTGTGCTTGATTCACTAAATGAGGGACTGGCCTGTAATGTTGTAGTTTCCCCACTGATGCTTGTATCCTCATCGCTTGTAACATCAGACGATGTCTCAGGAGATCCTGTTGCGGGTGTGACAGTGCTGTAGAGGGACGATTTAGCTGTGACACTTGATGTTGTAGTGAACATGGCAGGGGTTGGGTCACCTGAGCCATCTTCCTCTGTTGAAGTCAGAAGAGAGCTTGGATCCATTGTCCCAGAAAAGGCTGTTACTGAGGGACCTTCAGTACCATCTGATCCTGTGCTGTCTTGTCCTGTGACAGGCAATGCAGTTGGCTTCTCTGTGCTAAACAATGAGGAGGCTGTAGGACCCATGGTTGACTTGGTGGTGATCCCTGTTTTCTGTTCCCCTGAGCTTTCTTCCTCTGTTGGAGGTGAAGATGAGCTTGCCATTTGTGGAGCTGATACTTTCTCAGTAGGACTTGTGGTTGCAGTCATACCTGTTGCAGTTGACACTGAGGTTGGTTTCTCAGTACTGTAAAGTGAGGAAGCTGCAGTTGGAGCTGTCTTTGAACTATCACTTGTTTCTGACTCACGTGATGCTGTGACTGAGGGTGACTCTGTGCTTGATGCAAAAGCGACACTAGTTGCTGGGATAAGGGACTCATCACTGATATTTGAAGTGCTGTCTCCAGAACCATCAAAACCAGTGGTCATCTGTAAGGATGCTGTGTCAGGTTTTGTGCTTGATTCACTAAATGAGGGACTGGCCTGTAATGTTGTAGTTTCCCCACTGATGCTTGTATCCTCATCGCTTGTAATATCAGACAATGTCCCAGGAGATCCTGTTGCGGGTGTGTCAGTGCTGTAGAGGGACGATTTAGCTGTGACACTTGATGTTGTAGTGAACATGGCAGGGGTTGGGTCACCTGAGCCATCTTCCTCTGTTGAAGTCAGAAGAGAGCTTGGATCCATTGTCCCAGAAAAGGCTGTTACTGAGGGACCTTCAGTACCATCTGATCCTGTGCTGTCTTGTCCTGTGACAGGCAATGCAGTTGGCTTCTCTGTGCTAAACAATGAGGAGGCTGTAGGACCCATGGTTGCCTTGGTGGTGATCCCTGTTTTCTGTTCCCCTGAGCTTTCTTCCTCTGTTGGAGGTGAAGATGAACTTGCCATTTGTGGAGCTGATACTTTCTCAGTAGGACTTGTGGTTGCAGTCATGCCTGTTGCAGTTGACACTGATGTTGGTTTCTCAGTACTGTAAAGTGAGAAAGCTGCAGTTGCAGCTGTCTTTGAACTATCACTTGTTTCTGCCTCACGTGATGCTGTGACTGAGGGTGACTCTGTGCTTGACGCAAAATCGACAGTAGTTGCTGGGATAGGGGATTTATCACCAGTAGCTGAAGTGCTGTCTCCAGAACCATCAAAACCAGTGGTCATCTGTAAGGATGCTGTGTCAGGTTTTGTGCTTGATTGACTAAATGAGGGACTGGACTGCAATGTTGTAGTTTCCCCACTGATGCTTGTATCCTCATCGCTTGTAACATCAGATGATGTCCCAGGAGATCCTGTTGCGGGTGTGACAGTGCTGTAGAGGGACGATTTAGCTGTGACACTTGATGTTGTAGTGAACATGGCAGGGGTTGGGTCACCTGAGCCATCTTCCTCTGTTGAAGTCAGAAGAGAGCTTGGATCCATTGTCCCAGAAAAGGCTGTTACTGAGGGACCTTCAGTACCATCTGATCCTGTGCTGTCTTGTCCTGTGACAGGCAATGCAGTTGGCTTCTCTGTGCTAAACAATGAGGAGGCTGTAGGACCCATGGTTGCCTTGGTGGTGATCCCTGTTTTCTGTTCCCCTGAGCTTTCTTCTTCTGTTGGAGGTGAAGATGAACTTGCCATTTGTGGAGCTGATACTTTCTCGGTAGGACTTGTGGTTGCAGTCATGCCTGTTGCAGTTGACACTGATGTTGGTTTCTCAGTACTGTAAAGTGAGGAAGCTGCAGTTGCAGCTGTCTTTGAACTATCACTTGTTTCTGCCTCACGTGATGCTGTGACTGAGGGTGACTCTGTGCTTGATGCAAAAGCGACAGTAGTTGCTGGGATAAGGGATTCATCACTGATGTCTGAAGTGGTGTCTGCAGAACCATCAAAACCAGTGGTCATCTGTAAGGATGCTGTGTCAGGTTTTGTGCTTGATTGACTAAATGAGGGACTGGACTGCAATGTTGTAGTTTCCCCACTGATGCTTGTATCCTCATCGCTTGTAACATCAGACGATGTCCCAGGAGATCCTGTTGCGGGTGTGACAGTGCTGTAGAGGGACGATTTAGCTGTGACACTTGATGTTGTAGTGAACATGGCAGGGGTTGGGTCACCTGAGCCATCTTCCTCTGTTGAAGTCAGAAGAGAGCTTGGATCCATTGTCCCAGAAAAGGCTGTTACTGAGGGACCTTCAGTACCATCTGATCCTGTGCTGTCTTGTCCTGTGACAGGCAATGCAGTTGGCTTCTCTGTGCTAAACAATGAGGAGGCTGTAGGACCCATGGTTGCCTTGGTGGTGATCCCTGTTTTCTGTTCCCCTGAGCTTTCTTCCTCTGTTGGAGGTGAAGATGAACTTGCCATTTTAGGAGCTGATACTTTCTCAGTCTGACTTGTGGTTGCAGTCATACCTGTTGCAGTTGACACTGAGGTTGGTTTCTCAGTACTGTAAAGCAAGGAAGCTTCAGTTGCAGCTGTCTTTGAACTATCACTTGTTTCTGCCTCACGTGATGCTGTGACTGAGGGTGACTCTGTGCTTGATACAAAAGCGACAGTAGTTGATGGGATAGGGGATTTATCACCAGTAGCTGAAGTGCTGTCTCCAGAACCATCAAAACCAGTGGTCATCTGTAAGGATGCTGTGTCAGGTTTTGTGCTTGATTCACTAAATGAGGGACTGGACTGCAATGTTGTAGTTTCCCCACTGATGCTTGTATCCTCATCGCTTGTAAAATTAGATGTTGTCACAGGAGATCCTGTTGTGGATGTGTCAGTGCTGTAGAGGGACGATTTAGCTGTGACACTTGATGTTGTTGTGAACATGCCGGGGGTTGGGTCACCTGAGCCATCTTCCTCTGTTGAAGGCAGAAGAGAGCTTTGATCCATTGTCCCAGAAAAGGCTGTTACTGAGGGACCTTCAGTACCATCTGTGCCAGTGCTGCCTTGTCCTGTGACAGGCAATGCAGTTGGCTTCTCTGTGCTAAACAATGAGGAGGCTGTAGGACCCATGGTTGCCTTGGTGGTGATCCCTGTTTTCTGTTCCCCTGAGCTTTCTTCCTCTGTTGGAGGTGAAGATGAACTTGCCATTTGTGGAGCTGATACTTTCTCAGTCTGACTTGTGGTTGCAGTCATACCTGTTGCAGTTGACACTGAGGTTGGTTTCTCAGTACTGTAAGGTGAGGAAGCTGCAGTTGCAGCTGTCTTTGAACTATTAATTGTGTCTGCCTCATGTGATGCTGTGACTGTGGGTGACTCTGTGCTGAATACAGAAGCGACAGTAGTTGCTGGGATAGGGGATTTATCACTGATATCTGAAGTGCTGTCTCCAGACCCAACAAAACCAGTGGTCATCTGTAGGGATGCTGTGTCTGGTTTTGTGCTTGATTCACTAAATAAGGGACTGGACTGCAATGTTGTAATTTCCCCACTGATGCTTGTATCCTCATCGCTTGTAACATCAGATGATGTCCCAGGAGATCCTGTTGCGGGTGTGTCAGTGCTGTAGAGGGACGATTTAGCTGTGACACTTGATGTTGTAATGAACATGGCGGGGGTTGGGTCACCTGAGCTATCTTCCTCTGTTGAAGTCAGAAGAGAGCTTGGATCCATTGTCCCAGAAAAGGCTGTTACTGAGGGACCTTCAGTACCATCTGATCCTGTGCTGTCTTGTCCTGTGACAGGCAATGCAGTTGGCTTCTCTGTGCTAAACAATGAGGAGGCTGTAGGACCCATGGTTGCCTTGGTGGTGATCCCTGTTTTCTGTTCCCCTGAGCCTTCTTCCTCTGTTGGAGGTGAAGATGAACTTGCCATTTTAGGAGCTGATACTTTCTCAGTCTGACTTGTGGTTGCAGTCATACCTGTTGCAGTTGACACTGAGGTTGGTTTCTCAGTACTGTAAAGTGAGGAAGCTGCAGTTGCAGCTGTCTTTGAACTATCAATTGTTTCTGCCTCACGTGATGCTGTGACTGAGGGTGACTCTGTGCTTGACGCAGATTTATCACTGGTAGCTGAAGTGCTGTCTCCAGTACCATCAAAACCAGTGGTTATCTGTAAGGCTGTTGTGTCAGGTTTTGTGCTTGATTCACTAAATGAGGAACTGGACTGCGCCGTTGTAGTGTCCCTGCTGATAATTGTATCCTCCGCATCTGAAACAGCAGGTGATGTCCTCGGAGACCTTGTTGTGGGTGTGTCAGGGCTGTAGAGTGATGATTTAGCTGTGACACTTGATGTTGTTGTGAACATGCCGGGGGTCTGGTCACCTGAGCCATCTTGATCTGCTGCAGATGCTGCAAAAGGTTTTATGGTTGTTTCTCTTAATAAAGAATTGGATATTAATGACATATTCTCCACAGATGTCACTAAGGATGGTGTATCGGTGTTTATTTTTAATGGAGTTGTAGGTCCAGCTGTCTTTTGATAATCAATTGATTTCGACCCTTGTGATGCTGTGACAGATGGTATAGTTTCATTTCCTTTTGGGGTTGAACTTATTTCCTTGACTGAGTATTCTGTGCTGACCATATCAGGATCAGTGTTAGCCCCTGTTGTCATAACAGCAGAAATATTACTTAAGTATTCAGTAAATGAGGACATTGTTGTCTTCAGTTTTTCAATAGCACTGTATAAAGGGGAAGCAGTGGTCGAAATGGAGTCATATAAAGATGTTAGGGTTGATGCTGATGCTTGTTCAGGTTCTTTAGTTGCTTGTATAGCTATATTATGTGTGCCCACTGTCTGTACTGTTTGAAATATGACTTCACTCTCTGATGTAGTTTTATCTGTCCCACTTAATATTGATATTGATTCACCAGTCCCTGTAGTTGTACTATATGGCGTTGAGCTTGTAATCATATTTACTGCTTGAACAGCTGACGTCTCCTCGTTTGGTGTTGTCATTGCATCAGCCAGAACTTTTTCTGTTGGTGAGATGGAAGGCATTAGAGTCTCTGCATTCTCTCCCTGACCTGTGATCGTAACATCTGAAGTTTTAGACATGGTAACTGCTATAGATGGGAATGATTCAGTGCTGCCTTCATCTATAGCTGGAGTTATTTTTGTCTTGTGTGTTGTTTCAGAAGAGGAAGAACCACTAGTTACTGAAGGAGCTATTGTACTGATGACTAATTCGTTTGGGTCTTGGGTCTCTTTCCTTCCCTCCACAACTTGAGTGGAGCTCTGTGAATCCCCAGTTGTTAATGTTGGTGTTTTCCCATCAGCATCATCAGAGGAGGGAGGGTACACAGTTTGTAACATAGACAAAGTGCTATCTTCAGCAGCTGGAGTAACAGCTGTGCTCTTTGTTTCCCCTGTAGTTTCAGCTTCATCTCTGTCTGAGTAAAGTTTGGTTGAAGATGTAACAGGGAATTGGTCCACAGCCAGTTCTGTCCTCCCTGACTTGCCTGCTTCTTCTTGTACAGATGCGCTGATGAAAGTGGTCGTTTCCTCAGCTTTTGTTGTTTGGGTTTCTTTGGTAGATTTGGTCATCTCTGGCTCAGTTGAAGTTACTGTAGGAACAAAGTCATCAGAAGCTGTTCTGGTATCACTCATCCCCTCTGTGGCATCTGTGGCAGTTGGACCAGCTTCAGTAGTTTTCAATGAAACCGTATCCTGCATTGTTGGAGTCAATACAGAGGTTGTGTCTGTCTGTGTTGGGCCCTTTGTGGCCAGCTTGTCAGGAGGTAAGTGGGGTATTGAGTCAACAACTGGAGTTGTGTCGGTCTCATATTCATCAACATCTGGGCTTTCTGTAGATGCCATTCCATATTTTTTTTCAGTAGAGCTATCAACAGGGAGATTAGTCAAACTATAATCAAAGATTGTGGTAATTTCATTGCTTGCTCCCAAAGTCGTCACATTAATCAAAATCTGGGTACCTTGGACCTCCTTTTCATCAGCACTTTTTGGCTCCAATGTTATCTCACTTTTACCATTGACAAAGCTAATAGTTGGGGTGATGGTGGCAGAAGTTTGGGAGTAAACATCTTGGTCTCCGCTCTGCAGGATGGGCTCCTTAGCTTTAGAGGGAAGTGGATCATCAATGAGTGTGGTGGAGGTCTGGGAATCTTGTGGCTGTAGAGGCTGTTTAACTGAAAAAAGAAATAAAAGAAACATTGTAAATAGATTTCAAAACAATAATCAATTTACCAAAGCCGTTAGATAGCAATCAACTTAACATCTTATTACTAAACTCAAGGTGTATGATAGTATTCTATGATCTGGTAGGCAAAGTAAGAGCTAATACATATATCTAAAAAATAATTATTTGGAGGATTAGAAGCAATAGAAAAATTCATTCTGAAAGTTGAATTTGGACCTCCTGTCTCTGAATACTTCTGAATTAAAATTGTTTGAAGCATTCCTTTTTATATGTAATCTTCTTCTGACTCAATTACTAAAAAAGCTAAAGGATTCACGACTCTAAAGAGTACTCAAATACTTTTTAGAATGCTAAAGCTAAAAGAGATTTAAATGATATGCATTGAAACATACTGAAAACAATCTCTCATCAACATCTACATAGTTTTGAAGCAGGCAGCCCAGGTTCAATTCCAACATGTGCCCCTTTAAAAAATTCAATTATCCTGCCAAGGATATAACAGAGAACAGAGCGAAAATTAATCTAACGATAAACCGTTTTATCCATTAGCATGCTCCTCTCCCTTTCTCTCCTTCTCTACCTCATGTCCCCTCTCTCTGTGTTTCCCACAAATGGTGATCTGGAGATTATTGGTTCCAAACGGGAACACCTGCACCAGCTCAACTCTTCAGAAAGACATCTGTTCAACCCCCAACCCAGACATGGGAACTGAGGCAATAGACCAATCTGACTGACTCACATAGTCTACATTCCCCCATCTTTCTCTCTGTGTTACTCTCTCTCTCACACACACACACACACACTCAGTACAGGTTGTCCCTTCTGGTGGTTGTTTGGCTGTGCTGAAGTTCCTCAAGCCAAGTTATGATTCCAATAATCGAAGTAAAGCAGAGGGGCTAGTCTAAGCTACATTCTGTAGTTAGGTGAGAAACAAACACTTCTTTATCAGATGAATAGATACCTCAAGAGGCAATTAGCTACCAGAGGTTATTCATGTTTGATTTATTTATTTTTTTTTCGTTTTTTTTGTGGGTGTGTTTTTATATATTGATTTATCACTTAATCCAACCCCATCTGCATATACTTGTAGTACAAGCATGTCACTGGTTAATAAATAAATATTTTCTTAACTACTAAACAAGTGAACTGTAAAACAGTGTCTTAACCCTTTCAACCCACAGTTCAAATGTGAATATCCTTTGGTATATCCATAAAAGTAAATCACAGCTATCCAATGAAGGTGCCAGCTGTTTACTCCTTTTCCTCGTCTTCAAATTAGAAGGCTGAGGAAGGTTGGAATGAACTATTCTATAAAGTATCTATAAAGCTTTATTAAAATAAAAGCGAAATTGAAAAATCTCTATAGTGGGAATGTGTTGTTACTGGTTCTGTTAATTGTTGTGTGACATTTGTGGTTGGCACGCCTGCTTATCAATATTTCAAGTCAAACTATGTTGTACAAACACTTTGTAAACAGTGCATTTAATTGTTTTCAATTAATCAGTAACACATGGCAAAGATCTTTTTGTCAGCCTCATATTTTGCAATGTTTTGCAATGCAGGCAGACAACACACTTCAGTCTGCTCTACTGCAATTTTCACAAACTCTACCCACACAGACTGGAAGGACAGGAAGAGACCTGGGTGTCTCAGCTAAGTCACATCCCATGATGTAGCAGTAAAAGTAGCTATAATCACTCACTTCACTCAGGCAGCCTCCAGCTGTCCTCACAGAGAGAGTGAGTAAGCGATCACAGCACCATTTGTGGCGGTGTCCAGTCTATGCTGAAAAGAAGCATGCTTACTCAAGTAGTCTGCCAACAGAACTATTTTATTGCCAGCCTGGCTGTCTGTAAGCTGGTGCATGCACACACAAGGAGAGTAATAGTCCTAATGAAGAGTGATTTGCAGAATAAAAATAATCATTGTATGAAGAAGCAGTTTTTGCACAACAGGCCCTCTAGCAAACATTGTGGTTGAAGCACACACAAACATACAAACATACAAATTACTGAATGTGTATGTATAAGTCAGACTACATTACAAAAACTACAAAATGACCAATTTATTTAAAATTTTCCTTTGAAATCCAATAGATCCCCTCCTTCCATCATGAACCTGTCCTCACAGGTAAGGTATGAGCCACATGTCAGTGCTTTCAGCTAAAATGGGTGCATAGAAAGGAGAAAAAGAGGATGAAGCCAAAACTAAATTATTAACTAAATATCACTTTAATAATCATCCAGCTCTATGCCATTTATAAGACAATTCTTGGTCTACTGCCACACTATCTCTGTGTTTTTATCACACAGAAAAGTGCTGGACAGTACTTATTGCGCTCCCAGGACTTTCTAATGCTTTCTGTCCCAAAAGCTCGCACAGAAATTAGGAAAAGGGCTTTGAGGTATTCTGCACCCTCAGCCTGGAATTTATTGCAGAATGACATGAAACTCAAGGAGCTGGTGTCACTTAATGTTTTTAAATCTAAAATGAAAGACCTTGAAGTTAAATCTTTTGGATGTTGTTGTTTCTGGTGTACCTTGTTACAACTGCCTCCTAGGTAATTGCTCTTTCTGCGACAAATGTTGTGCTTGTAAAGTCTACAATGGTTCTCTGTGTGTCTATGTCTGTAACTTTGTGTTTTTTGCTGCTGACTGTCTTGGCCAGGTCTCCCTTGAAAAAGAGATCTTTGATCTCAATGGGACCAACCTGGTTAACTAATGGTTAAATATAATAAATAAAATGCATCAATGACCTATGATTAAAAGCTTAAAGCTAGAATTTGTAGTCACGACAAACTAGCATGAAATTTAATGTAGCATTTCATCAGGACTCCGTCTAACCCCCCTATGATCGTGACTGATTAAAAAACCAGTCCTCAGCACATCGTTTGTGTTTTGCACTGCGTCAACTCATGTCTCACTCAGCGGTAAGAAAACATCAAAACATTATCACAGGATTATAACAGGATTTGATTGGTTTCATAATTTGGCTCCTAATGGCAGGGATTGGTTGGTGTTTTCCCAGGTTTACTCCGGCTGTAGATAGCGGGTTTTTTTCCGCTCTTTTTTAAGAACATATTATGTATTGATTGCCATCAGGACATAAAGATCATTTTAACCAGTATAACAAAAAGTGTATCTAAATCTGACTACCAACCCCTGCTAGAAGAAAGCTTTGTATATTTTATTAAAGTGATCAACTAATTTTGTTCTATGCTTATTTGATGTCTAAAAACTCTTGTCTCTTAAACACCCCAGTTTTTATGAGATCCTGTCATCACTCTTAAACTACCGTCTTCACCTCATTCTTTTTTCTTTCTTTTCCTTTCTCTATCCTAACTTCTCCCCCTTCGCCGTGTTATAGTTACTTTAAAGACATCTGCTCAGCTGGACTGACTGAAGAGGACCCCAAGGCAAAGAAGTCTTTCAGCATCAGTTCATACGTAGAGCAAACACAAACACAAGCCAGAAGGAACAGGAAAATTAATCATTTCAATTTGCTTCATTGTGGAAGACCTTTACAAATGACTCATCATGTAAACACCGGTGCTCACACACAGTAACTGCTTTTACATGTAAAACATAGATCATTTCTAAATATCATAGCCATTATAAGAGCCAGCTGCTTATCCTTAACATGGATTTAAATAGTTTATGGACAATCATAGATTTAGAAAGGACACCTTTTTAACCTGGTGTGAGCTGCCTGGATGTAAACTTTAAAAAATGCCACAAGAAAGAAGGGCTATAAATTAGTTACTTAAGCCATTTTCACATGTGCACACCTGAACCTGACAAGACAGCCTGCTCCTAGAACTTTCAAAAGTTACCTTACATCCGTAAGTTTTCCTTGAAAGATGGGAAGGAGAGGTTTCTAAGGAGGCAGGACATGACGTAAAAGGGTCGCTGCAACTGTCTCTGTGTTATTTATACAAGATATATAAGTTGGCAGGCCAAGCAGAACTTTTTATCAATGCTATGTGTAATTGGACGTATTCACAGTAACAATGGATGTTGGAAAAATAACACCCTGGCAAGCTGAAGTGACAACTAATAAACTTTAACCCCATTAACCTCCCCCCTTGTTGGAGTGAAAATCCGCTGTTTGTATTCAGACACAGACAATAAAGAGTTTAGTACATGTGATGATACAACATTTGTGTTAATTATATGGCCACGTTTTACTTCCAGCACTCTATATATTGGCAGAGGATACAAATATTTTCTTCCCTTTAATTCAGCACCCTGGACAGCATCCCCCCAGTGCCCAGCATATAAAGTGCTACTATATAAACTCAGAATAAACAATACTGTCCTTGTGTTTACTAAATTTCTAACACCTATTCATTTTTAATATAGTCACCAAATCAAGAACTGGCCTTTCCAATTCCCAGGACCATATCTGTCTTAGCTTCTTTGCTTATAATAAAATATATCAAATGAACTCAGGTATTGTTTGATTGTCTTACCTGATACATTCTGTGCCAGAATGACAGTGGTCTCTTGGATAGACTGTTCATCTGTTCCTGGAGCAGTGGTCTTTTCAGGCACAGCTGGAACCATAGGAGCAGATGTAAAGAGCTTTGTTCCAATTGCTGCTGTGGTGGTGTCTTCTGTCAGGTTATCCACGCCCTGTCCTGGCAGCTGAGTTGCGGATTCACCAAAGACATGTACATTTGTTGGTGATGTCAAATCCTCAGCTAAGGTTCCAGTGTTGATCAGTACGGTGGTGGCCGTCGTAGCACCAGCTGGTATCTCAACAGCTTGCATCTTTGGTGTGGGTTTTGCTGTTGTACTACTCTCTGGTGGACTTGTGGAACTTGTCTCCACCTCACTTCCAGGTTGGGTGTTGCACATAAAGGTGGTTCCAGAGGTAGTGTCTATGGGAATTGTTGTTGCCTCAGTAACATCAGTGCTATCTGTGGGTCTTGGTGAGAGGTCATGTTGGGAAGGCCGAGGAGGTGGCAAGGCCTCTACTACATAATTAAGGTCAATGTCATCAATGTCGGGATCATACTCAGGGAATTCTGTTGTTGAATGAAACTCAGTCAGTGAGGGTGTCATCTCAGGAGAGCTGAACACTTCCTCGCTGGTTAGTTCAGTTGATTCTGTTGCTGTGTCAGTGTAGTCAGAGGCCATTGTTGTGGTGATCCCAGAATCCAGAATAGTTTCCTCAGTCTTCCCCTCGGCAAACATTGGCTCTGTAATGACAGACTCATCTGGTTTTGGGACATCAGGTTTGATTGTGTTGATCTGAATTACAGAGTGATCGTCTGGCTCATCGTCGTCAGGCTTGGATACAGACTCTGTGGTATCTGTGCTTTTTGTTGTACTTTGGGGTTCTGGGAATGTGTCACCACGGTGGGGGAAAAATTCCACATTGGTTACATTTGCACTTACAAAGTCACCAATGTCTAAGTCTGGTGTAGCTGTGACATCATTAACATCATCGTGTTCCTCTTTTATGGTGGGTGCAGCTGTGGTGATTAACTCTTCTTCTTGGCCTGCTGGAGTGGGGCGTGGTGGAGCCATACTAGTAGAAAACATAGATGGAACTGAAGAGTCTGGGGATTCTTCTGCCTCTGATACTGATCTAGATGTTGGGCTTGGTATAGTGGTGCTACTCTCTAGCAATGGGATGAAGGTAGATGAGCTGATGGTGGTGGTTGTTTCTGCCACAGACATACCAATAAATGATGTCTGACTGAATACCCATCTTCTTCCTAGGATAAGCACAAAAACACATGAGTTATTATCATTTATACTGTTGATCTTTGGGTTAGGATTAGAATACCATGGAACAAAGTCAAATAGTCAAGATTCACCATTGTTACATGAGAAGAGTACAAGCATCCTGCAAGAAAAGACTACAAGATGACAGTACAGATACAACAGATAATTGCACGTTTATCAAACTTAAATCAAATGTTTTCACATGTTTGGGTCTAGTACATGAGGTTGTGGAATAAGCAGTTTTCAAGACATGTTTATGTATCAAATGGAGCCACATGCCACAGTGTGACACATACCATTAGAGTACCAGAGTTAAAAGTCATATCATATGAGGGGCTTCCTCCCTTCACTCTCAATGTTGTTAATAGTCTGCATTCTTAATAATGTATGCAATAGTCTGAAAGAAACTGTAGAATCAATGCAAAGTATAAAAATGCATTTTAATCTACATAGAATTGTTTGTTTGTAGTCCCATTTAACTTAAACTGTCAGTAAGGCAAAAAAAATAGCACGATTATTTTTCATTTAATAGCCTGTCTCTCATACCTGATGGAAATAGAAGTTTTATAAACTAAGTACATTTCTAGCCATAGGCTTATGGTAGATATCATACTTTTAAAGTGTTTTAATTTGGATGACACAGAAGGGACCTTGCCCCTTTAAATATTTCTGAACATCCCCTAATCTCTTTGAAAGGATTCACCTGCCTGCAACAGATTCATTAAACAGCTTATAAACTTCAAGGAACTAGTGCTGTGTTTTTTAGGAGTTGCCCAGACAACGTTTGACCTCTGTTGTACTCAATGCACTCTCTCT
The DNA here is from genome assembly GCF_009762535.1 of Notolabrus celidotus. Taxonomy (NCBI): domain Eukaryota; kingdom Metazoa; phylum Chordata; class Actinopteri; order Labriformes; family Labridae; genus Notolabrus; species Notolabrus celidotus. The sequence goes on from NC_048280.1 coordinate 23,652,677, forward strand.
CGTCAAGTAGTTTGTCTGAGCACTAACTTGTTTTCTGTCCAGAGCAGCAGTCCCTGGTTCCCTCTTTTTATATCTCAGCCTACTGATGATTTTTTCCCCCCTAATTTTCCATTAATGAGTAAGTCTCATTTAAGTCTGTTTGGTTTTCTCTTGAATGCGCCTTTTCATCCCCACCCCTCTGTCCTCACATGATCTGTCCTTTACTCACACCCATAAAAAGCAGTACTAAAGCAAAAAGCTTTCCTCACTGGTGCAGACAGATTGTTTTAAGCCAGCTGCTGACCATTACGTACTCGCCCTCTTTCTTCATGAAACTATCTCTGATGTAAGGTGTGCAACACAATTTTTCCTAACAGGAAAAGTAGGGACTGCTCTCAGAAGAAGTGCATTATCTCACTGATGGTTTTGAGCTGTTGCTGTACCAAGGCCTTTGTTCCCTTCAGGCCAATTCAGAGACCAATCAGACACCAATTATCCCTCTTTTCACTTCACACCAACTTCCTGTCTCCCTGTACTTCTGTGTAGTCTTACTGACGGAGGTTTTCATTATATTCTGTAATTCAGATAGGAGTCAGAAATCGGAATAGGATAGATTGAGTCCAAACAAATAAGGGTACTTAAAAGGCACTTAGACTTGAATGTAAATACAACAGGACTAAGAGAGCTGACATGGAATACACAGAGCAGGAGGTGAGGGTGGCCTGTTTGTGTGGCCTCTGAACTCCATGTGGACTTATCACTGCGAGAGTTAGCATAGCTCAGGGGCAGTAAATGGCCAGTCGGGGGCTGGCTTATCTATCCAACCCCTCATTTGTAAAGATGGAAAGGCCAGGTCAGGGGTCAGAAAGGATGACTGATTTAGAAGTCCAGCAGTAGCTTTGTCCATTATCCAAACGTCTGCTCTGATAAGTACAAGTGAGAATGACAGAGGGCAAACTCTGATGGCGGAAATTAGATGTGAAAGGAAAAGGAGAGTTAGATAGTGAGACAAAAAAGGCTGACAGGTGTTGTATTAGTTACTTCTGCTGCTCCTCTAAATGGCAACTGTCAACTGTCATATGGGTTTGCCCTGAGGACATTGATTGGTTAAGAACACTCACGTTTTGAAGGATTAGACTAATTCTGTTAACTCCAAGTCAACCATGAAGTGTCACTTTTTACAAGAATCCAAAGCTCTATTTTGCTTTCTTCCTTTAGTCAGTAATCAACAAAGCTGGAAACAAATCATCTTTTCAATGCATACCCAATGCATACTTGGGATTCAAGTTTGCAGGAGGTGAAAAAAAGGATCTCTTTTCAACATCCCTAACACCTTTGCTACTTAGGTTTATTTCAGATAATGAATGTGTATGATATAATCTAAAGTGAAGAATCCGAAAATTTTGAACTGCACTCAAGACATAAACTGTTTTATTTAGTTTCAAATCAACACTGAGGTTGAATAAGGATACGGCTTAAGGAGCTATGATTAGCCCAGCTGTAAGTAATATAGAGGGAAAAAACACAGAGACAGTTGCAAACTCTCCTGCAACTATTGGTCGTTAATCTACCCATTAGAGCAAGATCTGCCATGTCCATTACTTTCAAAGTAAATTGAGTTTACCACTATTATTTTACCCTCCCTTTGGCAAATTTTGTTGCCACAGAAATGGGTGGGTAACTCAAATGTGAGACAGTGAGGTCAGCCATAGACGCTGCAATCTGTTTGACTAGTCTGGCACATAACATGCGCTACTCATAAGATAATTATTCCTCTGCTTTTCTCATGTTGTTTTTGTCATTGAAACTATGCAATCATGAAGCAAAAAACAGAAGCAAAGTAAACAGAACGATGGACAAAAGATAGGACAGGTTGTAAACATTTAAAACACTGCTCATGTTCAGCTGTGGAGATGTGTACAATGGAGTAAAGAAGCAGAAAATCAAAGGGTGGAGGAGCAGATGGGAGTATGAGATGAGATCACTGCTCCTTACGGCAAAGGACTGGGTTTAACAGGAAAGGGTCTGTGCCTTTAATTCATGTCTGAAACTTTCTAAACCAAAATATAAACATAAATAACAACATGGCCTTCTATGTGCAGCTAACACTTGGCTCTGTAACACACTGTAATGGTTACATTAAAAGTCCCTGCTATGAGCTTACCTTTAAAACAATAAGCTCCAAGCTTCTTGGTTGGTTCTGGGAAGCCGGTCTGGTTTCTGTAACGGTACATGGTCCTGACACCTATCAGGCCTCCACCACACTGCATTCTTGGTACTGCTACAGGATGTCGTGCACTGCCATCTGAGAGCCACCCATAGTCACACTTGTCCAGACCAAGTCGCCAGGCAGCATGGAGCTGACCAGGGCTCGCCAGGACTGCCCCCCTCTTCTTACACTCTTCACCTGCCTCCTGCAAAGTCATCTTACGGTTCACAGGAGCATAGTACACATCACCTGAAACAAAAATGCCAACAAGCAACAACTTAACAATACACACAATTTCAGTTTGCATGGTGAATATAAAAATGACACATTGCAGAAGATTCAATACCCGTGTCCAAAAGCATTGGCATGAATCGCTGTTAGATCACTAACAGATGGACGGTCACAACACATTCCATTTTAAATTATTTGCAATGAAAGAAGATCTAAACAGCCTGTCATTTAGTGTAATCTTAAGCAGATTTGTGCATCATGTTGACCTTTCATAAATTGCTTGGAACATAACCAGCTGACAAAAGTCACAGCTGTGCAAGGCTCAGACCCAAAACATCTCCCACCAGTCATATTTAGGACAACAGTAGTTCATTCATTTTCTTATTCTGAGGTGGGATAGCAATTCAGACAATGTGCCTAACCAGTCAATGAATGTGTCTGTTCTTTTTTTCTCAAGCTAGATTATACCTCCTATGTTTCCTTCATACGTTTCTTCTTGAAGGAACTTACCATCAAAAAAGTAAAAGCAAGATCACAGCTAAGAACATTTGTATTTATTGACAAGGGAATGTGACTGTAAACTACTGAGAAAGGGATCCTAACTGAAACCATACAAATCAAAAAAGAGGATGAGTGAGTGACTACATGTTTTCAGTTAGTCTTGGGCGTAACGTTTAATGTATCCCATGCTAGTTTGATCCCATTGATTAACTATGACATTTAGATGAGAAGATACTTTCCACCCAGTTCAATGACAAGGTCAGCCACTTGCAACCACTGAAATTCCTTAATTTATATGGTATTTTCATCTGGAAATTTCTGCTATTTGAAAAACACTTAAATTGACAACAATTTTGTTATTGGTAATCACAAGTTTGTATCAATGTAGGTTATTTTTTGTCTACATTTCAAACTTATCTTGACTCTGTATCGGTACATACCAATTAGAGCTCAGCGTGTCTCTTCTAGGTACATTTTTAAGGTTATTTTAAGCACTTACTATTTCCATTCCACTTTCTAAGATGTATACATATGAAAAAACTACTACAAAATTAATTTACATTTTAACATTAAATTAATAGTCAGGTTTTGTGATGTCCCAACAGTTACGTGAGATATGACCCCAATTCAGTTCATGTTTAAGTACTTGATGGAATATGATCTTCATCCCCCTTTCTTTCTTTCTTTCTTTCTTTCTTTCTTTCTTTCTTTCTTTCTTTCTTTCTTTCTTTCTTTCTTTCTATCTATCTCTATTTCTTGTCTTTGGTCACTCTTAAAACTTAGCTGTTATTCAACCATACATCAATAAAAAAAATGCAACAACAATTCAATATACACAAAACAAGCTAATCAAATTAACTGTTATGAATATGTATTAAAACACACATGTTTTGCTCTGGGATGGGGTGGTGTACCTTGACTAAAACCATTGTCAACCAAGTCAAGGGTAAGAATATGTAAGGCTGACTTAAGTTTAGATGTCTGAAGTGGAATGTTATCGCTCATAAAATACTCAATCAGTCCCTCCAGGGTTTCGTGGGATTTTTTTGTGATTGTTGCGGCCCAAAAAGCCTGATTTTGCGGGAGCTTTTTGAAAAAATTGCGGTGAAAGTTGCGATTTTTTGGGGGGATTTTTTCACCCAATAACATGTCAGGGGCAAGTAAATATGCTAAATTACAGTTGTTTTTATAAAACATTCTTGATGTAGCCACTGACTGTATTTTGATCCTCTTGATTCACAGAAAAATGCCATGAAAGGGCTGTATTGCACATTTACGACGTTCCCTGAATGCACCTCACAGTGACAGAGGCACTTGACAGGCAGTTCACGGCACTCTGAAATGAATCTGCATCTTTGATGACTATGAGTTGATCAAAACTTACTGAAGGTGTCTGATGTATCACCAAACTGGGTTAAATCAAGCTGTAGACGTGGAGCTTTTTACGGTAATGGTGGCAAAAACATCAAACCTCAAATAGTAAACAGACGTCCCCCGGTTGTGTCTTTGTCACCAACGCACACCGGGGGTAAAAATCATCAATGAAGATGAGAGATGCATGGAGGCGAGGAGAGCTGGTTAATAAAGCACACCTGCTGCAAGTAGGTGACCAAGCTAACACTGTGCCCCTCAAATAATAACTCTAGTACCTATAAATAACAACGTTGTCATCATCACTTGTCCTGCCTGCTGTCCTCGCTCTTCACCCGTTCTCTGTGCATGTTTTGCTGTTGAAAAGTGCCGATCAAGTGAGGACTTAAGTTTATGTTCCAAGGAAGTGAAATTGATGACAAAACCGATGATGATGTACAGGGGCTGAGATTAAGGTAATTGGTCAAATTTGCGGGAAAGTTGCGGTGATTGTATAAAACTGCAAGGCCGCGAAAAAAAATCGCGCTGATTGGTTGAATTTGCGTTGATAGTTGCGATCACGAAATCGCAACTTCCTGGAGGGACTGCTCAATAGAGTTGAACCCATCTGCAATAAAAGCCTGAATAATGAACAGACAGACTGTTGGCTGGAAATGAGAGACTTCCTAAAAGGCATGCCAAAGACATTTAAAACCCTAATTATCACATTTTTGTTGGCTACTTCTTCAAAAACCACTAGAATGAGAGTGAATTTTGATTCCTGCATTGGTGTCAAGTTGTTAAGATCTTCTGCTTCCTCTCGCATCCTGTCTACAACTCAAGACATTGTTTGGCGGAACAAAAGAAAAGAAAAGGATCACACATTGTCACCCAAACAGTATTCAATAAAACAGTGAGTGCATTTTCACAGTGTTGTTAAAATCGGAAAAAGCAATTTGCTCTGGCATTGCAATAATTTGGAGGTTTCATCATTTCAGCCAAAGGGTGTGCTTTCTAAATGACACCTCATTACTTGGAGCTAGTAGAGCCTAATTTTGTGGCTGACTTACCATCAAGTTTGTCTACATAACAGAAAACATCATAGGTGTCCGTGGGTTTCCTTGTCCCATATGACCTTACACCAGGTTTGGTCTTTAGGTTACCAAAGCAGCCCTGCCTTGGATTCGTGATTGGGTATCTGTGCAAACAGACAAACCAAGAGCCATTATATAATCAAGGTTTTAACATCATAAATACAGTGTATATCCCCAAATAGTGGTTTTATTCAAAAGAAATAACATTGTGGCAGAAGATTAACACCCAGCCTCACCTCACTGTCTGGTCTGCAATCCAGCCAGCATCACATTGATCAAAGCCATCTTCATAAGCTGCTTTCAGTTGTCCATATGTAGCAATGGTTGCTCCAACATTTTGGCAAGTTTGGATGGCCTTCGGATAGTCAAGTGTGTACCTGCTGGTGCTTGCCCGGTAATGGAAAACCACACCTGGACAGCAAACAAACAAATTTAAGGGGAAAACAGACCATTCAAACATAATGAAGTTAGGATGGTAATATGAACAAAGTTATCTGGGACTCATCAATATAATTTGACTGTAAATTATGACAAATGTCTTATAAAGCACACACCATGACTGGCTAATTGGATCTCTCAGCTTCTTTGGGAAGGATGAACTTTGCAATAAACCCAGAGGATAAACGAAATACTCAATGCAGTTCACCACAAATGAACAAGATAACTGCAGATGATGCCATGGCCCCTTGAATTCCCATACTTGTGGACAGTAAACATACGCAGAAGATATGATTGATGGTCCTAATTAACATTGCAGATAGTTGGAAAAGAGGTTGTGCAGATTGTAAACTAGAGAAAACCAAAACTATCCCAGCATCCCCCCACCCCACCCATGTTTTCTACATCCCCAAAACATGAGTTATAGCTCCCAGAATACTTCCCAAGTGAAACATCTCCCCAAACCCACCCCCAAAGGAGACTATAACTTTTGGCCTGGAAGAACAGCAGTACTTTGCATTTTCATACACATAGTTTAGCACTTGTGTACATTTGATGAAGGGTGTTGGGAAAAAACGGTCGAAAGAAAAGTAAGGAAAAAAGAGTTGATAATATCCTCTGAATGCCCCACCAATAGAAAATTCACCACTCTCAAAGTGGCCCCGATAGAGGACAGTGATGAATGAGGTTCTAATGCAACTTTGGTTTGTCTTTACCAACGTTGGAATGCCATCCATATTTTGGCTCCAATGGCAGATCAAGTCAGAATCAAGAGTACTAAAACTAAAACATTGAAATAGTTGGTATGGACCTGAAGTTGTATCTGACGGTTTTTAAGAGCACATTGCCTCTAAAATAGGAACTAAAAACTGTGGTTAGTCTGCATAACTACTAAGTAAGCAGAAGGGCGCCCAAAGTTCTCTTATACCGTTTACATTTCTATCATCACTTGTATTGTATTTCACTATTATTAAGTCCATGCACCATCCCCCTCTCCATTCAGAGGTTGTCCCTTACCATTGACATTAAGGTTCACTGTATCTTGGGTGTCCTCGATGCCATACATGACTTCACAGCGATAAGTCCCTGCATCACTGGCACGCAGCTTGACTATTGTCAGTGAGGCGTCTCCCACATCCTCAGGGTGACTTGGCACTGATACACGGTTCCTGTAGCTTGAGCCTATTTTGATAACCCCATTTTGTGCCACCAGCGCTGTGGATTCAACTCCTCCCTCTATTTTGGTCCATTTGATCCTCAAGTAGTCTCTCGCATTTCCATTGGGACTGATGACCGGTGCAGAGGTTGGGATGATGGAGAAGAAGCAGGGAAGGTTAACCTTCCCTGAGAGGTATCCAGTGACTGGTTTGATTATTGATAATGTGTTGAGGGCTGAAAGGCAAAATGGAAAGGGTTTAATGCATTTTCAATCCATGTTAATTTAGAATTGCATGGCTATATTACAGATACATTTACACATTGCCTCTGTTTACTCTCATTCTCAAGTAGACACTATAAACTGCTTCATTTACATTGACAGGGTGTGACCACTACAAACAGCCTAATAAAAAATAACATGCATCACAGCCTTAAAACAGCTCTTGGAAAGTCAAACCTCATCCTTAAAATGATGGGTGTGGGAACATATCCCACACAGAATGTATTGTATGTACAACATGTTTGTATGGAGTTATACATAATTGCCTGAACTGTAGTCATGGTTGCATTACTTCATGCCGCTATTTTTCCTCTGAAATGATCTCTCCCTCACCTAGGTCAAACTAACTAGTCATGACAGGTAGAAAAACTCTCAAAAAAGACTCATAAATACTGTATGTTATCAGCTTCTGCACACTGGACTAGAATCTGAATCTCTGAACCTACTCTACTCTGAATATTTTGCACTTACATCAAAACATAAGGTAGTGGTATTTTATACATTCATACGTCTTGAATTTTCTGTTACAAATGGTGTAGCAGAGCATTACGGCCCAATCAGACAGGGTTAATAGTTAAAGTTTGTTAATGCTTAACTTCACTGCAAAGAAAAGGGGGATCAGACAGAATGCCAGACACAAATGAATGGCAACAGGCTGAATCACATGTAGCTCTTGTGAAGAAGAGGATGATTAAGCATCTATGTATCTTTTTTTTTTCTATGTGTGTGTGCGTATGTGTGTGTGAAGGGGTGTGGGTTGGGGGGTAGGGGTTCACAGGGAACAATGTGGGGAATGCTCTGGAAACAGTGGTGGGACAGCCCCAGAGGCATGAGTGTGTGTGCTTTAACAGAGGGCCTTATTAGGATGAGGGGTGAAACCAGCTGTTGTTTCCTGACTAATTGAAAGGTGTCCATCCATACCCAGAGACAAGGCCAAGGGACAAGGGGCCAGGAGAGCCTGGGGCCAGAGGAGCCGGAGGGGGGGGGGGGGGGGGGGGGGGGGTTGGCTCAGAGGCCAACACTATTACCTTCAACATTGAGTAAAGGTGGAAGCTGGTAGGAGCTTATCACAGTTTGCTACTTTAAGAGCAGCAGAGTGAAGCCTTAATGCTGTGAGGCACCACTAACATATACATACTGCAGATAAGCTGGTGAGCATAGACGCCAGTCAGATGGGACTATGTCAAATGACTTGTGAATGGTTGCAACACAGAAAGATGGACAGGGGAAGAGAAGGAGTGCAGGGCAGGGAGAAAGTGAGGGAAAAATGCATAAAGATAAAGGGTGAGAAGGGGGGAAGAGGAAGGCACAGAGGAGGGACAGAGAGAAGGATTGAGAAGGATTTTCTCATTCAAACTTACCTGTTACGGTTGCAGCTTCACAGAGACAATATAACCACAGGATATGCTTTATATTTAGTATCATCTGTTGGAAACAAACAAAAGTGCATCATTCAAAGGCTCACACAAGATGTTTACCTTTTGTGTTTTTTTTTAGTTTGTCAGTGCATCCACAATTTCTAAGAAAGCATGCTACAATGGAGAAGTTTGTTTAAAGCTTGTTTAAAGTTTGTTTGAATCATGCATGGGTCTCCAGTGTTCAGGTTTTATTCCTCATCAAACATTGCAATAATGTCAATTGTATTTAAATATTTAGTCCAGAGTATATTTCTTTTCACAAATCGATAGTGAAGCATTAACCAGCATTAAATACACATGCATAAAGTATTTTTCCAGACAGCAATTAAATATATATAAACACTAAATATATATTTACTTGACATATATGTATTACTATATACTACATTTTTAATTACTATTAGAGATATAATGTGAAGGCAAAAAATGTCATTCCATTGACCCAGTCATTCGAGTTCTTCAAAGTTGTGGGGGACAGAGCTGAGAAAAAAGTTTCCTGAGTTTTTTTAGACCAGCAGTGAGCCCCCTGTCCTCATGTCCACCACACTGTATAAACACCAATGTGGTGGGTCGCAGGGGAGCAGCAATTTGCACACTATAAAACGACACACTCATTTTATAATGGAAATTGGCAATGGAAAAAGGTCCTCTTCTTAAATATATCAGGGTGGATATGATCGTGACTTAATGCCAGGACTCCCACAATTTCATCCTGAGTCAACCGACCCACCCCAGTGGAAACTAATGAAATTAGACTTTAGGCAGTCAGTACGAGAAATGATCCCAGAACTGATTATTTCACATCTGATTGTGCATATATGCTTCCAATCTGCGTAAAAACGATTCATAAACAACAGTTGAATGGGGTGCGCAAAAGGCACTCGTGGAAAGTTTTCGAGGAACTTCAAAAAGAACTACACTTCACACTTCACCAAACAGGCGTTCACATATTGGAAGTGTTTGCGTTTCAAAGAAGGTCTCGTTTATGCGCTTGCAGATATTCAGTGCTCACTATAACACTAAATATACTACTTAAAGCTTTTTTCTGATATGTTCAAACGTACTTTAAAAAAAACCTCTTGCTTCGGTGCCGTTTCTGCAATATTTTGTATAGAAACACCTGTTGCCTATGGTTGTGAAACAAAAGTCTCTCGAAAGGATGACATAATGTTATTTTTCCTTTTAACTTGAAATGCGTGGGTTTAAGAAACTGTATTGCCATCTACAATTTCAATCACTGATTTTGAAAATTAACTTGCCCGGCTCAGGAGCAGGACACACAGTAGGTTATCTGAGGACAACACGGCATCACTGACAGGGTGCGTTTGAGTGTTAAACAGTTGACAGACTGAGAAGTGTTATTAAATAGCTTGGATTCTGTCATTTCCTTACATTTTATTGACGAATGTGCTTTTTTGTTAGAAAAAGAGGCAAAACTGCATAAACAAACATTCGGGTAAGAGCAATTTTGTGCCAATATTATGATCAATCCAACATGAAAAAAACCTGAAATACTTACGTTCAAGTTGTTTTATTCCATAAAATGCAAAAAATCGATATATGTCCTTAATTCCAGTTAGTCCAAGTGCGTAACATGCGTGCGTAAAAAGTGCCCAAATATGCCTACTCCAAATCGGCACAGGAGCACTTATCTCCCCGGTGCGCCTTCCTCTCTTTGATACTCCAGCGTTGCAGAGTCCCAATCCGGGATGGTCCTGGCTCCGTAGAGGACGACAGAAACAACGAAGTGTTGGTAAGCAATAATTTCAATTTTGCCTAACGCACACTGTTATTCCGTCAGTGTGAGAGAGGAGGGGCAGAGTGCCCATCTGAAAAGTGAATGAGACACCTTGGGGAGGAGGAGAAAAACTTAATTTAGCCCTGTGCCCGAGAAGTATATCCTCCTCCAATCAGACTGTTCTACCATCACGTGGGTTGTCTGTGCAGGTAACACATCTGTCCGTTTGGTGCGAGTGCATCTGCACTTTAGAACGCCAAGTCCGAGGTGTAAGTTGTTAGCAAAAACAAACAAGCAATCAACCGAAAAATATTTATACAAAAATTAAAGTCTCCACTCAAGGTCTGCTATATTTACCTCCCTCACTGCTATAGCAACATATATAATCACCTATCTTTTGAAGTCTATGGTTGATGACCTGTGTGGAGCGCACTAGACATTTCCAAGGGTGCGCAATGGAAACGGGGTGGTGCAAATATGTCTCTGGTTGATTTTGAGTCATAACCTTCTGTTTGTTCCAACAACACAGTCCTGTTAATATTGTGGGGAAGTTCCCTTCTCAGACCATTATTGGAGTTTCAGGTCTTATCCTAATTTGACCTCAAGATGGGCAGAAAAAACCCAAATATATCAAGCTAACCCTGAGAATAAGTTTGATTGTCATATAAAAAACACTTCTTTGATGAAGCCAAAATAATCTGCTAAGAGTGGATAGCTGGGACCTCTGTGCTGGGCTTTCCCACAGCGGGGAGAGGCTGGGTCAGTTTATCAGCTCTGTTCTAATAATCACCTCGATTGGCTACTGTCATAGGAAGTGGAGTTAAGCCTAGTGAATTTTCTGTGTGTGTGTGTGTGTGTGTGTGTGTGTGTGTGTGTGTGTGTGTGTGTGTGTGTGTGCGCACGCGTGAGTGTGTGTGCGCGAGAGCGTGTGTGCGAGCCCCCCTGGCTGTGCTTGTGGTGGGGTTGGTAATCTTCTGTCTGGCAGCAGTGATTATAACTTCCAGTTGTGTGGGATGAGACACATGTCTTCTGATTTGTGTTAAAAGGACAACAAGTAATCTGAATACACAGAACAAAATTTCAATGTAATTACATTTCTTTAATTCATACATACTAGATGAAACTGAGTACATGTCATGGTTTGGTTGGTTTAGTTCTTGTGTTTCATGCCTTGCTTCCTCCCCTTGTTTGTTCTGTATTAGTTATCCTTTGTGTCCCTTGACTGTTTAGTAATCCATGTCTCTTGTTGTGATTTCTTGATCCTGTCTTGTGTTTACTGTTTTATTTTGTAGTTCTGAATCCTTGTGTCTCCAGTTTAGTTTTACTTCATGCCCTTGTGTGTTTCCCTTCTTTTGTGATTACCCCCATTAGTTTCACCTGTGTTCTGTGTTCACACCTGTGTTGATTACTCTGTGTATTTAGTTCCTCTGTTTCTCCTGTCCCTTGTTGGATCATTGTTCATCTTCCCTGTACGGGTACAGCGGTTTGGCATTGTCTTTCCTCGTTACTTGCTGCTTTGCAAAGCACAGCCATTGTGGTTTTTCAACTGTGTGAAGACTTATGTGGTACGATAATGACGTCATATGCAGCGTCCCTCTGTACACTCAAAAACTGTATTGAGAAATGTATATTAACTCAATAAAATTGATCCACATATAATTAAAAAAACATTAATCGTTCAGATAACTCAGTAATTAATTGTTGGTTCAACTAATCTAATAATCTAATAACTGGTTACAGTGCTGTAATCTTAATGGCTATAAGTTAGAAGTACTGTTTGGGTTGAACTAAGCCAATTTGTTTCAAATAGCGACTGAGTAAAATATCCAATTTTCTTGAAATAGGAGCCTTTTTTGTACCTAAGTGTTCCTCAAAGACAGCCTTTGAAAGACGAAAGTGTCTTCACGTTAATCACAACTGACAGGTAGGTCTGTTTGCTGACTCTATTGGCGAGACTAATTGTTTAAGATCATGGCGTTGCCTCCTGAAGATGCTCACACCAGCTGAGAGCAGGAGCAGAGGTGATACACCTCTGACAGAGAAGATTGCCCCTGAAGCCTGAGGGCCGTTATAAAATGTCATAGGTGCCTTTCCCTACCTGCATGCATTGTAATCATTTCAGGCCTCAGCACTAGTTACCCACAGTACATCTTTCCTCTGCAAGGCTGTACTGGTCTGAACAGCCGGACTCTGAGAAGGAGATAAGGTGGGAAAGTGGAGGTTAGAAAGACGAGGAAGGCTGGAATTAACCTGTTTCCTTTTTCACGTTTACACCCTGTCAGGTATTCTGCATTGAAAGAAAACTGTAAGAAAAACAAATATAATCAACAATGACCATCATCAGCCTTCCCATTGTGATTCTCATGTTCAAACTGGGAGCATACAGAGGAAATGTCCACGTGCTGCAATCAATAATAGACTGACAAAGACAAATCACATGTCACAGCTTGAAGAAACAGGATTCATGATTTCTCTGAAAAGTTTGACAAAGAGTTCAAACCGACCTCATTCTGGATGGAATTTGCCACCTGACCCCAAAAATAAATTACATCTCAGTTATAGATATTTGGAAACTGTTTAATCATTATACTGCTCTACCTTCTCAACTGAGTTATCGTTGAGTTAAAAGTTTCATGTCACTCACTGCTGTGTAAAATGTCTCTACTGTATGTGTAACTGTGGAAGTCCTGCTGCCTTTCAGTGCCCATAAATCAGACAGTCAAAGAACCAATCAAAAGAATGTTTGATCCTGGTGATCTGCTGTGCAGGCCCCAAGATGATCCACATATCACATGACCTATAAAGGTGGTCTACCTCCGGCCCCATGCCAACTCAGACAACGTAAAATGGGCAATCAAATGTCTTTGACCTCGAGGGATCAGTCCTACTGAAACACACATTTCTGAAAACGACAGTTGCTTCATTTTGAACTAGTTTTATCTTTTGCACACGGTAGTTTCCTCCAGTTCAGTTTTTTGTTAAGGAAATAATCATATATATATATATACATACATACATATAACCTAACCCTAACTCTGGCTGCTAAATATGTGTCTGCCTGTCACAGCCTGAGGGACGCACCATCCCATGGTGTTTGATTTTGGGTGGGGGTTTTGTGAGTGTGCCGCATTGGGTGAGGACATTGAGATATGCTGTATGGGTAATCGTTCATTAATGCGTATAGAATATGTAATATATGTAATATGTGGTTGATATGTATGTGATGAATATAATATGTAATGAATATGGTGTGTGATTAATTTATATGTGGTGAGTGTAGTGTGTTGTGTATATATATGTAATGTATGTGTATGAATTTATGTGCTTTGGCAATAACATGTCTTTGTTCATGCCAATAAAGCAAAATTGAATTGAAAAAAAATTGAATTATACAATATATTAGACAGAGTATTCAAAATCTGGCAGCACTGAAAGTCAAATTTGTTCCTGTGTAAATACTTCCACTTCTAAGCATTAGTGGACAAAAAATAATAAAAAAAAAGGGAGATCTGCACATTTTAAGTGTTTAAAAAACTCCAACGTTAATAAAACAACGCTTACATTTGGAGTACATGTTTTTAAGTGACCCTCTCTCTTTCCCCTTCAGTCCCCTCCAGACAGACATGAACCATGATCCCGTGGAGCCAAGTGTGGAGGCCCCAGACCACCGAGGCTGATCCCCCTAGTTTTAGTGAGAGGCCAAGAGAGGTAAAGGACAGCCCAGGAACACATTTTAATTATATTTATGCAGACCAAAACCAGGTCAATGTATGTCCTACTTGTATTATTAAGAACGTATTCAGTGATAATGTCTGAGGGAAAAAGTATGAGATGCTTGATTTAAAAAAAAGGTTGCATATGGTTTAATAAAATTAAAATGATTGTACTCCTTTGAGAGTAAATGGGTAATGAATATTGAACATTTAGTTTGGTGAAGGGGGTCAAAATACTGTGCTTGGAACACTGTAAAATGTTAATAAACACTGAACTTGATTTTTTGCAAATCATTTAAACCAATTGTTTGATGAAATTTTGCAAAGACAACATATAAAATGCTGAAACTCTAACATTTTTGTTGTTTTAGGAAACATAAATGCTCATTTTAAATTTGACGCCATCAACACATTTAAAAAAATTTGAGATGGGCATGTTTACTATGGTGTTGCATCACCTCTTCTGTTAGCAACACTCTGTAAATGTTTGGGAACCAGGGAGACATCTTCAAGAGTGTTGGAAGTGTTGTTCCACCCTTGCCCTCTATAAGATTTTAGCTGCTAACAGCTTGGGATCTCCATTGTTGTAATTTGTTTCATCATACACCACATTTGTCCAGTTTAGCCCTCTTCAGCTACAGAGCCATGCTGTTGTAATCTGTGAAAAATATAGTTTGACATTGCATGGCTGAAATATTAAAGGTCTTTTCTGAAAAATGAACTTCCTGGGTGGCAGCACATGTAGATCCAAAACTTGTATATATTGTTCACCATCAATGGTGCCTTCCCAGACATGTAAGGCACTCATGCCATGAGAACATAGCATCCCCATACATCACAGATGCTGGCTTTTGAACTGTGCTGATAACAAGCCTGGTGGTCCCTCCCATCTGGAGGATGAGTGGATAGGATGCAGCATCGATGATTTCTAAAATGAAAACCAATTTTTGATACATCCGACCACAGGGCATTTTTCTACTTTGCTTTAAATGGGCTCGAGTCCAGATAAGTCACTGGCATTACAGGATCATGTGTGAGTGTGTGTGTATATATACAGTTGTGCTCATAAGTTTACATACCCTGGCAGAATTTACAATTTCTTGGGTAGTTTCTGTTGTCATGATGATATAAAAAGAGTAAACACAGTTGGCGTCACCAACCACTAACCATGAGAGAAAAATAAGTTTTTCTCATCATTCATATTTTCTGAAAAATGGCCAAAAAAACCCACAAATTCTGCCAGGGTATGTAAACTTATGAGCACAACTGTATATATATTTATATGGTGACCTCTTTGCATAGTTAACCTGTATTTGTAGATGCAGCAACAAATTGTGTTCATTGAAATGTGATTGTTAGCCCATGTAGTGATTTCTATACAGAGTCATGTTTGTTTATAATTCAGTACCATCTAAGAGCCCAATCATGGCCATTCAGTATTGTTTAATTACCATTGTGCATTTTGTAGAGATGTCTTCAAATTATCTGAATCTTTTGAGAATAAAATTTACTGTGGTTGATGAAATCCCTATATACTTTGCAGTTCTAAGCTGAGGAACATCATTCTGAAATTTTGGAACTACTTGCTTACACATTATCACAAAGTGGTGAACCTCTTCCCATCTTTACTGCTGAGAGACTCAAATCCCTGACCAGGCAGGTGCCTTTCTGTGTGGAGTTTGCATGTTCTCCCCGTGCATGCGTGGGTTCTCTCCGGGTACTCCGGCTTCCTCCCACAGTCCAAAAACATGCTTACCAGGTTAATTGGTCACTCTGAATTGCCCATAGGTGTGAGTGTGTGTGTGAATGGTTGTCTGTCTCTCTGTGTTAGCCCTGTGATAGGTTGGCGACCTGTCCAGGGTGTACCCTGCCTTCCGCCCAAAGCCAGCTGGGATAGGCTCCAGCCCCCCGTGACCCCTAACGGGATAAGCGGTCAAGATAATGGATGGATGGATGGATATATATATGAAACCCAACCCAGCAAATTTATAATGACCATACGTTTTAAATAAAACAATGTTTTTTTTTTACTTTTTAACATTTCTCAACATTTGATGTCATTTTTGTACTATAAAAAAAAAACCATATATATTCATATAAATACATACTTATATATATTATCAACATTTGACACAGCATTTTAAGTACTTTGGAATTGTGGTTGTAGCATATAATGGAGGTATAAATGGGGTTTTATATGGGGGATTATTGTTCTGATATTTTATGAAATGTGGGTTGTTTTTTTTTACAGTTAAGAGGAAATTGCTGGACTCTGCCAACACCCTGCAAGCCATGACACATATGCTTTGGATGCGCCAACCCAAACAGCAGCATCAGCATGCTAATCGTCTTCCCAGCCAAACCACACCCACTTGTTTCTACGACTTCCGAAGAACATTAAAATAATTGAAAGGAACCAGAAAGACAAAAAAACTCCACACTGCCATTGCAAAGAGAGTGCACAAGTGGCGCAACTGTCTGAAGACTTCAGTCCCAGGTGTCAATCAGGTAGGCACCAGGTGTCAATCAACAGGCAGCTGTCAGTCGTGGTGGTGACAGCTGGTGGACTGTCAGTCACTACAGAGGTTTGCACTGCAGTCCACTCATTGGTGCTTCCAGTGAGCGCCATCAAAATGCTTTACTTTTGTATGAATTGACATACCCCAAACGCTCCTAGACCACACCACACGTCTTATTGACAAAAGGGATAACTGTTATCTATCTTCAAGAGATAGCTGATAAGATAATAATGCATATCATTAAGTGTCTCCTCTCTTCAAGTCAGTTTAAAAGAAGTAAGTGACATTGGTAAATTGCAGTACAGATCTTTTTAAAATTGCGTTTTTCAACACCAGGTACAATGAAGGTAAAATCACAGTAAAGGTGCTGAACCACTAAGTCAGTCGGGTCAATCTGGGATTCTAAATGTAACGTGAAGACATTTACAGTAAAACTCACACAAGGCTCCATTGAGTACAAGATTTCATCTCATTGTGATTCATCTAAACCTTGGCGTCAAAGCCCTTGTTTCAAGATCTTGTTCCAATTTGTAACTTTATGATTCACTGCTTGGCCACCTTCTAGCAAACCACTTTAATCTGAGAGAATGGCAAAGGAACAAAGACAAAGGAATGAGTGAGAGAGAGAGAGAGAGAGAGGAGAAAATGGCTTGATAACCAGAAACAGACAGATCCCACGTTACAGATCTTTGCCAATTGCAGGATTGTTGGAAGCATTCAATTCTGTAACCTCATCATTTCTGCTGTAACCAGCCTATACATGACCTCTAGGGAATAAATGACAATATTTCAAATGAGGCTTGGGTAAGTGACATATTTCACACATTTAATTTAGTCCCTATAGTAAAATTCCCAAGAGAGACATGCTTCTTACTGTACCTCAACCCAAAATGGGCGTGAGACAGTCAGTTACCGAGCCTTTCAACAATTAGGCCAACACAACAGAAAGCAATGTGGATGGCTTGCTGATTCTTTGGTCTCTGACCAAGAGTAAGTCAAGATAATCACGTTACACATTCCCAGACATGGGAGAAAGTCAAGCGAACTGTAGAAAGTCATTTTGGTTTCCTTGGTTCCAATTACCATTATAAATGCTGTTTTGGTAATTCTGCATTAAAATTCTTTTTTGGTGATCCATTATAAAACTTGGGTGGCACATGCAGCATTTAGAATTCTTGATTGGCTGCTGTACATTATTATACATGTATATAGCTTTTTCTGGTCATATTAAAGCATTAAATATGATTAACTGACACAAGCCAACACACTCATTTACATCATTACTCATGTTACAAAGCCTGAAAGTAAGATTTCAATCCTCCCATACTGAAAGGGTCAGACAATGATTGAAAACAACATTTGCAAGTCCTTGCTAAATACTTGTACCCACTAATGAGTATATGGGAAAGACAGAAAGTTGATATTTATGTTGAATTTCCCTGGATAATGTAACAATATAAACAGAGAGAAAGTTTCCCTGTGGCCAATGTGCAGCAAGCCATCACTATCTCACACTTAATGTTCTGCCTTCCTCTAAAAAGGCTGCAGGGCATTTGCTTTAATTCAAATAATGAGGCCAATCAGTTTCACACCAGCATCTCAAAGAGAAGCCACAGATTATTTATGATGATCAAAAGGCTGTTTCCATGACTGGGCTGAAACAAAGCGGATACTCTTTGCCACTGGCAGAATTTGCAGACTAGCAGACAAGACCCCATGACTGGAAGACAAGTCAGCACTAAATGTAGAGTGGTTGTAAAGTGGTGATTGTAGTTTTCTTTTTTTTTTGTTGCTTTTTTGTGGCTCACAGTATATTGCGGCAGTAAAAGTGGCTTGTACAAATAAGCAATTAGCTCTCTGTAAGCACTTAGCAGAGTATTTTAACATCATAAATGAAGAGCATCTCCAGCTTTGATGTATTTGAAGACAAAAAAAAATTATTTTGGCCATATTACACATACAATCAACACTATGCTAAAGCCATGTATGGATTATCTCTCTGTTTTCTTACACGTAAGGTTAAACGACAGAGCAGGAACTTAAAGATTTTATTCAAAAGAATCCTGAAGGAAGACTCACTGGTTTTGGATTGCTCTGAAATGTATTTCCTTGGGCAGTAACAGCTTCCCCACTCCTTTACTTCTACATGTGTGCAGCCTCTGACATAAAATCTGGTACTGTCCTGTATAAGCAAATGGAGCAAACAGCAATCCTACCCCACTGGCACAATACAATATAAGGTACAAATACATGAACAAACCAATTTGACAAAAAGGTTTGCAGATTGCCAAAGTTTGGTTGATTAACACAGCAAGGATGCAGCAGGAATCAGGTATACACTCATTTGTCACTACACCTGAAGGATGAGTAAACTGTCACACACAATACATTGTTTCGTGATTTATTACAGAACAAGTTGACATCTTCAGTTTTCAAACATTTCAGACATTACAGTTTAATCTGGTGAGCAGAGAGAGAGGGAGCAGAGCACAGCCAAACATCAAACAAAGACCACTCTATCTCCCCACAGCTCTAGGGCGGGAAGCAGGAAGACTCCTGTCATTTCCCTCGATGATGGGCATCCTACAGGTGCAGGTTGTAAGTGAATGACGATGATAAGCAAGTGACTGAACGTTTAATTTCAGCCAGGCAGAGCCGTCATCGCTCTCTCACAAGCAGGTATTAACCCTGCCAGATCTGAGGGGCTGCTTCACATCCAGGTGATTGAGACTACCCGCGCTAGAAAGCCACATGGAGGTAACTTTGCATTTTATACAACTCTAAACTTTTGGTCTAAACTTGATTTTGGCTTGCATGAATTCTTCACTGGAGATCATCAGACATCCATACTGATACTACTGGAAGTATTTAATGAAACAGGAACATGTGCTAATTGACTGTTAGTTTTCCTTTTCAAAATAAAATGTACTTTGGTAGTTTAAAGACAATATAAAGAAACATACTTTACTGCATATTGGGCTCTTATTTATTTAGGGTGTTCACTGTTTTTGCATACATCTCACACTTACATCTGTCTTTTTTTATCTTAATCTTCTTTAATTATTAAATATTTTTCAGTGTTGCTAGACCTTTTACAGCAGAATCATATATGGTGGAGTCAGCTTTATTTATTTGATTACCACCATTAGCAGAGTGGATTCTTGGTTTGTTTGTTTTTTGTTTGTAGCTGAGAAAGAAAAATAAAGAAATGTTTGAATATAATTTTTTTTATGAGTGAAGCTGAAATGAACATAACTGCTCTACTAAAACTATATTTTTTTCCTGATGGCAATCAATACATAACGTGTTTCTAAAAAAGAGCAAAAAAATCTGCTATCTACAGCCGGAGTAAACCTAGTAAAACAACAACCAATCACTGCCATGAGGTCCTCATGGAAGGAACCAATCAAATGCCGTCCTGCCGTTCTGCTCGCCTCCTGCGCATACATTTCTCCAGCGTCCACTTGTCCTGATTCAGTGCGTATAACAGAAACCAGAGCGATTCAAGCTTAATGGAGAATGGCCGGGAAACAACCAAAACCCTGATTACTGGTAACTGTAACAACAACCAGCTCCATCGAGGCAGATGGCTGTCTAACATGAGTCTGGTTCGAGGTTTCTGCCTGTTAAAAGGACGTTTTTCCTTGCAGCTGTAACTGGTTAAATACTGCGAGTTGCAATGCTCATGGTGGATTAAGATGTCTTATCCTGTCTTGGTGTTGGGTCTCTGTTTATAATTTAATATAGAGTAGGCCTAGACCTGCTATGTTTGTAAATATTTGTTCTTGAGATAATGTTTGTTGTGATTTGGCGCTATACAAATAAAGATTGATTGATGATTGATTGATGACAGTTGTGAGTACTAACAATAGCCATCTTTGTGTTTTTGACTTTCACTATGATAATGTTAAGGTGTTTTCTTACAGCTGAGTGAGACATGAGGTGGCATAGTGCAAAAAACGAAAAATATCAAAAAGTGTTGGCCTCGTTTCAGAGGAGCTCCAAGGGGGAAGGGGTTAGATGGAGTTATGAGGAAATGCTAGATTCAAATTCAAGCTAGTTTTCCTGGCTTAACAATCCAAGCTTTAAAGGCACAAAAACAAGATTTACAATAGTTCACAAATAAAGCATCGTAACAAGGTTTGTTATATTTAGCAACAAATACAATCATTTTTTCTTGTGTATAAAAATGTCTTTGAGTCATTAAACTTGCATTAACCTATTCTGGAAGTTGAGACATTAGGCCTCTAAAATAAGCAATTCAAATCGCAAGTTCAAGTCAAACTTAAAAATAACACAAACAGGAATGAATTACAATTTTCTGGATAATCAAATATACCTTTTTACAATTTTCTGGATCATCAAATATACCTTTTTACAATTTTCTGGATCATCAAATATACCTTTTTACAATTTTCATTATATTTTCATCTTTTCTTACAGTCTCATCCACCATCATTTGTCATCGGGTCGTCCCTTTAAAACATGCCTTGTTGATGGGTAGTATAGAACAGAATGTGTGACATTCCTGTGGGGATTATTAAACCAGCAAGCGCGTGTTGTGGGATTATCCTGGCGGCCACCCGTGGTCTTCAGCAGACACATAGGTATCATCAAAATCATACAAGACAGCAGGAAGGTCCAGAAGTCAAAGGTAGAATGGTCAGATGGAGACCCTGAATAGGTCTCCATGGGTTCATTACAGTCAGTGTGAAGACACACTGTGATGACCTCTGGACCTAAAAGTGGTAGCAGAGGTAGAGGAAGAGGTGAGGAGGTGAAGATGCAATCCTATTAACCCCCTGTGAAACACCCCTCAGGTGTTTTGGTCCACAGAACATCTACAAAATAAAAGACAACAAAAAGTGAAGACAAATGGGTAAGTCAAATTATTGCACACAAAATGCCAGTTTAGAAAGCTGGGATGAAAGAGCAGCCTTTAGTTTATATTCATAATGAAAAGAGGGAGGAAAACACGAGACATGATGAATAAGCAGCAACTAAGCGACTTCAGCTCCTCTGCGGCGACACCCTGTTTTTCTGGGTGTAACCTGTTGTCCTTCGGTAGTTGTAACTCTTTTTTTAAGTCGCTAGCAGAGCAAAGGCAGAGGAGCTTGGCAAGCAAATCGCTTCAATACTCTTGATCCAGATCCTCTACAGTGACCTCTAAGTGATCAGCAGCAATGAGATCAGATCATGAGGAAGAACTGCAGGGTGTTAAGTACGCATTACCCCATAATCACATAACCACTGACGCATCGAACTTTGACGGTGGCATCTTTGCTGGAGTGTCTCAGAAAATAAAGCATCAATAATTGCTCATCTGTTTATTTATCAAAGATGAGAGAAAAGCAGCACGGCTCTCATTGTGGCTGTTCTTCTCGGTAATTATCGCAGTTGAAACAAACCAGGAGGCATTATCATGCTCCAGCTTCCTGGAAATTGTTTTCACAATTTGGAACAAAATCTGGCATCACATTTAGAGACCCCTCCAAGACACTGTTGCCTGGTCGTCACTGTTTTGGCGTTGTTTATCGAGGTGAGGGTTGACAGTCTGAAAGTAGCCTGCCACACAGCTGTAGAGGATCTCAAAAAAACTCCTAAAAGCATACAATTTAGGGCTTTAATCATGTACATCATGATTGTGAATGTCATCTACTCACTGAGGAGGAGGATAGAGACAAGACAAGAAGAGAGAGGTGAAGACAGAAAATAACAGACAGGGGAGGGAGGAGAAACTTTTGTTTTTTTATCTTATTTTATGTTTTATATGTAAAAAAAACAACAACATTGTTTAATAACTGGATGTGTGTGTTTTCTGCCAAAGATGCCCATGCTATGTATATAGAGGGAGGAAATAAGTGTATGCAATCCACAAAATCGGGTAAAAACCAATGCAATGGTGCAAATGAAAAATACTCTAGATTTTCTGGAACTGAAAGTTAATTCAGTTACTGATTTGCAGTCATTTTCAGTTTTGTTTATTCAACAACCAACATCCGGATGTAAGTTGTGGGAGGATGTTATGATGTTTTTAGATTTAAAGGAAGTGTCACTCAAACAAATGTAGGAGAGGTGATCAAATAAACTCGACTGAAAACTTGATGACATCTGAGGGATGATAATACCACCAAAATGCCACCAAGTCGAAGTACAGATGTTATTACTGATAGTTGTTTAAATAATATAAATACTTAGTAGCTTAATCTCTGACTTTAGATGTAATACAGTAAGATATATGTTGCTCTACGCCGGACTCGTGTTGCAGACGTAGCATTTAAACAAGACGCAGTGTTAGTCCGAGCCAGTTTCAGTGAGTCATGAGAAATTGTGCAGCTGTTGAATGTGAACAGGCGTCACCACATTGTATGTTTAAGCCAGATGCTCAGGATACACCTCTGCAAAGCCAAACATGAACAGAGGCTGATAAGCTCTTTTTACTGCAAGATGCAAGATGAGGAAAAAAAGAGAATTGTGCTGAAATATGCAGCGCTGAATGTTGTATGCTTGGAATGCTTATCTGGAAGTTCTTCTGTTGCAGTGGCTATGACTACAAAATGATGATTCAACCGTCTTTAATGAGAACAGTGGCAGATATAAGGGATAAACATTTAATGGGAAGTTTGTCTGGCTGTAGAACAAAACTAATGAATGAAAGTTGAGCGGGAACATGTTTTACAGGGTCATAAAACTGATTTGAATGATTTCCTTACATGTTGTTGAACTGTGATCCACAGCTGCATGGAGCAGCTTTTTATTTAAGCGACAGAAAGCTGGAGAGATACTGGTAAAACATGTTGACACTGGCTTTCTTAAAAACTACAATATCTTGTTGTGGCTACTCAAATCTTGTCAACTTAACTGTAGTTTTTTCCATTTATGCAACTGCATGTGAAGAGAGGCTCCACAAAACAGCTTCATAAAGTGAAAAACCTTGAGCAAGTACAAGTATGATACCAAATATGGTTATGCATGGGTTGCCTGGTTATGTGACTAACCTGTGATGTCACTGTTGTATAGAAGGCTCTGGGCTTAGTGACTGAATAAACCTCTGCTTCTTTCTTGGCTGTTCATCTTCATCATCAGAAAAAGTCCGGTCAAGAGTGATGCCCTGGCACACCAGGTTACGACCTGCGTTCCAGATGGTTCCCATGCAAGCACAGGGGTAAACAGAAACACAGAACTGTCAATAAAACATCCTCTGATACTCTTGATCCTACAAGAAAAATCTTAAATAACTTGTGTTCTGTAAATCAAAGGAACCAGATGCTCGTTTCTGTTCTAAACAGTAACCTCTGAATGTTGTTCCTCAAATGAACTCTTAGCCCCTCTACACTCCAAACAACCCTGATCTTTTGTCTCTATCCAACTGTTTGGGTCACTGTAGTGGTTTCATTAACAAAGACAGAATTCTTTACCTTCATCTCACAAATCTGTGTCTCCAAATCTGTTTCTGTCATTCATGACACACTTGTGTCGGTTTTGGAATTGCCTGAGATAACCTTTGCTAACCTGCTACACCTCCACACAAAAAGTCCTATGAGCATTATCGGGAATACAGATCTTGCATTCCACACAGGCCCTTTCCCCTCGGATATAATCGATTATACATGGACAGGTACACTTACACACCTGTTTGCCCTTTAACATTGCTGCTAGCCTTTTTGTATTCAAAGATTTAAAGATTGGGCAGATATGCTAGATACAGTACATACTTGATCAGCTGTTTGATAAGGGGATTTCTAAGAGAGATGTTAGTTTTATTCTAATGTTGGTAATCACAGTAACATTAATAAAAAAGTAGCCTGGTGTTACAGTCCTTTTGGTAACTTAAAAAGGCAGTTTCCATCATTTTCTGCTGATTCTCATCCAGATACTCCCCAATCACTTGCATGACTAGGCCTCTCCTGTCAGTCTTTCTCTTCCATCTCATCGCTTATCTTTTCACCCCTCAGTGACTGGTATGCTTCCTTTTTTACAATCAGGTGGAAAACCTGGGGGAAAGAGGTCAAAAAGAGAGTCCCTTCTTCTGTCTTCTATTCCTCTCTGTCATTACTCTCTCTTATAGGGCCTCGCCAATATGAAAACACACCCCGAGGCACGAGGGTTAACTGAGGCCAAGCATGTCAAAGGGGAATTGTGTAAACCCACTGTGTAGGGAGAGGGTTGATTTCAATATGCAAATAAAACCCAATTTGTTGTGTAGACACAGTTACTGAAATGGGATCGGACTTTGTAAAAGTCAAATGGGTGTGGACTGAAACTGAACACAATAAATGTCAGCGAGGTCTAAAATACACCAGATTTAACTCAATTTGATTCCTGTATGTGTTTACTGAATGTCTAAACACGGAGATTTTCTAGATGTTTAATGTCTTGCTGATTTGAAAGTGAATGTAAATTAATTGGTTGCTGGGGTTACCAAGCTCAAGCTGCACAATATAAAAAGAAATATGAAAAAGTAATGATCCATTATGCATCCATTAGCTTAAGATAACAGCCATTGACATCGGGCTTGTTCTAGAGCTTATGGCCAAGAGAGAAACGCCAGGACCGTCTTTGTTTAAGATCTGACTCAGTGGGTAAATACAACAATATTGTTCTGTTGTGTTTAAAAAGCTCAGAATATGGAGTACACATGGGGAAAATTCATCAAGTCCAAAAGAGAAGAGACATGTGCCAGGTGATTTTCATACAGGCTTGAAACACAATAAAGCTTTGTGAAACTCTCCTGGGCTGCGAACAGTAATGTGTGAGCCAGGACAGAGCAATCTACAACTTCCATCCATCTTTACTGGGGCCATGATGTGAGCATGAACTGCAGGGTGTGTGCGTGTGTGTGTGCGTATGAGAGAGAAATAGAGAAGGTGCAGAAATCTCAAGCTATGATGAAGCCACTGCAACATGTGTTTGGCAACTGTATTATTCCATCCAGGGGGGTTGCGCTTGGCTGTGAACACAAACAGGACCATTGAGCGAGCAATCGGTGGGTTATCCCAGCAGATTTCACCGCTGTTGTACAAGGGGGTATTACTCAGCAGATGTGACATCACGCCTGCTCTGCATAACGCAGGAAGGGAAGACCACCTCATGATCACCCGTGTTGAAGAAATCACTGCAGACTTCCTCGGGTGGGTTTATGACTCACTGACAAGTGTTTCCCAGAACCTGGCTACCCGAGGGTATACACTCTGCTTGTGTGTGCTTTTTAAGTTGATGCTAGAACCCCCTGCTTACATAATCAATTACATTCAACTGTCAGGTTTATTAGACAGTAAAGTCAGTTCAAGGAAAGCTAAAAACTCAAGGGTTACACTTAAGAGTTTGCATCAATACTGAGTCACATCTTGACCTATGAAGTCACCAAGAGTACCAGGAATGGGCGAAAATGTACCAGATTTGTTGCATTCACACCCTGCTACCTCCAAAACATGTAGTATATGTACGCAAGCAGAGTACTGTATGTGTTTGTTTGAATATGTAGGACAAGAATACTGGAGTGAAACTGAAGCTTACAATACCGTCAAACTCACGCACATTTGTTTGGTTAACTCACAAATGCAGAGCTAGCTGCCAATACTCATTATCTTTTTGAAGCTCATTGTTGGGTCCTGCCTTCCCTCTAGAGAAATTCCTTTGTTTTTTTTATTCTGCAAAATTATAGATGTTTCAATCTGGTTTGTATAACTGATTATGCTGTTGCAAGAAATCACCCGGGCAGGATGAAAACCATTTATCTCCTTTTTGGCATTATTCCCTCATTTTCCAAGTTAGTTATTCTATGTTTTTAATGGGTTAATTTGTGATTCATTCAAAACACCTTAACATACACACCTGTGATGAGGATAGTCGGCTCCTGAGAAGGAAAAGTGTTCTCGACTGACTCTGCTGCTCTGTCCTCATCATCATCTTCACCAGAAGTTGCGTCATTGTCACTGAAGGAACAAAGCATTTGATGCAGGAAATCAGTGTGTGTGTGGAGGACAGTATGTTAATTGAGATTCACTGTGATCCAACTGAACGCTGTGAATGTCTCTATATTATAACCCATTTCATCAGACCCAATAGTTCTTGTAATTTCCATGGTAACATTAAAAGCAAAGCTGACCAGTCATGCAAGAGCACCACAGAATTTAAGGAAGCCATTCAAATTAGAAGCTGACCTTCGTCTCCCCTCTTGCTCTCTCTGCTGCTCATCAGCTTGTTGGAGGTGCTGGAGGGTGTCCTGCAGGCCTCTGATCTTGGCTTTCTTCTCATTCAGCACCATCACGAACCGTGAGTAGAGCTCCCTTTCTAGTGTCTCCTTATCCAGAACCTGCTGCTCCAATCTGGAGGGGAAAAACACTTTAAGTGCAACAGCTTACAGGTAGCAGACGGGCTACCACTGGTACATGTCTGCTGCACTTATAGACACTTTTGCACAGACATACACGTGCAGACAAATGCTGTAAAAATGTTAGAAATGCTTTAAATTCTATGTTCTTGTTTGTTTTCTCTTCTCAGAGTAAATTGCTGTGAACCGTGCTGATGCCTCCTCCTCCTCCTTCTTTTGCCAAACACCATTCATTAGACATGAATAAACAATCCTATTTAGAAAGAGGTTAAGCATCAGAGATGTATAAAATGAAAGACATACAAGCAAAGCATCTGATGTTCCCAGAAATCACAAGCCTACTTTGCAACACTGGGTGGAACCCTCAAAACTTTCAAACTAGTGGTGATGTCATACTGGGTGACTGCTGTGCATATAAACAGCTGGCAGCATAACTTAAACGCAAAGAGAGTTTGCATGCAAACAAGATAATCGACAAACAAAAAGCAGCGCTAAACATCGTGAGGAAATAATTTGATTCTGTCAGGGTATGAACTTGACATTTGCTCTCCACCACATGATTTTTCCTAAACACATATTTTAATCCATCTGAACAAAACACAGGGGCGGGTTTCTTCCCTCTTACTCTCTAAGAATCCTCTGGTTCTTCTTGTTCAGTTGACAATTCTCTTCTAACAACTTGCAATTTTCCAACTCTAGCTCCGCGCTGCTCTTCAGGGACTGGCTAATCATCTCCCGATTCAGCTGTAAAGAGTCTGGAGCTGGCTGGAGCTCCACAGAACCCAAGTGTACCTAAAGAAAGGAGGGGAAGAAAAAAAGAGCAGAAAAAAAGGAAGGAGCATATTCAGAGATTAAATGGTATGTGCTTGGTGGACTAAGGTTTTCTCTGCAGAAGGGCTGGCTTCAAAATGCGTCCACCGTGCAGCAGTGAAATGCATAGAAAGTAATTTCCTCTGGATTGCAGTCTCTAGTTACTCAATCACATGAAATAATGTGCAATAATGAGACATCACATGAAATTCTATGTGTACAACCCCTAACCTCTGAACATCAGTAGATTTTGATCACCTGTTGATTGATTGTGGTATACTTCCACTAGTGTGTATTCTATATTGCCCTCAGGGTAAATAAAGCTCTGTCTTATCTTATCACTTCAGGAGCTAAGCGATGTGGGATGACCACCGTACTCCACCATTCTTCCTCTTCACTGACAGGTGACAGTATGTTCATGACACGTGAAGCAGAGCCTCTAGGTGTCTTCCTTTGAGCATGAGATACTGGGAGACAACACATCCCAGCTGCCCCAAGAGTACCTTGGGATCCTCTAAGAAAGCAGACATGACTGAGGAGCATGAAACGGATGCATAACTTAAGGCAATGAGCCAAAACTCACATGCAAAGCAGTTTTCTCAAAACCCGAGTAAGAAATTGCACCTCCACTTCATCCCTAAAGCTCTGCGATATAGAGGTGCAACCTCATTACATCATATCTTCTTTGAAGCGGCAGACTTTTTCTTTGTCCGGTAAAAATTCATTGGTCACCAGTAAACTATGCAGGTGAGCACACAGTTTCCTCCTTGTTGCTTCTGGTGTGTGACTTTTTGGAATCACAAGCAGGCTTCAGGTGTGATTAAACATTCCTCATTTGGTTTGCATTTTGGCCCGAAGTTACTGAGCACAGGCTGAGGCAGGCAGTAGATAACACAAAATAGAAGGGTTTTTTCTGACATTTAACTGACGTGTTACATTTTCTGATTCCCTACATACCCCCCCCCTCCTCCTTTATTCACAATATAGGGAAATGAGGACTAAATTGTCAGCAAACAACAGTAAAATACAAAATACCACAAGGCAAAGGAAAACCATTCAACCTGGAATGTGTGTTAACTTATCAGAGCTGCCACAGCAAACATATTCAAAAGAGGACGATCTTCGTTTGCCTGCTGCCTGAGAGCTTCTCTCCTGCAGGCACACACACACACACACACACACACACACACACACACACACACACACACACACACACACACACACACACACACACACACACACACACACACACACACACAAACACACAGGTACTGTGTTCTGATGTACTGGGAAACCAGAAGGTGATGTGGTGCTAAATCTTCACTGAGCTTCTCCGAGGTCGCAGACCCACTGTAATAAAGCGGCCATCTTCAAAAGCTCTCATAAAATGCTTGTCATTTTTGGCCAGGGCTGATGCTGTCCTGGCAGGCCACACAGCTGTTTCTTCCCCGGGTGAACCTGAGTATGTTTCAATGAGTGGACATTCGCTCCAAATCACTCCCACAGCTGACTGCATTAGCCTGCCTGTCTGTTTCCATCAATCTTCTGTTCTTTAGTGTCCTCTTTCTCTCACTTCAGATTTTTCCCTCCCACTTTTATTTGGTGCAAGTATTCAAAGACCTGATCAATTAATCTTTAGATTACAGACGTTAAAATGATGACATCATTCAAACAAAACAAACCCAATTCTGTAAAAAAAATCTCATTGTCAGTGCTGCCAAAAACACTGAGCCCGATCACAACACGGAAATCAACAATTAAACAAAAGTCTACTTCACAGAATCGAGACACAGAGAAGACCACCCGGGATCCAAAGAGGATGAGTTTCCTGAGAACTCATAAAAGTCTAGAGGAACATCAGGATGTCATAGTGATACAGTGCAGGCTCGTCGTAGGGATTTAAAGGGACACTGAGCTACGTAAGTCACTGACGAGTTGGCGTGGCTGTAATTAAGTGTTTGGGCAAGACGGACAACCATTAAAAACAAGGTTTGTGGGACTAGCTTATAAATAGAGTCAAGCCAGAATGAATAAAAGACCAACTCACACAACTGTAAAATGCATGTTTCTATCGGTTGGTTGTGTGTCACTTGTAAAAGCTTTGATCTCCTCCTAAAGCCCTGCCTTTTACCTTAAGCTATCTGCGCCTGAATCTTCCTTGTTCTCCAACAGGAAAGTCATTTAGCAATAAATCAGCCACGTGAGAAAGGATAATGTGAAGGCTAAAGACTCCTGACATGCTGACTACGCTAATATTTGCACACTTTGAAGAATGAAATGTCCTACATTTACTTTACATGTCTCAATCCATTTCAACGACTGGGACTTTGTCGTGAATATTTTACCCTCTGACACTGTTTAACATCATAAATCATCCATGTTATCACCAGTTTAAATCACCAGTGATCTCAACTACTGGATGCACAACCATTATTTACTACCTCAGTGTTGGAAATGACACCCTGCAGATGTTTATTTCTTCTACTCCTACTTTTAAACATTAAAAGTTGGTGTGTTTCACCATCTTTACTTTCACGGTTTCTGAGAAGACTTACTGCGCTAAATATACAAATTCCAGCTCACCAAAAGTTTACATTTACTTTATTGTGCAGCATGGAAAGAGGAAGGATGCACTTAACAAGATATAAATCAAAGTATCTAGTTAAGCACTGTAAGGGCCAGTGATTAGACAGAAATTTGTGTTTCAAATTCTTCATTGAACTACTAGAAAAGTTGTAAAATCTGAATTTTCTTGAGCTTCTGTTTCTCTCCTGATACTCAGAGATAAAGTGAAAGGTCAGCCTCCAAACTCTTGCCAGCCTTCACGAAGGTGTGGGAGGTCAGACTGTTTGTCTTTGGTGCTCGACCCACTTCCACATTTTCTCCTATGTGACTTGTCTAAAAGAGAAATAAAATGAGCTAACTGTTTATAGCTCCTTTTGCTTCAAACAGCAGTCAAATGATTTACATATGACAGGCTTGGCTTAGTTAAAACAATTAAAAGATCAAAGCGGCTAACATGACTTTAAAAGACAAGGAGGAGGAAGTGAAGGAGCTGAGATTCTTCAATCAACTCTTTGACTGATATAAAGTTCACAACCTTTTAAAACCCTAAAAGATCATCTTTGGGATATGGAGCATCACTAGGAAGCAAAATGTGGGTTTAAAACCTTGGTGACAGTATGTTCAATAATACAGCACGGGTTTGTGTATGTGTGTGGTCTAAGTGTTTGTTTGTTTCTGTGTGTCCCAAGCCAGCCAGACCATAAGGTCGAACCCGTGAAGAAAAGGGGGACGTAGGTGTGGAGGACAAGGCCAAAAGAACACAGTCCCAGTGAAAATGATACCATAAAAAACTGTGGGCACTGTGGACACAAAGCCCTCTTTAACACACTGTCCAACACATCTCTGTAGATCAAACCCACAGTGTACTCCATTAAAACAGAGGACAATGAGTCCTGTTTAATAGTAGACAGTAATCAATATTGTAAGACTGAGTTAGTATCTTTGAGAGTTAAAGATTTCTAGCACATTTATCATAACCGTAATACCTCATGACGGTTAAATTACCGTCCTTAATTTAAAATTAAACCAACCAGGAAAAGTGTTGAACAGTCCAGTCCCCTCTTTCTTTGTCTAATTGTATTGTGTCTGGGAGAACAGGGAAATGAGTTGGTGAGCTGTGTCCGCATGATGACAAAGAGACAGTGTTCAAGGCTAGGCAAGGTCCTTCAGTTTGGGAAGTGTGGGCACTGTACAGAGATCAGTTTGTGGCATCAGCTCCTGGGTCCGCCGTGCAGAGGCGTGAGGCCAGATAAAGAGCAGGAAGTGAGAGGCGACTGCAGAAAGTCTCTCTGATAACATGAATGTCCCATAAACATATAGGGCCACTCAGGGCACAGTACCAACTCAAGAGCAGATGAGGAGGGATAGCTGAAAAAAACTTGATTTCACTTTGGTTTATGTTAAGACTGATAAGGCAGAAAGGTAAACTTAGGCTCAATAAGAAACTGCTCTGTGGTGGAACTTCTATGACAGCAGGAGAAATGCGTCGGTGTATAAACTCTTTAAAGTGGTCAGAATGACAAAAATCTGGCAGCCAGTTGTTCAACAATTTCCAGAACTAAAGAACAAGTGCACCACTTACAGTTAAAGAGACACATCTATCCAACTTCTGTCATTTTTATCATGAAGTTTGAACGATCTAAAATTACATCAAACACATTTTGTTTGGCACTGGACCGAGAATCTGTATCACCAAATATCATGAATCAGCTAATTTCTTTTGGGCCCAAAAATAACTGAACAGTCAAATCAATAAAATTTACAGATGAGTCTACAGCTGTAGACATGCAGTTCTCTTTGGCATCAGCCACATCAGCCCCTACACAGCAGGGGCTGACACGGACATGAGACCCACATACTTGTGCGTCGATGTTTCCATGTTGCGCAGCAATTCTCAGGCGAAACGTTTGAGGGCAGTGTGGTCTCTCTGATAGCCAATTGCCTCCTTCTGGCCCCGCTACGATCTCTGTTTACTTTTCCACAGCGATTCAGAGCGTGTTATGTTAATCTACAGCTGATACATGTTGCTGTTTTTCATACAGACATGATTACATGAAGAATAGAGAGGAGGAGATTAAAGGCACGGCTGATGTGTGGCCGATGTCCGCGATCCTGGAAGTGCTGTAAATGCGGGAAACACAATGCTACCAAACGGACAAATCACAGGGCTTTTCAGCCTTAAGCTGTAAGTGGCCCCAGACAACAGGAGTGCAATGATTAGTCAACTCTGTTGACAACGATGACAACAATTTGTTGCTGACGAATTAAATTGTCTTTATTAGTTGATTATGTCATTAAGCATTTTTTTAATGCTGTGAGAGGTCAGAACAGTATTCCAGAGCTGAGTTGCCGGACTGTGAGCCATCTCGCATCTTGACTATCTCTACTGAGAGTTGCGGACATAAAACAGCTACCAGTAAACAAGACACAGCAAAATGGTGATTTCTAATGCAACATGATTGCACACTGAAACTTCTAAAGTCTGAGGCTTTCACCATCAACACGGCAAAGATAAATACAGCCTGTAAAATGTGTAAAGGGAGCCTTGCTTTGAATTGGGGATGGGACAGGATTTTTGAATGCTCAAATATTTGTGTACTTATCAAAAATCGAAGAGTTAATACAAATATTATCTAATTTCAGAAATACAATTTTTCATTGTTTTCACCGGTGCCTGGTAACTGCATAAATAGAAAAAAAGAAGAAGAAAACATTAGTTGCTGGAAATGTGTAGAAATAATCGTCAAATAAATGCCAATGATTATCGAATAGTATTTTGGCTTGAAATGCCCATCCCTACTTTGAATGGGAGCATGTCAGTAATGCGCAAGCTTTTAAACTGCTCTTTAAAACAGAAACGCTGACATTCAACCAAATAGTCCAAAGCAGCTGCACAGTGTTTACAGTAACAGTCCCACGCCATATAACTTTTCCTTAAAACATAGGGATGGGTTATGATTTTTAAATATTTTAATAGTGGTAAATGTATTAAGAAATATATATCAATGCATGTATCTCATCTAATGTAGTTTTTTTCTATCATTTTTACCAGGGCCACCGTCAGATGGTGATGGATCTTACTGTTGTAGCGCTGTGACTTTTGGAACTGAAGGATCTGCAGAGACTTCTAGAGCTGTCAAAGAACTCTGTGAGGAACTCCTTTGAAAAAATAACCCAAATTAATGTCAAGTGCAAACTTTGTCAGGTCAAACTAGCCTATCAGAAGTCTGAAGAGCCCAGCGACAACTTAAGAGTACCTTTACTCAAAATGCCCATCCATACTTAAACTTTTCATCTTCTCTCATTGTCTGATCTCCTTTTTTCTGCCTCTCCTACTGCGAAACAGTGAAGCAAACTGTTACCACATCACCATAGTAACCACTCTGCACACTAAAACAATACAATACATCTTACATGAACAATAGTTGTGTTCCAACTTCCAAGCCAAGACGACATATGGCCTTAATTTTGATTCAAATTGTATGTTATGGGTTTGTAAGACAAATGTTAAATTCGTAAGCTCATAGCAAAATAAGAGCCATAAAGTAATGATCAATGACAGATTGACAATAACAACCTACAAGCAAGTGAGTAGCTCCACAACTGTGTCTGGACATAAACATTCCAGTAAAAAAAGATGGCAACAGTGGTAAAAGTATCTCTAATTTCTTAATTTACTTCATTTTTTCTGCTGGTTCTTATCCAGAATAACATTATAGACAATCAAAAGCTCAGAGAAACAAGCAAAGTTACTTAAAACTGGCCTTTTTTTGATTGTATACAAATATCAAGTAAAAACTTTGAGATCTGCAACAACGTGGGGGGGGGGGGGAGCTCCCAAATATGGACTAAATAATGAACCTAAACACAGAAAGCACACATATCTGCTTATCTGAGAAAGGGGAAACAAAAACAGGCCAATGAATTACAAAAGTTTGTTAAAGTGACACAAAATGAAATAGGTCACTGTGTTGGCATCATTTCCAGGTGCTAAATGTTAGATTTTGGTCAAAGTATTGATTCCTGTGCTCTTTATCTACAGTCCCAATCTCCCCATACTACAATTATTATGTAAATGAAATACAAATATTAGTGTTAGAACATATTGAAATATTTCAGACTTCAAAATTTGGGATGATTCAATCTAAAAAATAAAAGATGCACTACTCCAGTGAAATCTGTGGCTGGCGTCATAGTGTGCAGCTGAACTCCCCAGCGGCCTATAACACTAGTTCTTTTTGGCAACCAAAAACATGGAAACAATCAGTGTCACATGTATCCACTAAGTCTCATCCAGAATTGTATGGTTTCTTTTACCACAACTGTCTGAAATCAGAGTCGCAATTTCCCTGGTCTGAGGAAAGAACTGAGCAGTGAGAGCAATTCAAAGAAGGACTGGTAGAGATAATTGGTAAAGAGTGGTACAAAATCCTGAGAAGTCTCAAGATAACTAGTCTCACTTCACTCATCATTCCAATTCTGGACATTGCTGGTTAAACCCATCACAATTCATTATCAAGAGCATACAACCACCTTCTAAGCACAAGATGCAGTAATCCTACTCTTGCAAAGTAGTTATAAAGGGAAATTTAATTTTCTGTGTGTGACATATATATGTTGGGAGTCAAGCCCTAGTATCATGCTAGCTAAATGCTTGAAATCCCTGAAAGAACCAAGTTGGCCATCCTTATTGAACAATCCACATCTAGGTTTCTCCACAATGGAGACATACAGACGATCACCATCTGACATACTTGATATGTCATCAAATAACTTTGTGGCCATGGTGCAACAAAGGTAGTGATTGGTTTATCTCAAATTTAGTTGTACAAATGTGTCGTTTAACATTTTGGCCTTCATTACAGACCCTGGACTGACAAAAGATCAGTTCAAGATGTGGGTTGAGCTCAGGCGGCAACCTCTAGCTGTGAGAATTGAAGCTAGTGCGGAAGTGTTAAAAACTACAGTTTCTCAAGTGCCCGCTTGAGGTTGGCTCCGGAAGTACTGGAAACCACATACACACAAATAAAAAAAACTATCTTAACAATAGAAATAAACATGTTTACAGCCTGGTACACGAAAAGAGTGTAGGCTGGATAGCTCATTTCTCGATCGGCACACACTGTAAGGGGTGTGAATTTTTTTCATAAGGCGGCAATTTTGAAGATATTAAAATTACAGGTTTTCCATTAAGAGAGGCCCAGCTGACTTGATTGACAGTTGGGAACACTGTAGCTGTTTGCTAGGAGGCTCAAAGCCCACCTCTTTACCTCACACTAGCTCAACAGAAGTTAGGTTGTGTTTGGCATCTGCAAAATGGCTCCTGCCGACGATTGGCTTCAAAATAATGCTTCAGAAACAGATGGGTGATGTCATGGATACTATGTCCAATATTTATAGTCTATGGTCAAACTTGAGCGCTTAGTAGTTACAAAACAGTTACAATGACTAGACCATCTATTAGTTGTCAACTAATAAGAACTTATTCATGTTTTAGTTCATTTTGAAAAGTGGAAATGTCAAATTGTAAAAAAAAAAGCCAGGACTGGAGATCCTTAATGTGAGAATTTGCTATATTTCTTTTGTATTTTTGCTATCAAGTGAAGAGTCTTTCAGGTGTGACTGCAGCTTAGATAAAGGAGGGCATTTGAAGACTTCACTTTGGGTTCAGGGACATTTGATAAGCATTTGTCCTGTTTTCTGACAACGAATCAACTTAAATATTAATGGAGTTGTAATGAAACTTCTTGGCAGATTAGTTGATAATTTAAAACATTTCAATTTGTTGCAACCCTAAAGCATACATGCAAGAAATGTCAATTCCACATAAATGCTAAAAAAAAAAAATAAATTCCCCCTCTTTGGGAACATGAAGTGTCCAAACTGAAATAGATTTTTCCTTTCTGCTGATGACAGATTGGTACTTAAACAAACATTAAGGAGGAGATAATGTCCGACCTAACCATGTCAGACACCTGCTTAGTAGTAGATTTACAACAAACATCCAAATTACATTCATCATTACAACTTCAAGGGTCATATTCATAAAATATTAATGTCAGGTTAAGTTCAACACCTGTTTTGTCTTCAGCCGCCTTTCTTCTACTCCCAAAGGAAACCTGCCTCATATTTGGTCATTTCTGCACCCTCAAATTATCCCGCAGAGAAAATATGTTCCACTTTTTAACCTCTGTGATATGTGGAAAAGAAGAGGCGAAAGAATGGAGAGCAAAAAGAAAAGGAGAAAAAAGAAAAGAAGCAGGTGTTAGACAAGTGTGGAAGTCTGCACTTCGTGCAAATAGTCCCAGAGGATCACAAGATTTTTTTTTACCACACACATAGTGTGCACACTGATGAATACTATGAGTAACAGTGTGAGCAGTGTGAGTTTCTGAAAAGCACTCTTGGGCCTTGACATATTGGGCCACTGTCAATCATTATGTGTGGTCTAGTTGCTCTCTTGGATTACAACTTTTCCATGAGAAAAATACAAAGCAAGTCAGCCACCACCTTTGCAAAGAAGAGAGATATTCTTCAACATCACATCCTCAGGCAGGATCCTCCTTAAAGTTCCCGTAGCAAACTTAAAATCTACAGGTGACCGAGCATGTGCTGTTCAGGCTCCACGACTGTGGAACGACCTGCCTGAGGATCTCAGGCAAGCTACATTAGTATCTTCTTTTCAATCACAGCTGAAGACATATTCTTTATCGAAAGGTCTTCTTGTAATATTGTTTTATCCATGCTATATGTATTTCTTATTTACTTTTATTGATGTTTCCTTTTATTCACTCACTGTTTTTATTTGTTTTACTGATTTCTAAAGTTGTATTGTTTTAATTGTTTTTAATAGTTTATCTTTCTTCAGCTGTCCCTTTAAGCTGTTCCTCTTAAATTGTCTTGCTATTTCTATATGTCTCCCCCTCATGCCTTGTTTATTATTGTGGGTTTTTATGATGTAAAGCACTTTGTAACATCTGTTTTGATAAGTGCTATATAAATAAACGTGATTATTATTATTATTATTATTATTATTATTAGTAGTAGTATTATTATTATTATTATTATTATTATTATTAATCAAATAATGGCTCTTGTTTCTATGTTTGTCTATCTGGAGTTTATTCCTGAGTTATGGCATGCATTAAGAAACAGATTTAGCGAAATTGTCTATACTAGTGATGGTTACCTACTCAAAAATATTTTTAAAATGTGTTGTATAAATTATTTGTCCTTCCTATTCTAGTTATTATTTTACTACTGAAGTAGGAGATAAAAGACAAGCACATTCAGTCAGAAAAAAATCAGCATTTAACAAGTATAGCACCAAAAACTGATAGTCCCCTTAACATTAGAGTATGTCTTCATTTGTCACTGACACACACACCAGCCAACACTCACATAGAAAAAAAAAAAAAGAAAGGCTCTAATCAGCTGTTGTTCAACATTGTAAGATGGGGAAGGTCTTGTCCATAAATCTAGTTTTATAGTCTCCAAAGTGTTCCTAACCTCCTGGCCTTCTCCCTCTGGTCTCCTCTACCTGCAAAGCAGTCCCAGGACCCCAAGTGACCTGCTCCCTGCAGGCAACAGCATCCTCCATTAGTTTGGAAGAATAATACCATAATCCACTGAAAGGACCATACTCCATCAAACCTGTCAGCTTTGGTGAACTATGTAAGAAAAGCCCAGTAGAGTGTTTTATAAATGTCTGCATGTACACTACGCCAATTGTTGTCAGTCACTGTTACATCAAAGCAATTTACCTAAGGGAATGTGATTGTTTGCATTAACACAAGCAATCTTCCTCTTACCTAGAAGGAAAACTTTTTCCCAAAGTGTTTACGAGCTGCAGTCAGTAAACAAGTGCCTTATACTGCAGCTTTTGAATGACAGGTAACAAATGATTCCTATCTCCAGCTCTTTCCAAAGTGGCCTTAAGGCAACCAAGGCTTTCTAATTCTGCTATATCGTGGGGAGACTATAAACCTTATCTTTTTAACAACCCCCCTGTAAAATATAAGACTTCCTTTTTATTTGGCTATATGTTTTTAGATGCATTTATCCTCAGGGGACAGTGTCCTGAGAGCAGAGCATGGTGATGTAACATTAAAGGATGAACAACAGATGTATAGATACTGACAACTTAAGAACATTTTTTTAAAAGGTTCTTTAACATTTGTGTTTGGTTAAGGAGTTTGATCTTGCAGGTTCATTTCTTTGAGTATGATGTCACTGATCAATGATGCCACAATTTTTTAATTTATATAGCTGCCCCATTTCAGTCAAAGTTTGTGCGATAACATGGCTCAATTGAAGAAAAAGTTGTGAGTTTTGTCAAATTTCTAATGTTATGAGTGACCTCTATGTGAATAAGGTGACAGTAGAAATACAGCTTTCATCTTAAAATGTTAGCTACTAGACATGTACAAAAAATGTGCTTGGATGACATAAGTTTGGCTGGTTGATGTTGCATTTTCCTGCACTGGTAGTTGTGCCAGAATCAACTTGTTTTGTTTAAACTAAAATTAAAGAGGGGACAATATTTTTTACTAGGGATATTAACAATTAATCAAGTATTGATTGATTGATTGATTGTTAAGAACGTACTCGCACATGTTTTTTGTTTCGATTTTCTATCACGTGGAACAAGCATCATGTGGTCTCATACTTCTATCAGCTATCAGGGAGGAGTTTTACGTTTAAAGCATGTTTGATGTGAATCAGCTGACTCAAGGTGTTGCATACAGCGGTGACGCTCAGCTGGGTGATTCGTCTGTGCGCCAGGTCTCCATGAGTAATTTTTTCTCTGCCGCCAGACTGATTAAGATCCGGTTGCGCTCGCGTCTGACGCCTGACCACGTTTACATGCTTATATACTGAATTTCCCCCCCGGGGGATCAATAAAGTAATATCTTATATCTTATCTTATCTTATTTTTCTGAATAAGAACAGATGGACCGAAAACTGGACACTGTGAGTCTGACATATATTTCTGTTCAGTTCTCTTGTTGCAGTAAATCCACATGTTGTAACCTGAGTCTTCACTTTATATGACTATGCATCAGCGGAAATTATGAGCCTGCTCCTCACATTGATATTCAGCACGTTTAACATTTTGTACGCCTCAATATGATCCGTAGCTATTCAATGCTGTCAGTTATATACGTTGTTGCTGAGGAAATTTTGACTTAGGGAAAAAATGCATTTGGCATTGTTTTTGACATGGAAATAATCTTTTTTTTTTTTTTTTAATGACTAATCAATAATCAATTGTTAACACTTCCAAAGATCGATCACGGAGAAAAGTCTGCCCAGGGCTTCTTGCTTGTGTTTCCATTTAAAGTGGATATTATTATCCTTAAACTATAAATATTAACAGTTTATTGCAGGTCAACAACGGGAACAATAAAGATTTCACCACAATCAACATAAAGATATAATCTGCTGATAACTTTTGCTCACCGAGATATCATTGCAGATCTTCTGGTAGGAGAGATGACAGTGATCTGATGTGAGGCGAAAACGATAAACCTCCTTGTCACCCTTTTTCCGTGCTTCTTCTTTCCCTCCTTCACCTCCTGTAAGTGCTCGAAGAAGATCCTCAACATATTTTTCTCTTGTGACTTCCATATCATTTGCCTCCTTCGTCACCTCGTCTTCTGAAACTGGACACAAAAAAAGAAGGCACTTTTATCATTTTTCAATACTTTTTAAGTTGCACAGCTGAGTAAAACCTGGCAGAGTTTATGGCAGATCGCAGAGAAAAAACTATAAACATTAATTATGTCGTAATGTGTGGATGCATGTGACAGCTGTATTAAAAGGAAGCATGCAGAGAAACCAAGGGGAATGTCATCAGCTGTTACACAGCTGCTAACACCAGTTGAGGGTCCCAATTAGCACATCAAACACTGAAACACTGTCGACCC
This sequence comes from Notolabrus celidotus, assembly GCF_009762535.1. Taxonomy (NCBI): domain Eukaryota; kingdom Metazoa; phylum Chordata; class Actinopteri; order Labriformes; family Labridae; genus Notolabrus; species Notolabrus celidotus. The sequence goes on from NC_048280.1 coordinate 23,692,942, forward strand.
AGAAGCCTGCACATAGCTGTCACAGCCCCATCTCTGCCTGTCAACTGTGCAGATGGACAGCAATAGAAAACTAAGGAGCTGTTATGTTCCAGGTGTCCTTCCAGGCATAATGGGCTCATGTGCATATGTAACACAGACACTCACACACTCACACACGCACACACACACACACTCACACACGCACACACACACACACACACACGCACACACACACACACACACACACACACACACACACACACACACACACACACACACACACACACACACACACACACACACTGAGAAGTGCATACAAAGACAAGCCTTGTTGAGTTTAATCTACTTTATACACCTGTAAGCTGCAGCACAGGAGAGTGGAGTGACAATGAAACAAGGTCACTGCTGTCCCTCTGGTTAAAGGACCAACAGTTCAATATAATGAGATGGGGTTCAGCCAGGTGCCCACACAGTTTGGAGAGTCTAATAGACCTGGTGAACAGCCAGTCCCGTCAGTAGTCAAAAGATGTAGGTTTTCAAAATTACAGTTTCATTAAAAAAATTGCCTGGAATATTTGGATTGGGAATGATTCACGTGGTACTTTGCATTTGCAAAATCTTGCAATATATTGTGACCAGGGATGTGCATGTTTAGTCGAATAAACAATTTAACTTTGACACCCCGCTAGTAGTCATCAGGAGTGGTTGTCAGTTAAACAGGGTTCCCACTCTTTTCCAGAGATCATTTTCCAGGACATTTCCAGGACATTTTCATTGATGATCAAGCTGGTATGACAGTCTAAATTTAGTTCCTAATTTAGTTCCTAAATAGTCTAATATGTTCCTCTCAGTGGAAGTCTACATTGAGTCTAGGAGTCTAGGAGTCTAGGAGTTTCTGTGGAGCTGTGTCGCTCTTTTTGTTCCGTTTGTTTTCACTATCGGGAGTTTGCACTCCTACTAGCTAGAGCAGGGGTTCTCAAACTTTTTGGAGCCAGGGACCCCTTACAGGTGAGAAAATTGTCCAAGGACCCCCTCATAATTGTAACACAGATTAAGCACATTAGTGATGTGTCATGATCAAAAGCTGCGGCTCTGAGAGCCGATGCTTTATAGTGAATCAGAAGACCCGGCTCGCATCGAGAGAGATCCGGCTCCCATTTTTTTCCTTTCGTTTTTTTCTCACAGTGCTCAGCCCCAGCTCTGCTCACAGCAGAACTTTGTGTTGATTGGTCAGCTTGGCAGCCATGCAGCCAAATCACATGTGAGGATATAGGATACAGGTGATGGAGGGGAGGCTGTGTATCCTGGCTTCATCTGTTCCTTCAGAGAGAGTCTTCTTGAAGACCGGGCAAATACTCACTGAGAGGAGAAATCAGATCAGCCCATCCAAGCTGAGGCATCAGATTTTTCTCAATGCCAACCTGAGGACATTAATAATGTTTGCTTGAGTTTGGTTCTGGTTCTGTTTGCTTGAGTTCGGTTCTGGTTCTGTTTGCTTGAGTTCGGTTCTGGTTCTGGTTCAGTTCTGGTTTGGTTCTGGTTCGGTTCTTGTAAGGTTCTGGCACGGTTCTTGTTCGGTTCGGTTCTTGTTCGGTTCGGGTTCGGTTCGGGTTCGGTTCTGGCACGGTTCTGGTTCGGTTCAGTGCGGTTCTGGTTCAGTTCGGTGCGATTCTGGTTCGGTTCGGTTCTGGTTCTGGTTCAGTTCTGGTTAAGTTCTGGTTCAGTTCTGGTTCGATTCTGGTTCGGTTCTTGTGCGGTTATGGCACAGTTCTAATTCGGTTCGGTTCGGTTCTGGTTCGGTTCTGGTTTCATTCTGGAACGTTCTGGTTCGGTTCTGGCTGAGTTTGGTTCGGTTCGGTTCTGGCACGGTTCTGGTCCGGTTCACTTCGGTTCTGGTTCAGTTCTGGTACGTTTTGGCTCGGGTCTGGTTCGGTTCTGGTTGTGTTTGCTTGAGTGGTTCTGGTTCTGTTTGCTTGAGTTCAGTTCTGGTTCTGGTTTGGTTCTGGTTCCGTTTTTTGTACGGTTCTAGCATGGTTCTGGTTCGGTTCGGTTCTTGTTCGGTTCTTGTTCGGTTCTTGTTTGGTTTGGTTCTGGTTCGGTTCTGGTTCGGTTCTGGCACGGTTCTGGTTCGGTTCTGGCACGGTTCTGGTTCGGTTCGGTGCGGTTCTGGTTCGGTTCTGGTTCGGGTTCAGTTCTGGTTAAGTTCTGGTTCAGTTCTGGTTCGATTCTGGTTCGGTTCTGGTTCGGTTCTGGCACGGTTCTGGTTCGGTTCTGGCACAGTTCTGGTTCGGTTCTGGCACGGTTCTGGTTCGGTTCGGTGCGGTTCTGGTTCGGTTCTGGTTCGGGTTCAGTTCTGGTTAAGTTTTGGTTCAGTTCTGGTTCGATTCTGGTTCCGTTCTGGTTTGGTTCTTGTGCGGTTCTGGCACAGTTCTGGTTCGGTTAAGTTCGGTTCGGTTCTGGTTCGGTTCTGGTTTAGTTCTGGAACGTTCTGGTTCGGTTCTGGCTGAGTTTGGTTCGGTTCTGGTTTGGTTCTGGCACGGTTCTGGTTCGGTTCACTTCCGTTCTGGTTCAGTTCTGGTACGTTCTGGCTCGGGTCTGGTTCGGTTCTAGTTGTGTTTCCTTGAGTTTGGTTCTGGTTCTGTTTACTTAAGTTTAGTTCTGGTTCTAACCCTAACCCTAATCCGAACCCTAACCCTAATCCGAACCCTAACCCTAACCCCAACCCTAATCCGAACCCTAACCCTAATCCTAACCCTAATCCTAACCCTAATCTGAACCCTAACCCTAACCCTAATCTGAACCCTAACCCTAACCCCAACCCTAATCCGAAACCCTAACCCTAACCCTAACCCTAATCTGAACCCTAACCCTAATCACAACCCTAACCCTAATCACAACCCTAACCCTAATCACAACCCTAACCCTAATCCTAACCCTAATCTGAACCCTAAGCCTAACCCTAATCTGAACCCTAACCCTAACCCTAACCCTAACCCTAATCTGAACCCTAACCCTAACCCTAATCTGAACCCTAACCCTAACCCTAATCTGAACCCTAACCCTAACCCTAACCCTAACCCTAATCCTAACCCAAACGCTAACCCTAATCTGAACCCTAACCCTTACCCTAATCCTAACCCTAATCTGAACCCTAACCCTAACCCTAATCTGAACCCTAACCCTAATCCTAACCCTAATCACAATCCTAACCCTAATCACAATCCTAACCCTAATCACAACCCTAACCCTAACCCTAATCTGAACCCTAACCCTAACCCTTATCTGAACCCTAACCCTAACCCTTATCCTAACCCTAATCTGAACCCTAACCCTAACCCTAATCCTAACCCTAACCCTAATCTGAACCCTAACCCTAATCCTAACCCTAACCCTAACCCTAATCTGAACCCTAACCCTAATCTGAACCCTAACCCTAATCTGAACCCTAACCCTAACCCTAACCCTAATCCTAACCCTAACGCTAACCCTAATCTGAACCCTAACCCTAACCCTAATCCTAACCCTAATCTGAACCCTAACCCTAACCCTAACCCTAATCTGAACCCTAACCCTAACCCTAACCCTAATCTGAACCCTAACCCTAACCCTAATCCTTACCCTAACCCTAATCCTAACCGTAATCCTAACCCTAACCCTAACCCTAATCTGAACCCTAACCCTAACCCTAATCCTAACCCTAATCTGAACCCTAACCCTAATCCTAACCCTAATCCTAACCCTAATCCTAACCCTAACGCTAACCCTAATCTGAACCCTAACCCTAACCCTAATCCTAACCCTAATCTGAACCCTAACCCTAATCCTAACCCTAACCCTAATCTGAACCCTAACCCTAACCCTAATCTGAACCCTAACCCTAATCACAACCCTAACCCTAATCACAACCCTAACCCTAATCGTAACCTTAAGCCTATCCCTATCCCTAACCCTAATCCTAACCCTAACCCTAATCATAACCCTAACCCTAATCACAACCCTAACCCTAAACCTAATCACAACCCTAACCCTAATCACAACCCTAACCCTAATCACAACCCTAACCCTAATCACAACCCTAACCCTAATCGTAACCTTAAGCCTATCCCTATCCCTAACCCTAATCCTAACCCTAACCCTAATCATAACCCTAACCCTAATCACAACCCTAACCCTAACCCTAATTACAACCCTAACCCTAGGATCAGGGTGAGAATGGTTTTGTAACAGAATATATGCACAAAATTGGGCAATTATAAGGCTGCTCATAAAAACAGTGTACGTTAAAGGGGTTTCAACACAAACCATTAGTTTTTGCAAAATTAAGGTAAAATATACGGCAACAAAAGATCCTTAATTAAGAGCCGTTCGGGAGTCGAAAGAGCCGGCTCTTCTTTGGGAGCTGAGTTAAAAGAGACGGCTCTCTGAAAAGAGCCGAAGTTCCCATCACTAAAGCACATGCTTACTACCATTTGCACTCTTAGTTTCCCTTGGAACTATTTGTATTGTAAAACATATCAATGTAAATACTTCAGACCTGTACCATAGTGATAAACAGATAACACTTCAATTTGAATCAAGTAAATACCACTTGTATACTTTAAAACAGAGGGTCATTTCATTCCTTGTGAACTCAACATGACAGCATTTATACTTTTCAAGTAATTGATCTTAAACGCTTTCAGAAAATTAACAGTAGCAAGACTTACATATCCCTGCGAGCCACCAAATGGTATCATAACAATGGTGTATGCTGTTTTGTAATGACACAGCACAATTTTATAATTTATTAGAAATGTATTCAAATTATTTCACTGACCCCCATGCTATGGTTCGCGGACTCCCAGGGGTCCCAGGACCCCACTTTGAGAACAACTGAGCTAGAGTACGGTAATTGAGCTCTCAGCCTGCAGAGAAAGTTGTGAGGCACAGACCCCCAAGCTCTCTGCCCGACTCCGCAGGTCACACTATAACTTAAATATAAGACTCTTTGAATCAAAAGAGCAATCTACAAGGTTAATGTACCATAAAACTAGACAATATACCCCTGTTTTCTGTGAATGCATGATTATGAAGTGAACATTCAATGAATGGGGATGTGTTTCGTTAATAGGGCCAGGTCGCACGCAGCCATGTTGGAATAATTTTCCAGGACTATATGTGCTTTTCCAGGACATTTTACTTTTTCTCCCATTTTCCAGGTGTTTTCCAGTACTGGGAAACTGGTCAACTGTTTTCCAGGTTTTCCAGGTTTTCCAGGACGCGTGGGAACCCTGTTAAACAAACTATTTACTTTTTCAATATTGTAGGTCCCAAATCCCAGCCATATGTTGTGTCTCAGCTGTAGCGTATCCACCCGCCACTTGCCAGGGCTGTAGCTCCTGTTAATACTGCCATAATGCAATAATGCTCCACTACCTCGGTGTAAGCTTGCACAGATGACAGATGGCATCTAGTAGTGCTGCTTGGGTTGGCTGTTTTATGATGTAGAAAATAGAGATAAAGATGTTTGTGGGCTGTATCTCTAAAACTGGCATATGACCACTCAACCAGGGCAATGTGGACGATAACCTGCAAGAAGGACTGAATGCTTGCAGTGCTGGCACTGCTAACATAACCAGCAACACTCATTAAACTGTTAGTCACACTCTGCAAACCAATATTGACATTGTTTACCTGTAGACTCTGTGTGAAAACTATACTACTTTTAAAGAACAGATCCCTAAATTATCAAATAAGGGCAAAAGAAAAAAATAGGTTTTTTTCAATATAGTCAGATCAGAGGGATCTGCTGTGGAATTTATCACAGGCCTCTTAACATCAGACATCACACTGATTATTTTTGTGCAGTCCAAGCAAAGTAAACCTTTTATCAATAAATCAATAGTAAAACAGTTGTGTTGACATATTCTATCACCCCTAGTCCTCACATATCAATTTGTATTTATATCTCAGAATATTTACCCTCTCCGATCCATGCTGAGCTGCCATCAGTGAGAGCTAATGTGAAACCAGCACCTAGGTCTGCGGCCCAGTCCACTCGCAGGAAGTAGGGGGTGTCTGGATCAGTAGTTAGAGTGATCTGTTGGACCGTACCACTCATGATCTGCAGAAAACAAACAAATAGATGAATTACCTTTTTTTTTTTGTTATGTTTTTCCGCCTTTTATGGACAGGACAGCTGAAGAGAGAAATGTAGCACGCTGCAATGAGGACCATAGTCTCTGTATATGGGGCGAGCACTCAGACTGCTGATTAATGAACTTTTGAAGAGCCATTATAATTCATTATATTGCCAGAATCAAGCATATTGGATTGTGATCAATATATCTGTAAAGCCTACAGTTGGTATTTAGTCCCAGGACCTCTTTAACAGAACCCCTTCAGCTGATCAAGTTTGGGGTTGTTAAGCTGTGTTAATCTTCAACTTTCATCAATGTGCCTCATTGTTTTACAGCTTGGATTTGGCAATAAACATCCCAATGAGTGTCTCTAATGGGGGTCTCTGTGAGTCAGTGGAGCCACGCAGAGATTAACAGGTTTTGGCAGGTTTTTGTGAGGAAATGTGGCCTCTCGACCACCAGTAAGGTAATTACACGCTGTTAAAGATAATAGAAGAATATTACCAAACACCCCCAGTTGTTGTCTAGTTTCTCCAGTGCCTACATTTTGTCCAAGATTTACAACACGTGTGTTTCTTAGAGCATGTCTGATTGTCATTTTAAAACCTGAGTTCAATCAATTTTTAAAAAGAAGAAAGAAGTTTTAAAGACATTTTAAATTGCAGGTTATTCTCCATGATTCTGCAGCCACATGGCCATTTTCTTGTCTCATTCTCATTCAGATATTGTTGGTGGATAGCTTGGAAGATCTATGATATGGCAAGAAGAGTCACAATATTTGAAAAATGGGAAGCTAAGATCAGTGAAAGCCATATATATGAAGAAGAGGTGTTGATCCTTTATTGCTACAGCCTAAAACTGCTCAAGCTGCTTCACCCAAGGCCATGACAGACCACAATGAGAGAGATAAACCTGTATGTTCCAGGCTGTCAGAGACACTTTAACACAGGAGACAACCTCCTGTTTAGCCAAAAAAGACACTGTTCAGTAAGATGATTGGTAATTTCACCTTGTCTTCAGGCTAATGTCTTGGTTAACTGACTCACTTCTGTAGTTGAAGTTAAGACTCCTGCCAAAAAGAGCCTTGGTTTAGCAGCTTGGTTACAAAATATGTTGATCTAAGGATAACAATATGAAATGCTACTCGGGTTTACTGGCTACAAATCTTTTTTCCCTCTTCTCACAGGGCTTGAGAAACTTTTACTTGATTACGGATGTCCAGGCTAGAACATATGATTACTGCTTCCACGTGAAGTGAGAGGTGAGTTGGATATCTTCCCTGCTTAACTACAGGGCAATGTGTGTGGAGACGGAGGGAAAAGGACAGCTAAATTGGCAGTTAGCCAAGCTGGACATGTTGAAAAAATGAAAATGAGCGCCTTCAGACACGGTGCTATAAGTTAGAATGTGACAGCACTTTTTTTGTGTTCCTTCTTTGTATTCCCCTTCATACATGCTGACAGAGCAGGTGGTCAAGGTCATTCAAAATAAGACACACAGCAGAAATCTGAAAGACAGGCACATGTTCCCTCTTCACAGATACACACATGCAAAAAGAGCTGTGCAGCATATTAAAGTTGAACCTTTGTGTTTTAAGAAGGGGTGTGGCTCGGCAAAGGGGCTGAGCAAGATGAGGGGCCGAAAGGTTCAACTTTAACCTCATAAAGTAAGCCCGGCTAGTCATTAGTAACTGTAACATCTGTTGTGCAGGGACGATGACCCTCTGGTAATGACAGAAGAACTGTCCAATTAAATGAACAGCACTGTCTGTCAGGAATGGAGAGCTGCGAACAACCTTCAGAAGTCTTCCCGTCCAGTCACTTGATCAGCAGAATCAATCACCAGCTTAAATCATCAAGCAAAGCTCCACTACAGCTTTGACACACAGCTTCATCCTCCTTATGCGCCGTCTGTAATTTTTTACTCAACCTTTTCATTGTCATGTCTTCAAGCCGATGCATATGAAACGGCAAGACATGACTGTGTGAAGGACATTCTATACAAGTGAGTACAAAGAGAGTCTATAATTATGGATCTAATTTCTTGAATGGAGACTTTGTGCAGAGAAAGGCAATTAACCATCTCTTGAATAGGACCCGACAATTAGGCCAGTCCAATCAGTGGCCTTTCACTGGACTTTCTCCTCATGCTTTCTCCAACAGAGGACCCTCAAGATTCAGTGTCATGTACTGAACTGTAGCAGGCTGTGCCACAACCATTCATTCATTATTCCTTCACAGTCTATCTGAGACCAGTTGACAAATCGGAGGAAAGTATAACACATACTTCAATAAAAAAAGGCCCAAAGGCCAGACAATCCGTCTTAACTTATACCGACATCATGTCAGAGGAAAAATAAGTTGTGTCAGCATAACTTGACTGATGCTGGCCTCCACATAAAAAAAAAAAAAATTGATGACAAGAGTTTTTTAGAAGTTGACACTTTTCATACTTAGTATCCTGCTTGCAGAGTAGACATTGATGAAGTAATATTTTAATTCTTATAAGGAATACATTTCAAAATCCTTATAAATCCAAGGACTTCTTATTTTCAAATAAGAGACGAAAGCATTAGAGACAAGTGTAAGGCCTTTCTCAATCATTTGCAATTCACAGAGATAACAAAAAGCAATATACAACACTAGCCATAAACACATACAGAGATTATTCATAATCGAGTGGCAGGTTTGAAACGTCAAGTTGAGACAACAGCGACTAACACAACATTTGTTGTGCTGCAGGTGTAGACAGTAAAATCAAAAACTCCACGACAAACCTGCCCCAATAATGGTCTGCTTGTGTGGCAGTTCCGTTAACCAGGACAGGGCGAGATGCTGCTAGTGGCGGCGTCTGTCTCGACCTTTAGTGGCTTGTATGTCTACGTTTTAAGGCCATGAGCAGTCTGCAATTTTCTGAGTTTATGAATCTCACAGCACTACACAAGTATTTCCAGCGACTGTCATTATATGTTTTTCTTCTTCTTTTGCTATTCAATGCAGTTAACATTTTTCCCCTCCTGTTAGCTACTTAATTCGGTTGGAAAACAGCTTTAAGGCGCTCTTTAGTCACCGTCAGTCAGGAATACCATATTACAACCAGGCACCAGCGAAAACATTGAAAAATTGTACTTTTTAAACTACAGAATATTCACATTAACTCTTTGATTTTTAATAAGTGAACGACTATTTGATTATTCGAAAATCATGTCACATCCATAATCCAAAGAAAACCTTTAAGACACACATTAGAAGCCTGCACAGCTTTTCCTACTGACCTTAGTTCTTCTGTTCGATATCATTAGCAACATCAAGCTAACTGGAATCAGCTGCACAATAACATGTAATTTTTCCATATGTTTTCATACTGGAGGAGTTACTACTACCTAAACAGAAAACCCTGGCACAATTCAACCTACTGTGGCACAAATCTGACTATGAAATGAGATTCACTTTTATTCCTATCAGCTTTGCAGTTTGCAAAAGTAATTTTGATTGGATCAAAATAGCATTGACAACAAACAGCCTTTTTAAAAGGTATAGAGGTTGGCAAACTCAATGTCCTTTGACAGCTTTTAATCCAGGCCAAGCAGCGTACACACAAGCAATGGACTCATTTCTTCAAAAAGCCTTCCTCATTTTGCAGATAATGAGCGGGCATGCCCCTCATATACACGAAGTAGTTTACACATTTTCACAGTAAATCTTCCATGTGAAAGGTCACCTTAAACCAAGAAGGGGGGAGAGTCAGTAATATATCAAACTAGGACACAATCAGGACATCATATATCAACCAAAAAAGCACAGTGGAAAAGTTTTACAGATAACCCCAACTCAATACGTTGGTGGTTTGTACGCTACTTAGCCCAGATTAAAAGTTGTTAAAGGACATTTATTGTGATGACCTCTTTACCTTTTAAATAGGCTCCTCGTGGTCTTACACCATAAGATGTTTTAGTTGGAGTGGGCTCCTCTTTTGCTCTTTTAAACAAATAGCCTTGCATTGCAGTTCTTTCAGTATCACTTTAAGTTACTTTTATTCTCAGTAATAGACCATAGATGTTATACAGAAGAGTTTAAACGGATGCTATCTTAATTATTAGACATGCATATCAGAATGTAACTTAAACGGGTCAGTGAACCAAAACCCATAAAATATATCACATTAAGGGAATCTGTATCTGTTATTCACTCATCATTTGCTGTTAAAAACTACACTCCAAGTCTCTTTTTTACAACAAGTTTTCATCCATACTCGTGTAATAAAATATGCAAAACATTATTTATGTGTGGTTTACAATATGACAGATTTCTTCTTACATCAAGAGCTCTCTTGGAGTGTCTGGGAAGGAAGGGTCGAGGGGGATTTCTGAAAACATGTTTTAAATGCAATCAAGATGCTGCCGTGGCTGGTTGGAGGGAGGGGACTTCATTGTGAAAACTCTGAGAGAAAAGTGGACCACAAAACTGTCAATCTTACGTCACACTGATGGAAGAGGATCTATTGGCTGATGAGTAACAGTTCTCTATAAGATTTACAAGACACGGTATTACTTAATGAAGTATAATACTTGATTGTGAAGTTAAAAATGCATAGGATGGTGGCCTGGCTGTCAATGCGCCCCACACACAGAGGCTATAGTCCTCGTTGCAGGTGTCCATCGGCTCATCTCCCATTGGCTGGAGAGTTATGATGCCTAATAGCTGCAGGGATGAATGATTTTCTATATCTCTCAGTCCTGCAGCGCAGAGAGATGAGCCGTCCACTGCCGCTGTTTCTCTGGTCCACAAAGAAGTTGTGGAGTGGATGATCTTAGGCATAGGCTAATTTAACTTATCAATGTCCTTCAAAGTACTTCTTTACGTTTCTTTGTACAGATAGTATTTTTATTCTTATTTAGAACTTTTGGATTTGTGTTTAGGTTTATATATTATTGTCCTTACTGTCTTGTTGTGTCCTTACTGTCTTGTTGTTAAGTACCAGTGCTCAAATTCCTTGTGTGTGAGAGCTCACTTGGCAATAAAGCTTTCTTCAATCTTGAATCTTGAATCGGCATAATTTTGAATGGCCTCTAGCTTCTTCTGTGTGCATCTCTCCACCACAGCCCCCAGTGTGTCCAACCAACCTGGTTCCAATCACAGCACCAGCTCTTTTCACTATTTTTTCCAGTTGCCTCGCATCCTTGTGTTTTATACTTAACATTCACTCTATGAAAGAGATGTTTGCATTCCCTTCTTCCCCACAAGACCTGACATTTCAATATTTTTTGCAGCCCAACCGAGACATATTATCTCAACGTTCATTTCTGGAGGAGCTTACAGCTACCCTTACTGTTTGGTGTAAATGTAAGTCTCTGCAGGGCTAGTCTTGGGCGTGCTGCAGCTGTGTGTCCGCCCAGCTCGAGTTTAACAGTGTGTTTTTTCAACAGGCAGTCTTCATATATCTCAGCTCGAGTGTGTGGATAAACAATTAACCTTTGTAATTTCCTTAAAAGACTTACGGTATTGCACTGGCTAACTACCGCGCTGTCCGGACGAAGTGTTTTAGTTTGACACTGAAATCATTGCCGCTCTCTGGTGATGACAGGTTTCCTGACAGTTGTGGTTTCAACCTTCAACTCATGAGGTCTGAGCCAATCAGCAAACGAGATTCGGCGACCGGTGCGTAATTACGTCATGTAAACGTCGTAGGTCACGTTACGTAAGTTCCAGAGAGCAGGAAGTGTGATGTGGCTCTGATTCACAACAATAATGGTAAGCTTGTCCTCATTTAGCGCTTCTACTATTTCACTGGGTGTTTAAACATGATATTAACGCACCCTATGCGAGTTATCTACGTTGATAATACACTTGAATAACATCCTAACACTCTGTGTGAAGCATGACGATGAGTGAAAGCTATAATGCAATGCTAGCGTTAGCTTATGCAGGCTAAAAGTTAGGAGATTATGTTACTGTTATCAAAAGTGATTGAACTGATGGGATGCGTGGTGATGGAAGTTGCGTTCCTGTAAGAGTACGAGTCGACTGATTTTGATTGGAAAATGAATCACGGAGTGTTGATTACCATTGCTGTGAGCATCGCAATGTTTTGGGGTGTGTGCCACGTAGCTGCTCTATAGTTCAGGGAGCATGCGTTCACATTATGCCATTGAGTCACATGGCTGCTCAATAATATATCTACGCGGCTTTACATTACTTATAAATGTGCTAATGTATGAAATAAAACTCATTTACAGTGAACACAGCTGAGAAGTATAGCAAATAGATGCAGGCAGAAATTAAATAAAGATAAAAAGTATGATTCAAATAAGTAAATTTAAAGTTGAAATTCTTTACTTCATTTCTTGACAGTAAGATCTTTACGGAAGAGGATTGGGGCCACTGACAAAAAAGTAATAATTCTGAGATTAAGGTCATAATTCTGACTTTTTTTTCTCATGAAAACAATATATTGGACCTTATTTTTTTCCCCAGTGGATTAAAATCAAAATTCTGAGGAAAAAAAATCAGAATTCTGAGATTTAAGTCAGAGTTCAACTTCCGACTTTTCTCAGAATAATAATAAAAAAATATATACAATTTTTTTTTTTCAGTGGCCCTAATCCTCTTCTGAAGATCTTGGTTAAATCAAAGTGCTAATTTGTCCATCAGGGGTCCATCCAATTTGTGCCAAGACCAAATAAAAAGGCAGAAAAAAAAAGAAGTTCAAACTTAATGAATTATCTCTTTCTTAGAGGCTTGTTGATAATATTAAATTATCATAAAGCCAAAATACAAATATTAATATTGTGCATGGACTGATTGGGTTGTTATGTAATAGTGCAATTGAATGTACAATGTCCAAGTTTTCAGGTAGTCCGTTGTATTGTACTGTTTGTATCGGAGTCTGTATGGATGGGATGGCTGTACTTGACTTCTGAAATAAAAATCAAATCAAATGGTACTGACATTTTAAAACCAGCTTTCTTGTTATTGGCATTAGCCATCGGTCGACCACTGGAATTTACCTTTAAAAATGACCCAAAAATATTTTTTTACTGTTGTCTTCCTTTTTAATTGTGTGTTCTTTGTGGCTTCATAACAGACCTGAGTATCAAAATTTCGTTCCATATCATGCGACCGCTTGTGTTGGTATGATGACAATAAAAAACCTTGAATCCTTGGAGAAACACATGCCAATCCTATTGGGTTGCCAGCAACCCAATAGTCCATAAACTCTACATTAGTCCAACATTAAGTCCATGGCATGGAGTTTATAGCACTACAGAGCACCACTGGATCCTACAACAAAATGTTAGATCATGAGCTTTTGAGGATAAAATCAATTCCGGTCTGAGCACATATTTTGGTTGGAGCAAACGGAGACAACAGGTAATCACATTCCAGCTATCTATATACCAGCGTCAGGTGATTTACAAATACTTAGATTCAATTCAGAAACGAGGAGAAAACAGCACCAGAATACCCAGATGGACATGAGTACACACAGTAACAACAGTTAATCATATAATGATGACAACTGCTTCTTTGACCACATTGTTGTTCTTTTTCTTGCATTTGATGTAATACAGCATTTTGATAACATCTATTATTCCATGCACAATACAATCTAATATACTTGTCTATATTTGCCAGTGGATTTTTAATAAACGGGAAAAAAATGACATTTGGTTCTGATAGATTTCCGAACGAGACATATTTTTGTGAGAAGCAATATTAAACTGCATTATTCTATCCATTATAACAGAGTATTAGTGAAACACTAGCCAGTTACTGTTTTAGATTTGATATGCTGTCATTTAGGATGGGAATAAACATATTATCATTCAGGGGGGGAATTAACATGGATCCACAGCAGCCACACTGACAAGGCTAAATGCAGTTTTTTTTAATCAGCCTAGTCAGCACAGGTATCACCCGATTCTGAATAATTTTTAAATGGCATTAATTGGCCCAATAAATCAGTCAATCTCTGTTAAATGATTTAGTGATGTGATGTGATGCACAACAGTGCACACGACACTGCCTCAGACTGTACCAGCCAGCTACTCTACACTACAATTTGTTGTTCGTTGGGATTTTCCTAAGTCCACAGAACACGTCTGGTAAACAACAAACCTGCTTATTTAAACCCAAACAGAGAAGGACTAACTCATCCTATCTTCCTGTAGAACTGTGACTCCTCTTCATCTTTTTTTAAAGAGTTTACTGTGTCAGTAGCAACAACAGACCCACACAGGTAGTTCAAAGCTGAAATGTATCCCCTTAAATTCATGACTCAAATAACTGTGGGATGTGTCATGTCATGAAACCGGCCTGCTACATACTACTTACTAATGTAGTAGGCAGTAGGTATCGCCTACTACATACTGCGTTTGAATTTAGTATGTAGTATGACTGTTCTGTTCGATCTGTCATGCAGCATGCTGGGCCAGACATCGCTGGATTTCCGGTTTCGGAAAGCGGAAGTAAACAATGGCGAAGCCGATAAATAAAATGCTTATTTAGCATCCATTTATGATTTAAAAAGTTAGGAAGTAGTTTATATGTAATTTGATAACTTTCACAGCACCCAAAAACGGATTTCCCCCCGTCAAAAAATAAGGAAAAAGAAAAAGCAGAACGAGCGCTGTGCATTATGGGAAACAGTACGCGAGGCAGACTGGTCCGATGCATGTTGAGATATTTTCCCGAATCAGTAGACATCCGGGGAGTTTTGGCTTACTGCAGATTTTGCTCTTGTTCACATACTACTTACTACATACTGAATTTTGGACAAATCAGTACGTACTACTAGTATAGTAGGCGATTTCGGAAACAGCCTTAGTTTCATGGCATGGTTCCCACATTTTGTACCAGCATGAGGTACTTAGTTTGAAGCCAGGAAGGACAGGCTTGGATCTTTGTTTTGGCTCAGGTTTGGATTATTCCCACATCACAGTAACCTCCTTTGCTGCTCTTTAGCTTGATTTCTAGTAAATGTGCCATAATGTACACACTTAAGGAGGAAAATTTGACTGCAAGTCCAAATATGAACAACGTTGTTCTAATCTGGCATTGAGTCTTTTGACAATCTGGGTCTCCACAGCAACAGGACCTTTTCCCCGCAGAGACAAACCAGCCAGTACAACTGCATTCCTTTGAACAAGTAGCAGAGCATCACTGTTAGCGAAAATTAACTACTTCATGCTTTCTTACAAGATTGTCCACTGATGATCATCACAAGACATTATCTGACCTAATTTTCTTTTCTCTTGCAGTCGGCCATCTTCAACTTCCAGTCCCTGCTGACAGTGATTCTCCTCCTGATCTGTACCTGTGCCTACATCAGAGCCATGGCTCCCAGCCTGCTAGACAAGAACAAGACCGGGTATGATCAGACACTGCTAATAGTATTAGAGCTATGAAGCTGTTTTAAAGAGTTTTTAAGTGATAATTGACCCCTAAAATAACTCTCTTTTCTAATTATAAACATTCTTATATATAACAAAATTGCCATCATCACACTCAGCAAAGGCAACATGTTGTGTTGTGTACACCAGGGGTTCCCAAACTTCTCAGCCCGCGACCCCCCAAATATTGGTGCCAAAGACACACAACCCCTACAGTCCCTCAAAGTGATTTAATCTGGCTTCCTTTAGCTTGTCTGCAGAAAATTAGCCTACCTATATGAGCATGCAGCTTTGTTTCCTGTGTTGTTATGAATTAACCTACTGCTACTGTTGCTTTTAATAATTATCTGTTTAATAACCCTAAACTTAGAAGTCATCTGGCAAAAAGAAAGGCAGAAAACTCATTACATTTTCTATTTTCAATGTTTTATTTTAAGTTTAGCGACTATTTTTGTGGATATTTTTTAATATAATGGGTTAAGTGTACTATTTTTAGATGATTAAAAAAAAAAAACGTATGAAAGACGACTGCATAGCCTATGCTGTATGTCTGCTTAGCTCCTGTTCCTATGCAGAGGCCTACAAACGTAGCCAACACGCACCTCCTCCAAGCCCTGTGATTGGTCCACTCGGCGGAATTGTATTTCCCACATTTACAGCACTTCCGGGATCCCCGCACATTGGCCGCACATAGACAGTATATTTCATCTCATCCGACGTCTCCTCTCTATTCCTCCCTGTAATCATTTCTGTATGATAAACAGCAACATGTATCAGCTGTAAATTAACATAATGCGCTTGGAATCACTGTGAAAAAGTAAACAGAAAACTTAGCGGGGCCGGAAATAGACAACCCAAATATCAGAGAGACCACACTGCCCTCAAGTGCATCGGAGGAGTATTGTTGCGCGTCACGAACACATTGACGCAAAAGTATGTAGTGCTCACGTCCGTGTCGACCACTGCTGCGTAGGGTCGAGGCAAACGTGTAAATCAGGCTTTAGTCATAGAAGCAAAACACTAGGCAGCTACTTCAATCATTTTGAGTAAGACTTATGTCTACATTTCCATTAATATTACTGTTAGTTCATTTACTTTATGTAAAGTGGTATTGGGCATTTTGCAGTGGTTCAGTGTTACAATTAACTGTATCTAATTTTTTGTATTATGAGGATTTTTTGTCTGTAAGCTTCAGGGTGCAATCAGGACTACTAAAAACTCACAACCTAATCTTGTAGCCCAAACATCCTCTCTGTAGTGTAACAGCAAATGATCTTTCTCTCTTCAGCTTTCTGCAGCTATAGGAAAACATTCTGATTTTATATATCTAATAAGAAGCTCTTCCTTGAGGCAAGTAAAGTAGCCTAAATTTTAATCATTGCTGGATCATTATTTTTCTTGGATTTACAAACTCTATGATTCACTTCTAACAAGTCTGGCACAGCCCTGGAAATTCTGCACACACTTGTTCACACACATTTCACACACACACACACACACACACTCCATCGGGGCAGGGAGGGACATCCTCTCCAGACAAACACATGAGGCTGAGGGTGGCAGATGGGATGATTTAATACTTTTCCCTCTTGATTGATTTGTTGACTGAGCATGAGACATAATTTCTGTTGATTTGGTTTGTTTGTGTGGTAGGGATGTGCCTTCAATCTGAGGAGAATAACGACTCCAGGCAAACTCAAAGAATGTGTGCTTTTTTACAGAAAAACATGTCAACATTATTTGAAAATGTGAATTTTCCCCTAATGTTGAAATGAAACTTTGAACCAGGGTTAATCTAGGTCAATAAAAAAACATTATGCCCAATGGGATGCTGACACCATCTGGTCAGTTGAAAAATGAAGAAAGTTGGTGTACTTCTACACTTGCAGACCACCTCAAGCCCTCAAGCAGGCCGACAGACACATGAGAAAAGTGAAGGCCTGGAATGCCACATTTTCCTCAGCTGTCACCAGAGATAATAAGACGTGCCTGCTGTCCCCATTTCTTCCACTTAGCACACTCCTTACATGGACATCTGATGGCTCGCTTGGTTTTATAGAGCACTTTTCACAGTTCTCATGCAGTCGTCTAACAAGTAGGTAACAGAAAAAACTGTCTAAATTCTGTTTTGTTTTTATCTATCAGGATTCTAGGAATATTCTGGAAGTGTGCCAGAATAGGTAAGCCTGTGATAGCTTATTTATACTAAGTCATATTTTTCTGTTAATATTAAGTGTAATATTACAAACAATGGTGACATTTACTTCTTTACTTCTTTTTTTTTCTCCAGGTGAGCGGAAGAGTCCCTGGGTGGGGGCCTGCTGTATCATCATGGCTTTTAGTATACTGTTTCTACAGTAGCAGTCCAAAGCAAACCACACATGGAAACACTGGGAGGGGGGAAATGGACAACAAAACATGGACAGTACGATCCTAGAAGCACAACAGGACCTCCAGTGGTTGTCACTTTGATAATGTAAAAACAGAGAGCCGTCAACACTCGCTGAAGCCATGGAGAAAGTAAACGTGTCTGCTTAGGGGGGAAGGGTGAGCTGATAGCCCCAGAGTGTGGCGCGATCCCTCCTTGGACTTCCAGGTCTGTCCCTGTGTTTGCTTATGTGGAATGTTTACTCCGGGTGTATATGTGTGTGGGGGGGCCAATGCTTTCTGTTATCTGCCACTTAGTCTAAAGGAAGGGATTCAGATTGTGGCATCATTCTGGGATCAAATGGTACACTGTTTGTCTAAACATTTCAAATACGTTTCTCCCCCTTTTGAGTTTGTCACAGTTTCATTGAATTCTCCGCTAAAAGGACCGTCATACATTTTCACGTCTCCTGTGACAAACATGGAGGCTTATATCTGTAAACTGAGGTATAAAGAGCTTTGTATCAACTCAGTTTTTTGTAACCTATACCCTGTTTGGTGTCCAGATTCCACATTGAACAAAGTGACAGTATGGGTCTTCAAATGTCACATGATCATCCAGATTTGCCCGAAAGAGCTACTGATGTTTTTAAAGTCAGTCAGTTGTTCGCTATTTATTAAAGAACCAGTTTTGGAAATTTAAGAAGGCTGTTTTTTTGTCATTTGAAATCAAATGTTTGAATAGTGTTTGCTGTGAGCACCTGTTTGTCTGTTGTGATCATTAATTTTGTCTTCACACTTCCTAAATATAATATGACTCTGTAAAACCTTTGTCAATGTTCTCTTGTTAAGAAGGAGTTTAATAATACACACTGTGTTAAAGCAGGGGTTCCCAAACTTTTCAGCCTGCGATCCCTAAATCTCCCAAAATATAGGTGCCAAAGACTTGCAGCCTTGCTGTCCCTTGAAGTGATTAAATGTTGCTTCATTCTGTGCCGTTAATTAACCATCTTTGTTAACTAATTGTTAATCAATTAACCAGCCCTAACCTCATCTGGCAACAAAGAAAGACAGAAAACTAATGACGTTTTTATTTGCAAGGTTTTATTTTAAATGTAACCTCTATTTTTGCCAATGTTTTTACAACAATAGGTAAAATATGAAACCCTGTGTTAAAGGATGCAGTTATTGCAGTAACTGCTGAGACAAAACGGTCTGGTTGAGAGGAAACTATGACCAGTAGTTCGCATCTGAAGAGCAGTGCTCAGGATTCCTCATAGAGCGAGGTTGACAGTGAAGAGTTTGCGATAACCTCCTCCATAACCTTACAGTCAGCACTCATCTTCACAAAGATAGCTGCAAAGAGCTGTCAGCTG
The DNA here is from genome assembly GCF_009762535.1 of Notolabrus celidotus. Lineage (NCBI taxonomy): Eukaryota > Metazoa > Chordata > Actinopteri > Labriformes > Labridae > Notolabrus > Notolabrus celidotus. The sequence continues at coordinate 23,712,174 of NC_048280.1, forward strand.
ATTGCTCCTCACAACACTATACAGCAAAATATCGTTCAGGTATTTAGTGTCAGACATCTTTTAGTGTAAGGAGTATCAAAATAAAGTTGACTCTCATACCAAAACAAATTTTAAAGAAACTTCTTGATGTTTTGCTTTTAGACATTGGATGAAATTATGAAGCCTCCGGAGGATATTCAGAATGTTTTGGGAAAAGTTATGACTATGTTTTTGTGCTGATTTAGATGACAGATCCTCTAAATTTCATCTTTGAGCTGTGGCAGCATGACAGCAAAAGCAGAGCAAATACATTCCAAATAGTTTTGCTTTACTCTTGACATAATTTATGCTGTCAGCAATGAAAATAACCAAAGACTAATATGTATAACCCTTAAAATCCTGAAGAAAAAATAATAATTTAATTAGGCTTATTACAAAAAAATTAAGTCAGTTTTAGCAGATTGGAAACAATCCCACACACACACAGTCTCTCCTCTGTATGGAGGATTAAACTGAAGGAGGAGACTTGCTGACACACTCGCCTTTGATACCCTGATCAATGTTGAGTGTCCAGATCCCAACACCCCCACGCACAGACCCTTGTTAGGAAACATGGATCCCATATTGGTGCACATCCGTTTTGGCACACCCCAGCTGAGATAAAGCAGCAAGTGAAGGCTGCCGGTAAAGTCGTGATTATCAGGCAGTGACGCAGATACAGGAGACACAGAGGAGCAGGAGGCTCTCAGTCATCCACTTCTATCTTTGGAAAAAGAGATACTGAAGGGACATCACTGGGTCAATGAGCCGAGCTAATGTCCTGGGTCATGATGAAAGGAAAACGATATGGAGGTCCTGAAGTCCCTCACTCCAGCTGGTGATGGCGGCTGGATCATTATCAGTCCCATCCTGGCTATTCACACAAATTGACAAACGTATGAGAAGAACAAGCAGTCACTTGTAATAACCTTACTAACATTAAGAAAGTAAACTGGGTTCCTGGGACTGGCTTCAGGCCTTTTAAGGACAAAGTCAAACATTTTTCTGTTTTACTTTTCGAATCAAAATGATTACTCTTAATCGCCCTTAAACTGTGGGCACAGTTGAGACAGCGAAGAACAATATCTGGCAGCGAATCAGTGACCGGACACCAAATGAAAACAACATTTGGAAGGTCTCTGCTGTTTCTAAATGACTTAATGCAATCCCTGATTTCTGTGTTTGAGTTGGCTGATCAAGGTTTACTCATGTGGTTGCCAAATGGCTCAGGGAACTTATTGTGTCAGAACTCAGCTTTACATGCAATTGTTGACGACATTGACGTCATCATCTAAGTGTCTGTTTCTTGAGTCTCTTAAAAAGGCTGGAAGAAACACACCAGCAAGTAAAGCTGTATCTAAAACATAATCTTCCTATAACCCAAATAGTTTAAGTGCAATTTTATATATTGAACAATATACACTAATTCCTCACCTCCACGGTTGATTAATTGATTTTGACAACAACATTTATGATAACAAACAAAATCAGAAAACCAGGTTAGAGTTTAATTCAAGCTGTCATTGGATGTTAAAATGTTGAACCTTTCCTATCTTTTTCATGTGATTATTTTAAATTCTTCGATTGAAAAGAGAACACTGTCAATGTTATTTAGTGGCTACAATTCAGCTGAGTTAGTTTGTGAGTTAGTGTTCAAATTCATTGAAAATCTCGATCAATACCCAAATGTTTCTTTTCCAAAGTTGCACTCCAAGCTTTAGGTGCCGTGTTCACTGACGCCGTTTTTTTTATGCGCTGGCAGGGCCCGTTTTCCAATCAAACTCAATGTGGTTCAGCGTTTAGCGTCGGCTGATTTTGGTTGCAGCGCTCTCAGCACTCTGTTTTAAAAACCGCCTACTACACTAGTAGTAAGTACTGATTTGGACAAGTAGTAAGTACTGACTGCATACTACATTTCTAGGAAGTATATAATAGGCGGTTTCGAAAACAGCCTCAGTTGAAAAATGTTTTACTTTTGGAACACCACTACACACATCAATGTCGCTTCTTGATCACTGACCAATCAGAATCAAGAAGGGGCGGGACTTCAATTTCAATTTCCGAATCCTGTCATAGCATTAGCTGCCGCTAATGCTATGACACGATTCCTATCAATAGTTTTTACAGTGTCTTCATAAATGTCATTGAATGAAAGCAAGTATTCAAGGGGCTTGACACTCACCAGAGGGCATTTCTTCATGTGCTGCCTTACCTTTTATTCCAGGGATTGAGAGCGGCCAGAAATGTGACAGCATGAAGTGGCATCAAATTTGGAAGTCTCATCCAAAACAGCTCATTTAACAGGGTGTGGTGTCTCATGCATCATTAATTTACAAGAACAATCCCAGCAAATGTCAGCTGTGTTGTTAAGAGCTGCGTATGATTGATGAAAATAGTCAGGAGTCATATTGACCAAGCTGATTGGTACGACACAGAGCTCATTCAGTTTCATTTCCTCGCTAATATTGTTTCTGTTTCATCCTCCTGTGAAAGTAGAACATTATTCTCAGATGAGTGATACAGACATTTCCACTGAGGTAAAATCAAATACAATTTTTCTTCCAGTAGGTAATCTGAGATGTGTGATATTCCTTAATAAACTCTATATAGAATATCATCATCTGCAGAGCTCCATCAGAAGAGAAGCCAAAGCACATCATTCCTATTTCCTTGTCTCTCTCTCTTTGCTCCTTTGATCAGGCGGTAGAGTTTCTTGCAGTCGTTTTGAGGACTTCAAAGGCAATCAGGCTAATAAAGTCTCTAACATCTCCTGCTGTGCAGACCAGAAGTGGCCAAACAGACCTTGACCTTTAAATGATCAGTGGAGCCTGAGTGAATCACAACACAGGCAGCTGTTTTTGGAGGGAATAAAAATGAATGGAGGGAAAGAAAACTACAAAAAAGATGTCTACATGGTGCGAACTCAAGGGAAATAATAAGAGGGAGGTGGAAAAGGCTCCTAAAAAATATATGAATATGGTGGAACAGTCCTGATTACACCACATGTATCTCAGTGATCAGCCTCCCAATGACCCCAAGCTTTGCTCCTTGGTTATTTATTTATTCATAAGCTTACGGCTGCTCAGTTACGTAGGGGAGCAAGTTCTCTCTTGTGGCTGCTTCCAGCCTTAAACGCCAAACTCCTATTTAGATGAAGAGGATTACAAAGGCCACAGTATGAGAGTCTCAAAGTGCCTGACATTACATTCATACTGTAAAGCCTTTGTTCTATCCTCACTTCCTCATTAGGAATGTGCACGCTCTGTCTTCCGCCTTTTAGGAGGAAAATTACAAGAACAAAGTTGCCAGCTGAAAGACACCAATATCCTCAAAAACTCTGGGTTGGATGGTCGGTCAACAATGCGTTTGGACAACTTTATAAAAAACACTGGATAGCTTTAACATGTACATTAGCTTGTACAGCCTCAACCTGCGAACTAGGCCTTCTAAACCACTCTAACTCCTTCCACATGTAATCTTTTACCAGATATTTTATGGTAACAAGAGACATTTTTAAACTGCATCGTGGCAGACAGCTCCCTGTGGCCACTGAAACTGGGGCACTGCACGTCTCCTTTGAAGGTGGCATTTGCAGTTTGTTCAGAGGACAACTCACTCCATGCTCATTAGCCTGAGGCAGGAGTCGTCTCTGCGTAACAAGGCAGTCCCACAAAGCTGAGAAGCCCAAGGTCTGTGCCAGCAGGGATTTATCTCTGGTAGAAATAGATATGAAGTTACAGTGATCTGAAATAATGATGAGGCCAAAGGAAATGTGGACACTTTGAAACTTGACTTGGTGCCTTGGCTGGCAAATGAGACACTGAGAGGTTAAAAGAATGGCTGTTTTACCTTATGTCAGCTCTTTGAATTTATCATTCTTGTTTCTCAATTTCAAACACTAAAACAACTATGCATTTATTTCTGTTATTGAAGAGGAAACTATTGCTGGTCTGCTTTCTCTTTCTTCTAGTGCTAGTGATCATTGGGGCTGGCTTCCGTTTGATTCTAAATGAAAACACAAATCAGAAAGATGATCAGCGAAAAGGCTTAACATGTCTGCTGCTGAGCAGGATAAATGTCTTTCACATCTTGATTTTTAACCCATACCATACAAACTGTAAATTAAATAACTGGGTTCCAAAAGAAGCAGTCAATTTACACATTATCCCCAAATGCATCTCACCAAAAAGACCAATTGCTGAGATAATCAATTGAATTTCATTATTATTATTAAGTATAATGACAGCTTTGTCTTTATCACCGAAAATAAAAGTGCAAAGATTGATTTCACTCTCAAATTCTCCAAGAACTAAAACTATCCTCAGAAAAAGCTTATCAAGCCTCAGGTATTCCAATGGGACTTCTGGCCATTAAATGTTATCAGTAATGGGTATGTACTTACTCATTGTCCATTTAGCCACACGGGTTAGTGCCGGTTCTCAACTTGTCTCAAAGACGTCACAGTTTCTTGTTAATGATTTGATAACACTTCCAGGTAGCAAACAAAACCGTGGGAAAGTATGGTAATTTTAAAAATGTGGTGTCAGTCATTGTCTTTTGCCCTGAAAGCATATCAGTCACCTCAAAGTTTGTTCCGGCTTCTTTGCAGGTGCGAGTCTTACAAAGTATTTACCTCAGGTGGGAAAAAAAGAGCCCATTGCAAAAGTGACAGGTTCAATAAGAGGTCAATCCCCAAAAGACCACTTTTCAACAACAATCAAATAAAGCTGGTTTAGCTGTTCAATTTGACACTGTTGTATAGTATTGGTGTTTATTGTTTTTCTAACAGACTTTAGGTGGTTAACTGACTCGTGTAATGTTATTAGTAGCAGTAGAGTCATAGTTGTATTAGCAGTAGAATAATAGTTAGTGATAATTATTTTTCAACCTCTATTCATCTCCAGCTTCACACTGTCATTCAACTATGGTCACATCTTGCTGTAAGATAACAAGATGGCTTTAATACCACACTCAAAAGCTTCAAAAGGACAGGCATCACACCAAAAAGTGTGATGCCTGTCCAAGAGTTTACATCCACTTTTTTTTTTACAGTCCTTGGGTCTCACATATGCCCGTTTTCATGTAATTATTTACATTATTTAATTGTTTAAACTTATGTTAAACTGCACTTTTTCAAAGTGATATAAGTCCCCAAATCATCTTGTACAAAGAAAAGAAAAATGGGCAGCAACCTGAAGAAAAAGATCAAGTCCTTCCGATTATTCTGTCTGAGCTGTCAGTTAAACACAAACACACACCATCAGTAAATTTAGCAAGCTACAACTAATGTCTGTACAGTCAGTTTTGGAGAACACAACAACGTGTTTGTGGTGAATAAACACAGACTGTAAAACTACCCCAGTGGTAACATTTGTGTGGAAATGAAAATGAAAACTTACTTCATGGGACCACTCTTTGATCTGAACCTTTTAATTTGGTGTTCTTTGTGACATTAGCTATGAAAGCCTATCTTTCACAATGCTAAACTAAATTTCTGTAATTAGTATTTTCAATGCAAGGTTCCTACATTTCAGCCTCCATATGTGCCTCTGTTGTGGGACGTGTTCTCAGATTACCAGAATTTGAAGTTCCTCTATCACTTCCTGGAAGACCAAGGACTGTTCCCACTTTGGCAGCTCAAAAAGCCTCCGGAGTGCAGCAGGCGGGTTTCCAGACATAAGCTGGGACGTGCTCTCCTCTACTTCATCTCTCAGAGCTGCCATAGGAACAGTGCAGATGTTGGAACAACACACATGCTGTAACAGCTTGCACTTGTGCTGCTGAGTGAAGCCTTCTGATGAAAAAAGTAAGGAAAGACTTAACGGTGAGCATGAAGAGACCCGTATAAAACTTGCAGAAACTGCACTGAAACATTGATATTCAACTAGGCAAAACATCAGACTCTGTAGCACCTATGCATCAAAGTGCACACCATAAAATGCAACTACACAACTCTTACTGGATGACACTTTATAAACCCTTCCTTCCGAGCCAAGGGATTTTCTTCCAGACTGCTTCATCATGCTTGCAATCCAGACAACACCTTAAAAGAAAAGCCTCATTTTACCAAAACATAAATGGTAATATATTATCATTAAAAAAACAAAGACATTGTCAAAATGAAAACAGAGGTTTTGTGGACATCAACAGTTTAAAGGTCTTTAAATCATGCCTGAATACAGCTGATTTACCAAAATCATATTAACTCAGGCAGATATAAAAGGGAGTGGTCCGGTTTGAAAAGAAAAGACTTATTCAGGCTCCATCATCACATCATTTATGCAGGCTTTCTTCCCCAATTAAAGAAAAAAAATGAAGCCAGTCATTAAAAGCGACAACCATGACTCAAAAGTACCTTAAAAGTATTTTGTTTAAATTTGATAGTTGGCAAATGCTATATGTCAAAGTAATTTGGCCATCATATATATTCATTTACCTAGACTAGATCGCGATATACATTTTAGTCTAAATGTTGCAGAACATTTCAATGCAATCTAGGCCTTAGTTATGTGGAAATTAGGTCTCATAATTTAATAATCGTGGTTTCTAAGAGGCTTTATAAATCCTGGATCCTGCACCAAAGAAATCCTCTAACCATGCATCTCTTCAGGGAATATGTCACAGTCAGAGTTTGCAGAGGGCAATTTTCTTTTTTCTTGTGTTCCAGAAGAAGACTCCCTGTAACTACTTTTGATTTATCATGACTCTCCCTCATTACCATAACTCCCTTTATTAGTCTGTGATCTTCTCTGCAGGGGAATGTCTCTCTCAATCTTCTGCTGCTCTGACTTTGAAGGACTAGTTGTGTTTCATCTGTTTTTACTAGTCTCCATAAACACAGAGGCAGTACAGTGTAATAAATAAGTATTGGACTGTTCTAACGTTGGAGCGATGCACAGCATAGCTACAGTTTGTAAGCCTCATCAGGCGCGTCCTGGCATAAAAATACATATGACAGCAGGGCTTCTCACAGAGCTGTGGCAGGCACATTTGCCCATTGTGAACATGCCAACTAGCTTGAAGTCATTAGTTTAGAAATTCTGTCAGATGCCCGTCTTAGAGTCACACTCATGGGTGTAACCTCAAACTGAGAAATCATAACAAGTATAATCAGTGATAGTCCAGACTGCACACAGCACCGCAGGCCTGCAGAGATTTACAGCATAAACATTTACAGATGACAGATGAAAACTTTAACACAAAAGAAATGTTTCTCATTAATCTACGTGTGTAACATTTTTGTTTTGTTTTAAGCAAAACATATGTTGGCTCTCTTGTTCAATCTACAGTAAATGTTCCCTATCTGAATCATGGAAACAGCAGTGCTGCAACACAACCAGTGACGTTGTACCGAGCCACAAACAGGCAGATTTTCACACCCGGCCGACCACAGGATTTGGTGCTGTGAAATGAAAATAACACTCCTCACTGTTGAGTAATAAAGGGCTGTTTTTTTTTTCAGGGTGTTTGTTTTCTGGGGGCAGATTGGGAAAAAGTTACTCAATCAGTATTCATCAGTTATTTGATGTATACAACATTATTGTTTATACGTAGATGATGCCATGAGTCAAGCTCCACTGATGCTGACTTCAGTACAGCTCCTCAGACACTGAAGGACAGATAAAGCTCTCTCTTACATATTTTTAAAGTTTAAGTCTGGTTTTAAATGCTGATTTATGCTGAAGGTTGTGTTGATCTCTGTCCACCTGGATGATTATTTCTCTGAGAGACCTCCTCTCACTTTTAGGGGCTGTTAGGCCTAATCCTATTTCCTTTTTATATGCTGCCTCTAGGGCTTATTTTATAAAAACATGTCTCGTTCTACTGTGTTGCCAGTGACGCACAAATATACCAGCCTTTGAAACTGAAAGATTGAGGTCATGGCGTTTGGACACCCTGAACTGTTGGGTGTGAGCTCTGGGCCCTTTAGCTTGTAGTATTCACTATTTGGTTAAGAGTCTTGGTGCCTGTTTTGACCATTTTCAAACTTGAAAAACATATCTCTCCTGTTGTTGTTGTCCAGCTTCTTTGCAGTTTAGACTCAAAGCTAAAGTGAAGACCCATCTCCATCCAAAATATTTAGAGAGGGTGATACATGCCTTTATAACATCTCTTCTTGACTATTGTTCTTGGTGTGTGGGCTTAGAGCAGCCATCTATTCAATGCCTGCAGCTAGTTGAAAATGATGCTGTTGCTTGCCTCCTTACCTGGAAGAAAAAGAGGGACCACATCACACCTCATGCTGCTCTTACTGGACCAAATTTATAATTTTGTTTAGACTTTATTTGTGTTTTTCTCAAATACAGAGTTACATATAATACTCAATTGAGTAATTGTGGCATAATGGAACCTCAACTAGGAATAAGTAATTCATTAATCTATACCCACATAAATCTGCCTGCACTGACATGTATAAGCATAGACAGTGCATACATACGCATACCCATAAAAATGCATATTCATACTTATACATATATCTACACAGGTATATGCATGGACATACATGTCAAAATATACACCAATAATACTAAATTGATTAAATACAAATGGAAGAAGCTATACTTAAACTTTTGCAAGTCAACACAATATCACAAAAAGATGAATGAAATGATATAGCACACAATCTCTTACTGTTAATGATGCAATACACAGCTTTATCAAAAGAAATAGCCACACCCCTTGAGGTAGCGTTAAACTTTGGACATGTGTAAGAATTAGTGACCAGGTCTTGTTGTATTTCTCAACTTACCCGCGAAAGGAGTACCTAATTTTCTCTAACTTTAGGAACATAATCAGGTCATGAATCCACTGAAAAAAGGCAGGGGGGTCTTACTTTTCAAATTAAGCAGAATGAGACGACGGGCGATCAGAGATGCAAAAGCAATTGCATCTCTGTACGGCTGAAACACCTTTCCATCTCCCTCCATCGCTCAAAAAATTGCAGTCAGAGTGTTGGGGTGAATTTGGCTGAACTTCTACATGTTTCTACTCCAGCTAGAGCACAGAGGTCAAACAATCAGCTGTTCCTGGATGTGCCTAAAACTAGGCTGAAAACCAGGGACCATCGAGCCTTTGCTGTAGCTTTCCCTAATCTGGGAACAGCGTAATGCTTTAAAAGATCTGCCCCCAGTCCTGAAATTGAAGACCCATCTCTTGTCTTTGGCCTTTCAAGCTCAAACATTTTTATCCCTACAGATCATGCATTTGTATCATAATGTAATGTGTATTTTCTTTTTTTTTTTTGTACCTTATTATTTTGAACAGCACATTGGTCAGCTTTAAATAAAGTTGACTCGACCTGACTTGACCTACCAGGGTTTTGTGATATAGGTTTAGCACCCTCCTGTAGAGTACCTCTGCAGCTTCAAAGTGTTTCAGCTAACATCTATAGCACAGAGTATTAGAAAGGGAAGCTTCCCTAATCCTTCTCATTACTTCAGGCACTTGTACAGCTCATTGTGGTATTTCGTCATATGTGGACATGTCTGGAAATGTCTAAAGGATGACACTGAAGCAGTGTCACTAGGTCAGGCTGAGAAAAGAGGCTGGATCCATAGGCTGAAATTTGGCAGGGTGTTTGTGAATAGACAGACCATGAGTCAACTCATTGACTCACCACCTGGGAGTTATTGGCTGACACTGGCAGGAGAGTGGATATGAAATATCTCATGATCTTAATTATGTGTCTCTCTGTATTCTAAGTAATCTAGCCTTAGAAAAGACACATAACACGTTTTATAGTCTGCTTACAGAATATTGTATTATCTGATGTGTGTGCCTTCAATCCACGCACACAAAGGAGAATTTTCGTTTAACTCACACTCTGACCATTTCTTTCTTTAAACTGTTTAACAGCACATGATGAATGATCCACAAAAGGAATCTCGTCAACACAACCTTTCGACAAATCCCTGTCAGGTCACACAAACCACAGGATGAATTATCATTCCAATTGTTAACTGTTTTTTTTTTTTTAATCTACTTAATTTTCTTAAAATCCTCGTCCAGCACCAGAATGCAGATTTATCTCCTGCCATCCATCTTAATAAACTCAATTTTGGATAGCTCCAGCAACGATCAAATCCATCATATATACAAGGGTCACAGCGCAGGTTGTTTAGTTGGGTTTCTTTTGCCTTCACCCAAAGCCAAATATGTCAACATCCTCTGTTTCAGTTGTGAATGTTGAAACATGTTTTCACTTGGCAGGATGGCATGGAAATGGAGCAGTGATGTGCAGATGACTGGAGATAAAAAGTGATTTATGTAATATGGGTTTAATTATCATACTGTTTAATTCTCATGCATCCAGTTTAAACGGGTAAAGGTGGAGCTAGTTTTGCAGTAGGTAAGTCCAAGGTTCTAGGCCTGGGGTTCTTTGCTTTTTTTTTTTAAGTTATTAAGGTTGAAGTTTTATGGATTTAAAAATATAGAAAGTTTGGAGAGGAATATATTTTTTGTAGTTTTCTGAAATTTGACCAGAGGCCTGCAATCGCCCTTTTTGTTGTTGTTGTTGATGTTGTGTTTGAGGTCTCAGGCTGAAAGCTTGGGGCCATCGGTTTGGTATTTAACAGTGTATTGTATTATACATGTCATTATTTTTAAGTACAATAAAATAAAAAGTACAATATTTGTTACTGAAATTGATCTGATTTTCCAGATGTAGGCCAGTTTTCATGTTGGAAAACAGCTTCACATTGTATGTCTATTTGAGTTTGAAAATAGTGTCAGCAGAGGAATTTTATAAATATCACACAGTACCCCATCACATCACTGACACAAATTGCCCCTATATTGTGTATTGGCCCATGTCAGTCACTTCTCACAACCCTGGAGAAACACGTACCACAGTTTGGTCAAAGAGGTTAGTTCAGTTGCCCAATGCAATGACCTAATTTGTTTGTTTCTAATGTCCTAGTTGCTCAGGGAATCTCCTAACCACCATTATATTTTATGTCATGGGTGTGATTGGTATGTCATGTAATGACGGCAAAGGGGTTTAAATTGCTGAGTGAGGAGGAAAATCCATAACAAAACAGTTGGTCACCACTGGTCACAGTGGTAATAATTTCAAACTATCATAAACTTTGATATAAAATTATAATTTTCTTAAATTTCCATGTAGGATGTCAGTTAACAGGGCAGTGTTCACCTTTGTATCTGTAAAGCCCACACTTATTTTTTTTAGGAAAATCTAACACTGCATGTGCTCAAGTGAAGAGAAAAATATTTTTGCACAGATGAGACAAGTTGTTCAGATGTGGGAACTGAGAGTGTTACAAAGACCCCTCTGTCTCCTCCTGGTCTCTCAGACATGAGTCAGTCAGACTGAGGGAGATGATGTCTTGCAGAAACAGGCCCCCCTGCCCTCTGCTCTTACTGCTCACACTGAAGGAGCGAGTGTGTGTCTGAACCTAAGTCATGTACTTCAAAACACCAACAGCTCATACTTTTTGTCTCCTGTAGTCAATACAACATTTGTGGTGCCATTCTACAGAAAAGCAACATAGTGCTAAAGCTGAAAATAAATTGAAAGAAATGTAAAACCAACAGCACTGGTGAACTTATAATGTTACTCATAGAAAGGCCTTAACAAGCTCTGTTTAGAAACCTGCATTAAACACATCCTTTACAGTCATTTTTCTCCTTTGGAGGTGTTGCTTGACAGTTTGAAACAGTGCCACATGCAGATGTATTATTCTCTCTCTTAACTGCTCCCTACTCTAAATACATAGAGGAACCAATGCCCCCTACAAATTTAGCCATCCCCACCCAAGGTAGAACATAGCACAACTGCATTTCTTCAAAACTTTGACAAGTCTAGTTGTTGAAATGGTTGGATGTATAAGAATATTTTCCTGCAAAATAACCTTTTTTGGTTGATTTTTGGAACTTATTAAAAACCAAAAATCGCAAAAATCAAGGCTTCTCTGAAATGAACCGCATCTACACTATCATATGTATCTTTGGAAATCAAGCTCAGAATGACATCAAATTTGGACTGCATATTCACAGACAGTTATTTCTTTCAATAAGCTTTCAGCAGTACCATTTCAGTCTTTGAAAGTCATTTACTTAAACACACATGCAAGATGAAAATGCGAAAAATTGAAAGGAAAACAAAATTCAAAATTTGTTTATAACTATATGTCATTTTTAAAATAAGGGGACAAATCAGCTTTATGATAAAATTATCTATTTTTCTTCATAAAAAATGGTGCCATCATAATAACTGGTGAAACCAATCACTTTTGATTAACAGTGAGCTAAGGAAATAATTTGCACACATCTGTTAAGTTTCTTCCTTATTTTCCTTATTTACCTTTCGTCATTTGTATTTCGAAGCAGCCCAGTTTAGCCTCAAACTATTCAAAGAAAAAAATAATTCAATTCAATTCGAAATACTTTATTTATCCCTGGGGGCATTTAATGGTTAGTGCCTTAGAAATGACTGTAGCAGTAAGTCGTGGTGGTTGTGTACCTACCTTTCAGAGATTTGTAGTGTCCACCACTAACACACCACAAACACACCAACCCACACACCCCCTTGTTCTATGACCCCAAGTGTGCTTCAAGGGATGGTAACAGCGTCCATATGTGGCCACTTCCTTCCTGTCCTCTAACATGAGAAGGCAGTATTAACAGGACCACAGAATCCGTTGATTTACTCTTGAGAGGAAGAAGAAAGACCCCAAAAAGACTTACAAGCTTCCTTGCGCAATAATTTTTTTTGACATTAGGTTGCGCATGAAGCTGCAGACCTAAAGACATCTCACTTCCCATGATAAATGATATAATTGGTCACTAGCTTTTTGGGGAAACTAATCCTGAATCGTGTCTGTAAAACCACTGAGCAAAACAATGATACCACAACTGAAAACAACTGTGAGTTTTAAAAAGAGGACATCAGGATGAGATGCCAAACACAAACTCATTACTGTATCATCTCATGACCTTCTGTAAGACATTGAGTGTTAGTAATTTGCATGGATTAGCTGCATGCATGATGCAGAGTCATGTGCAAATGTAGTCAGACTCATATAAATCAGATTTTAGCCAGATGCAGCATTCAAAAAGAAAAACAATGATACGCTTCAAGAAATGATTAGAAACAAAACCTCACATTTGTCACGTAAGTACAGTGTTAGGAAATCAATTTGTCACTGGGATCAATGTGCTGCTTTTGAAATAATGGTAAATGTGGTTTCCCAAAATTCGTAGGTATCAGGTTATCAGTTAGATTTTGATGAGTCATATTTACTTAGAACTGCAGTTGTCTAAACATGAAAAAATAAAAGCTGTTTTAAAAACCTGTTCATTTTAGCACCCCCTTGTGGACAAAGCGGGGACAATGATTTACCCTATTTTATTTAACATCTAAATTGCAACTCACATTGAATCTTTGGCTTGGAAGAACTTCCAAAAAAGGCTGTTTTGGCAATTTTGCTGTACAATGCCTGACACCTACCCTGCAAAAGAGTTGACAGGCATAAAAAACAACACTATAGGTTAAAAAAAATCCTCCTCTGATGGTCTGGTTTCCTTTTGTAGGTTATATAGAGGCATCAGTTTAAATTTCGGACTGTTTCATTACCATCTAAAAACTCCTCAAGGGAGCTTTAAAGTAAACGCTAAAGCTGTATTCCTTTGTTGTATTGTTGTGAGTTATTAGTAAGGAAAACACGTTGTTGATCTTTCATCTGACTCACATATTAAATAAATGCATTGTTTGTTTCATACAGCATTGATAAATAATGGTGCACAACACCCGCAATCCATTTGCTAGGCTTTTTCCCAGCCAGGCCATTTGGATGTAATTAAAAGCAACATGTAAACAGTTCTGAGGGACTCCGGAGCAAACAGATGATTTATTGCTAATAATAAAATCACAGCAGAGCATTCAACTGAAGAGGATGATCCAATGATCACCACTTTACATTAGCTTTCCCTTCATAAAAATCATGAATTATGTTTAGCACTCGATTTTCCATGAATGCATGCAATGGGTGGAGGGAATTATATGTCCGAGGATGAGTGACACATTCTTCAAAACAATTGTTGTTTGTTTGTTACCATCTGAGGACGGTTCCGGTCATTTTGTGTACGCAGCAGACAAAACACTTTTGCACAATCCCCAAATGTGCCATATTTCTTGGTCTTTGATGTGTCATTGTGGGTATCTATCACATAACAAAAATAATAACACCCATATGCTCAGACAGAGGTAGATGGCAAAATGGGATTCTCCAAGTTTCAATTCTTGAAACTTGGAAACATAAAAACTGTATTCCTGTAATGGGAGGCATTTCACAATGGGAACAAAAATACATAACTCACAAACCAATAATTACCTCCTATAAAACTTAAATTAAACAATTTCCCACCATGGACTCTGGAGGCTCTTTACTTGTATTTGTATTGATAAGATGGTATCTAGGAAACATCATGATGTCTATATTACTACCACTAAAGACATTAAGACAAGCTCTAAAATAGTCACATGTACCTTAACAAAACATGTCAGCATTCAAACCAGATGTAAGCCTTAAATCAGAAATTTACACAAGTGAAGACAAACATCTATGAAATGGATCTCCAAGCATGAGTATCTCAAATAACACAACTGTTAACAATAATAATACAAACTATTAGTATCAAATAGGAGAACAGCTGTAAAGGTATATGTAATCATAGGCACAACATCTAGGAACCACTTTGATGAAGGAGTTTAAACATGTTTCTCTAAATGTTTTCTGCCAAAAAAGGGTCAACATGCAGAAAAACGTCTCATATTCAACAGAAGATATGAAACATTATTTGTAACTTAACTTTACTGTACTTTCATTTCTCACAGTCATCAGCTTACCCATCTAAATTATTTTCTCACATCAGAGAAAAATTGTAAATAATGGTACATAAATTGCTGCAAACATTACTTATAATCTAAAGCTGGCTTATAAAGACAATATTCGGAGACCTAAAGGTACAGTATGTGGAAAAAGGCTAGTCATCAGAGGTGATCACTCCTCACTTTGTGGCCTTCAAGAAACAAAGCCCCTGTGATGCACAATAAGTATGTGATTTTCCAATTAAACACTTCTATCAATACAATTTATTTTGCAAACAACAATAACTCTCTTCTTATTCATCTACATTTTCAGCAGCCACACACTAAACACAGGAATTTGTGTAGGGTATAGTTTTTCTGTTCTGTGTTTCTCATGTCGCTAAATTTTAGACACTGTACATGCAAAGTGAACAACTGTTGTAACAATAATAAAGACATGTCACAGATTGATCTGACTGAGACCAGAACCAGCAGAGAAATATTCAGAAAACACTGAATATTGAATGCTGTTGAATGTTGAACAATATTGTTGACTTGAATTATTTGTTCTGATTAGCTATGGATACATTATCTTTAAAAAAACAACAAAAAACTGGCACTTCTTCTGGCACTAGATGGCAGAACCTATGGCCAATCAACTTGAAGCACTTTGTCTCACTTACTAAGGTTTGTCCCTCCAGTCTAAATTCTTGCTTGTGTTGTATGTCGCTTTGGGCAAAAGTGTCTGCTAAATGAAATTGTAGAATTATAGAATTGTAGAAACCAAAACTGTGCCAAGACCAGGGCCTCTCACTGACCTGGTCTGTTCATCCTGGTCCAGAGTGTAATGGAGAACACATTGTGGGACAACCAGGAGCCAAGTCTGATCATAGGTTAGTGTTAACAAAAGAGATAAACTTTTTCTTACAAAGCATTCTGGTCCCCTGCTTTGTCAGGACAACTTTGTGCAGAATAAATCTTGAGATTTTGTTTCAATCACAGTGGATTCCCTTACTCTTTATTTTGGCTTCTATCTCCATCTAGTGGTTAACAGTAATCATACAATTCTAGCTGCGGCTTCTTCAGTATAACCTGTTGCCCACTGAGAAGTCATTACTTATATGTAATACAGAGTGAATAAATAAGCTTGGTTGTTTGTTTTATAGTACAACACAATACAATATGAAGGTTATAACATCGAAGTCGGACAGATACTTGAAGGACCAGGCTGTTCAATCACACAAGTTCACTATTTCATTTAATAACAGTATATACTATAATATGTAACAAAAGCATACAAATAATCAACAAAAAATAACACTGGTGAGCAGACAGTGGTTTCTATCAACTCTAGATTTTATTGCAACATAATGCAAATTAATGTAACAAAATAACTGTATGTTCAAGACAACACTAAACGTGGTCGCCTTGTTATCACAAATACAACAAAGATTGAACTTGAATGTTGACACTAAGTATAAAACACCAACCATGACCCAGTTTGAGCATTTTTGCTCACACTTTGTGTTAATGAGTCAAAACTGGTCTAAAAGCACCACAAGAGGGCAGTGTGCCACTTTTGCCCCCACTACGGGGGCAAAAAGGTAAGGGGTTTTCAAGGTCAGTTAATACATCCTAATGATATTACAGTTTTCTAAGTGATTAGTTCATTTATCCAACAGCAGTTTCATTAGAACATTTCTGGAAGGGCAAAATGTGTTTACTTAAAATAATCAGAAGTCACTTTCACCAAAAAGCTGGAGTTAACTCTTCTGTTTAAAATAAGCTGACAAGCTAATATCATATCCAACATATTGCCTTTGATTTACTTTCTCAATTTAAATCCCATCAGACTGAGACTAAGGATGCTATCAGCAGTGGAAGGAGACATCACTATTAATAAGGCACACACACACACACACACACACACACACACACACACACACACACACACACACACACACACACACGCACACACACACACACACACACACTCACACACACACGCACACGCACACAGCGTACACTGTCTCGGGAACTGACAGAAAGAAGGGTTGGTCTGTCTTTAGCAGGGGCTGCAGTGGTTGCACCATTTGCTCACATGCTGGCAGACACACACACACGCACGCGCACTCACACACACACACACACACACACACACACACACATACACACATGCATGCACGCACACACATCCAGAGAGAAGCCATCCCTGAGCTCATCCATGAGAAAAAGGATCTGAGCTGTGGAGGAGCTGAGTTAGCCGCACAGACACACACCTACACAAATACACACACATGCACACACTCAACGCCTGAGCCCCCATTGGTCGGCGTCTCTCCACCCCACCGCGGGAGTCTCAAAGGGGTCTGCTGCAGCACTCTGCTCCAGGGGCCTGGAAACGCTGGAGTGAGCCATTTTTTCCCTCTTACTTCTATTTTTGGGCTGGATATCGGAGGTCCACAGCCTCCCTAATTTTCCACTGCTTTTTTAACAAACTGGTTCCCAGTGCACACTGCTAACACAGCCACACTGCCTTCTCTGCAGATACAAACAGCAATAAGGCCTGAAGCTTAGAGATGCAATATGATACCACTGAGACAACGGGGATCTGTGCAATAAGCTTGTGAGGAAGGATGCATAAATTGTGCCTCGGCTGCAGGGCCCAGGGGCAGCAAACCACTGCTCAGCCAGCCATGTAGACTCAGGCCACAGCTAAAAGAATTTGGAAAGGACCCTTCCTGTAGCCCATCCCCCCATATGAGAAGACATGACTTAACCAGTCTCCACCCAAGCAAGCAAGGAAACTACAACCAAGGTTCTGTTTTTGAGTCAAACCCAGAGATGAAGTCTTGTGTTTCATACCATATGTTGTGATAAAAGTGATTGAATAAGCTCTTGATGTGTGATTATTAAACTGTGTCAATCAATTAAGTATAGCTTATTGTATTCCATTTGTAATTACACTGAAATGATTGAAACTATTGTTTTATTGTGCAGGTTTATAGATGTTATTAAGTGATTACGTATCATAGAGTTATTTCAGATCCTAGAGATTTTACACCTGAGGTAAAAACCTGTTAAATGAGGATAGGGATAAAAACACTAGCTTATTTAATAATAAAACAACACATGTAAGACTACAGGTGATACAAATGAAAGTGCGTTATTATAAAAGGTGTATAATGGAGCTCATTACATTAGAAACAAGTGTTATAGTTGGTAAGTGTTTCAGGAAGGTCATGCAACACATCCTGGCAAAATAATGTTTTTGTGTGTGTTGATATATCTACACAGAAAATACAAAATGTGAATGAGGCTAGAAAGAAGAAAAGCTGCTGCATTTTACTAGTGTGCAAGCAGAGCCAGCAGAGGATCAATCAAGTTCATCAAGGAAAGCTCTTCACCCTCAGTTCTAGAATAAAAAAAAATAAAAAAACACGAGTATCAGCCCACATTCAGAAAATAGAGGGAGGTCCCTAATTCCACAATAGCCTATAGGGCTTCAGATTCATGTAGGAACCTGTCAGAAGGAAGAAGCATGTTTATGAATGAACAAGCCTGAGTTCAGTGTGAAGTCTTTTTAGCAATAGGGGTAAATAAGGAGTCCAGTGTGTTGTGGAAACATCTGTCAGTGCATGTTAATCATCTTGTGTGTGCCTTTTGCGTATTTCCCTTTCATCTATATATAAATTAAAGTGTTCATAAACTTCATGAAAACATTTATTAGGATAAAAGGAGTTAATTAACAGTTTGGGAAATGTGTACACTTGGCAATGAAAGTTTTCACACACACCCCTCTGTGTCGGTGAGACAGTTGATTGACAGTATATGGTTTTGATGTTTGGATTTTACGCAGTGTTTTCTATATCTCCGCGGCCTCGGAGATGGGTATCCGGCTTATTGATAGTGGTGAATGCCAGCGGGCATTAGAACAGCAAGCGGCCATCTGCCAGCCTAGCGAACTAGCAACCCCACCAGCTGCAGTCGCAAAACGCCCTACAAAGCAGGACATGCATGCAGCTTCTGACGTCTGCGGCCACACTGCGCTACAAAGCCCAGAAAACCCAGGAGCGGAAACAATGAGAATCAGGCTTATAGACGCCGCATAGGTCCGCGACCAGCAAGTTTTTGGAGAAGAGGCTGCCTTTAAGTGCACATCAGTTCATTTCGGATGACCGGTTTGTGCGATTACTCCCCCACGTTGGAAAAATATACATAAAAAGACTCATGCAGGGGCACTTTAATACCCCGACATGGCGACGGCAAGAAAAGGGAGAGAGCTTTTTACTATTTTGGAAACTAGCGCGGACACAGAAAGTACCACGGTGTGCGACAGCCAAGACACTCCACTTAATCTTTCAGCCGATGTGAAGTGGTTTGAAATTCCGTACAGAAAGCCAGACTCGGACGAGGAAGACGGAGTGCGGGAAGAGGAGGAGGAGGAGGAGGACGGCGAGGGGGAGAATGGATTCACGAGCACAGCAGCAGCCGCGGCGGAGGCTGCAGACGCGGCCAGCTTCATCGCAGGAGGAGGCTGCAACATAATTCTGGTGACTGGGAGTAATGGGTTCAAGCACGACGAGGAAGAGTACGCAGAGGACTGTTATTATTCTACCTCCACTAACTACTCCGATAGCAACTCAAACGACTCGGATATTGATTTCTCCGATTTGGAGGAGGAGGAGCGCAGGAGTTTTTTCAGCTTTGAAGAAGACTTGGACGAGGACTGCACTTCTCCGGACTTCTGGGGCGAACCTGACCAGGTAATTTCGATCGAGCCTTTCTCTGCTGTCAGCGGCCCTCAGCACTCGCTGGGGGACGATGCTGACACCCGTGACTATTTCCGGATACTCTTCCCAGATTCTCTTTTTGAACACATGGTGGAACAAACAAACAAATACGCCCTCTATCGGCAGAGGAGAAGTGGGAAATCAGACCCCCATTGGCACCCCACTGATGTGAGGGAGATGAGAGCTTATGTAGGTCTGAACATTCTTATGGGCATCAATCAGCTTCCAGACACTGGCATGTACTGGGCCAGTGACATTTTCATTGGAAATGCAGGCTTCAAAAAAACTATGACAGCCAGGCGATTTGAAAAACTCACTCAGTACCTGCAGCTGTGTGACCGCGAGTCTGAGCCTGTGCGAGGAGAGCGAGGGTATGATGCCCTCTTCAAAGTCAGACCTCTCCTTGATGTGGTGGAGAACACTATGTGGGATGCATACACACCCAATCGCTGTTTGACCATAGACAAGTGTGCCATTGTGATGAAAGGAAGGTTCTCCCCCACCCAGTACATGCCCTCCAAGCCCCTCAGGAAGGGGCTGACAGTGTGGATGCTGTGTGACTCCCGCTCTGGTTACTGCCACAGAGCAAAGATCTATGTAGGAAAGCCTAGTGAAGATGAGGCAGCAGTCATCCTGGGCTACAGGGTGGTGGCCTCCTTGGTCCGTGGCCTGGAGGGTCAGTACCACCACCTCTTCATGGACAGCTTCTTCACTTCAGTGCCCCTTATGCAGCGGCTGTTAAGGGACGGACTCTATGCCTGTGGGCCCACCCAGCCAGGACGAAAAGGTTACCCTGAAGTCCTACGCCCTTGTAATGTTGGGAAGCTGGCCCAAGGTGAGTTTTACCAGTGCCAGCGTGGAAACCTGGTTGCTACGGTGACGAGGGATGTCAAAGTGGTTAGCTGCCTCTCCACCAACTCTGCTCCGGGGATTGTGGGTATCAGTCCATGCCAGCAGCAGCGTGAGACAGATGGGGAGGTTGAGAGTGACAGCATAGAGGCCTCAGGTTTGTCTTTTGGTGTCCCTCGACCTCTGCCCTTGCTGCTGTACCAGGAGAACATGAGGGGTGTCGACCTGTGTGACCAGCTGAGGGAGTGCTACCAGGTTGGCAGGCCCTGCAAGAAGTGGTGGCGCTACTTTCTGTGGTTTTACGTCAATCTGTGCATCGTCAACGCCTACATTATCCAAAGGGAGAGCAGAGGAGGAACACCACCAGCAGGCTTCAATGGCAAGCAGTTCACCCAACGCCACTACCGTGTTCGCCTGGCGCAGCAGCTGATCGGAGACTACCAAGGGGCAAGAGGCATGGAGCGAGCGGCCCGCAAAAGACACGCAGATTCACCCATAGAGTACGGACACCGCCTGGAGCGCATGTCAGAGCGCTCCCGTCGCTGCAGGAACTGCACCAACAAGGGACTGAGGCATGAGAGTGTCTTTGGCTGCAAGATATGCAACGTCCACCTATGCAGGGGAGGATGCTTCTCTGAGTTTCATAAATAAAAATGAACTGATTTTTTTTAATATCCTTTGTGTAATTGAACAACTTGTGTCGAGGGATTTTTTAAACAGTAAAACTATTTGTAATTCCAAAGGTTACCACTACAAGTGCACAATATAGTCACTCACTTTATGTAGAGATAGTTTTAGGATAGAAGTATTATTGCACGCATAATAGAGAAAATAAAAAGAGACTGTAGATCATTTGAATTAGTGTAGAATGTTTTTGGCAACTTGCCTACTGTAACACTGACAGAATTGCCTTGTGTCACTTTTTTATACATTTAAAATAATGAAAAGGTTTTTATATGAAAAAGAAGAAATCACTTTTTTCTGCACTTAAAGTAGAACTGAAAATGTTTACTATGGGAAGTTTATCTCTCTCCTTTTCCAGAATAAAAACTACAGTATGATGTACTTATCCAAATCTCTTGTATCTTTATGTATTATGAAAGAATGAACTACCATTAGTTCACATTAAAAGAAAAAAAACATGAGAATGGAATTTGAACATTGAGTGAATTTTGTTAGAGAACAGGCTCAGCTTTGGATGCCCCTGCTTCCTCGCATCCATGAAAGTCTGCGCTTCTCTGGGCCTTGAAGGGGACACAGCTTGGAGTAATTAGAGAGCAGAAAAAGCCCCTCAGTACTCTGCAGCCAGCGGACCTAGTGATGCCATCTCTTTCTCCAACCGCACCACAGACCCACAGCCATCTGTGGCTCTATTACACTCAGTCCAAACCCCAAAAAGTGGTACTTGTTACTGACATGATTGGAAAACAGAAGAAAGATGGCACGAACACACTTTTGAGTGGAATATTTGTGTCTTATTGGTACAGGGTTAGCACAATTATTTGAATTGAGTCAGTAAGTATTTGCGCAATTACTTAAATCCCTAGAGCGAAGAACTATGAGTGAGAAATCTGTTGTTAGTTTAGACACTGTGTATTTCTTCAAAGCTTCTCTGTCCACATGGTTATCAGACTAGCAAGCTAGCGGCTGCATGTAGGCAGAGATATGCCGCTTCAGGAGGTCAGACTACTGGTCTCCTGTGTCTCCTCCTGAGGTCTCTCTCGTTCCTCTCTCCCTCTTTAGCACGCTGTCAATCTCTCTCTTTCTCCTCAGGCTCTGCTGTGCCATCCTACACATTCTAACACACACACACACATACACACACACACACACACACACACACACACACACACACACACACACACACACACACACACACACGTACACACACTCAGCCACACACATATTACTACATCCCCCCTTCCCCACCACTCTGCTCTCTCCCTTTTCCTCAGCCGTTCCCCAGCTGGGAGAGGGTTAGTCAACTGGACGGCCGTCCCACTGATCTGCAGGAGCCCCTTTGGGGAGTTACCATGGCAACCGTGGCCGATGAAGACAGGGAGTCGCCAGCAGGCCCGCATGGTTGTCATGGTACTCGCTCTGGCTACGGAGGTAGGAGGTGCCAGAGGCCACACCTCCTTACCCCTTCTGCAAAACCAGGCAAGGCTGTGGTGAGTGAGTGTGTGTGTGTGTGTGTGTGTGTGTGTGTGTGTGTGTGTGTGTGTGTGTGTATTTGTGTGTGTGTGTGTGTGTGTGTATTTGTTAACAGGGAGAGCTGGCTGTTTGACAGCCTGCACACTGTACATGGAGCCAGACTGGTTACCAGGCAGGCTTTGCATTACCACATCCAAGACATCGACAAAAATTAAAAGACTGACATAAAGCTGCCGCTTTGGAGATTCCGTCATGCAGGTGTAAGGCTCAGGGATGAGAGGAATCTGTCACACTGCTTTCTGCATCACACCAAATCACACTGAAAGTTTCTACTCTGATTACTGAAGAACACGAATCTCACTGCTGCTTTGCAGATAGCTTTATGCAGGTGTAGGAGGCAGAATGAGCTAAATATGCACAGTGTACTCTGCTGCATGAAACCACTCCGCAAATGTCTGTCCTGTTCTACTCAGTCACACAGCAATAAGACCCTGTATTTCCAACATGTGCTTAGTTATGTCATGGCTGTCAATCTTTCTTTACCCACATAGTCATTATGCTATCAAAGTGATTACAGTAATTGATACATTAGAAGCTGTTTCCAAGCATATTATTTGTATCACATTTTCTGCGCTTCCAGTCAAATATTAATACATTTTCTAACAGGCTCAAGTGACACATGATGACAAGTCAATTGCAGCAGATGTGAGCTAAAGTATGAGTTTGATTTTGTAGTTCCCACGCAGTGCTGACTGCTGAGGACATGTGCAGCAGAACAGATGAATCTGAAGCCTGTGTTTCAGCGTTATGCGTTAGTGACTTTATTTTCTCAGGAGAACATAGAGTATTTCTTCTGTCTTCAAAGATGAACGTGACATTGTGAAGCCTTAAATTTACATTGGATCCAAACTCTTTTCTCTCTTTCTTTGGTAGGTGGGTGTGCTCTCTGGTGTCACAATAGCCAGATCTAATGATTCCAGGATGGATCCCCACCATAAACTGCTCTGTTCTCAACATGTTTCCCTCCTGGGCAGTGAGAAATCACTGACTCTCTGACGAGAACATGGGCCTGGTTTCACTTAAGAACCACTGGTTGGGCAACACATTTACTGTTAGACTCATGAATGTGCCTTTGTTCAATGCTTCCCTCTGTTGCAAAATGAGTCTGTGGACAGGGATGAGCGTGAGAGTTGCCAAACATCTAATTCTCAGCCCTCTCTGATTCATTGTTTTTCTCTCTGCTGGGATGTTTGAATGTCCATTCCAAGCAGTCATGATTGAGAGGAGATGATGAATAAATACTTAAATGTTAATTGTTCTGTATCTGTATTTCTATACTGTATCCATTCAAATAAAAAGTATCTCAAAGGAAAGACGCCTTTCCTTCAATTAGAAAAAGAGATATTATTTTAACTATACTACATACTACATACTACATACTACATACAACTATACTACAACTATTTTAGCAAAGATCAAAATACAGCTTTATTTTCGCCTGTACAAAGTCTGAATACTGATATACTCGGTACTGTAAATAGTAATCACTGTTGTGCTACATTTTACACAGTACAAGTAACGTTTTAATAAGCAAAAATATCCAGCAAACATTAAAAACAATGTGACGTTGAAAGTAAATGCTGTGCTATGCACTCATTTTTACTTTTAGTACCCTATGAACACTAACAGAAAACTTTCTTGTTGGGTTCTTTTTTCAGTTTCACATGTCCATTAATTGTTTGCAGACACAACAGGCCAGTTTCCCTTGAAACATCTCACAAGTTCCATTAAAAAAACTTTTTCTGGGAAAAAAACATCTTGAACCCTCAAATATTTAACAAAAATATTTACAGGGTATTCAAAAAATGAAATCAGACATAGTTAAGAGAAGTGCACTACCTTTGTGTAGAGTAGTTCAAACAAGATCTATCTTTACTGTCTACAACAAAAAACACAGTATGTATTCACATATCATATTTCCAAATCAGGTTTTCAATGCAGAGCCAGTACTTAAAATAAAGCTTTTTAAAAAAGATTTTTGGAATTCTGACTAATGGATAAGAGCACTTGCATTTAAATGAATAGTTCCTGGTACACTGCTAAGTGACAAGCATCTCCATCCAGTGGACAAGAGATTATTAAATAAGCACAGTCTTAAGCCTTTTAAGGTACATTCTAAGAAAAAAGACCCGTAAAATATTGTTTAATGTCCTGGCAGAAAATTACCAGTACACTTTCCGTTTACAGACATTTCCGTCAACCCTAAAACAGATAATTCTGTAAATTTACAATACATCGTCAGTACCATTTGCAAACTCTTCCATCAATCCTATCACAGAAAATTCCGTAAATGTGCAGTATATCTTCGGTACCACTGACACTCCAGTCAAACCAATAATGTAGTGTTATTATGCACAAGTAAAATCATCTCTGTTTTAAAAGAAAGTACGATGAACAGTCTTCTGTTTTTAATTGAGTCTTTTAATTGTACTGCGTTGTCATACAGCATTCACAGCACTAGCTCTTCATCTTGTTCTTAACCAGGGAGCTTTCGGAACCAGATGGATCTTTTTGGTTTTTGTTGATGAGGTTTTGGCAAACCCAGCAAAATGACCAGAGGAAGTTTGATCTCTGGAGCACTTGCAGGAAAGCCATCAAGAGTGACCTTTAAACACAAAAAATACTTTTAATATGTGCAATGAGCTCAGCGAGTAATTTGATTTTCGTTTTCAAATATCCAACAAAAACACTGCAAAAACTATGCTGAACCTGATACTACATCAATAAGAAACTTCTGCCTTCTTTTCAATCACTAAATCTTTTTTTATGCAGCACCAATTCACAACTCATGTTATTCAAAAACATCTATGACTCTGTCATGACACCAGTTTTTCTGAAAATCCTGGATGATTCTTCTGAGTTGATGGTAAAACAGAACAGGTCGGGGTGTAATCTGACTCCCTTTCCAAACACCAGCCTTCACCAGTGTGTACACAAGCCTACCTCTCTCTCCCTCTGACCCTTAATTTCTTACTTAGCCAGTAGGTGGCACTCTTGGCATCATTCATTCTCTTTTTCATCTGGACATGCTCTTACTCAGATATTGTATTTGTATGAGTGTTTGTTAGAAAGAAATGACTCAGTTTTACCTTATTATGTAATTTATAATCTTTTAAAGAATCTGTAAAAACTACAGCAATACCTTGAACCTGTACTCCAGCTTCATCATGCCACAGTTGAAGAAGGTCGGGGGAAGCTGAGGAGGAATACTGAGAACTTTGGTTATAGTTTGGCTCGTCCCACCTGGAACAGTGTCTCCAGTCCCAAACATGCTCTCATCTGTGTGCACTATCCTCTTTGACTGAGCAGCAAAGGTCTGCTTCTCACATAGGTAGAGTTTCGGTGTTACTGTGCGGGCTGTTTCATTGATTACTTCTACAGAGACCCCCATTGCTTCACCTGTTCATACAAAGGAGAAAAATAAAACATCACTAATGTTTCTGTTAAGGCTATTGAGAAAAATATATATATTAAAAGTGGATACTTTTACCTTGCTTCAATCCCACTTTTTCAGAGGTAACATTCATGGTAACTTTTTCAAAGCCATGAAAGGAAATCCTGGTCGCATTTTGTTGCTCCTGATACATAAGGACATAAAACAGTCAGGAAAGCAAATCTCTAGGCATCACATAGCTGTTATTATCTGCATTGTTGAATATTATAGATCAGAATAAATATTTATTGTCCACCAAGGTGGCTGATAGTATTGACTAAGCTAGGTAACCTGACATGACACACAACTGAATGCTTAAACTAAATTTAAGTATTTAGGATAATCAGTCCCACACCTTGAGTTCCATGATTATCATATCTGATTTAGAGGCAAAGGGGAACTCAGACTTGGTCAGAAAAGGGAACTCAGTCTTGCTTTTGTGGACACTCCAGATCGACAGAGTCAGCTTTGCTCGCAGGCTATATGTAATTTTGCCCCATTTCCCCTCATAGGACGAAGGCATATCTCTGCAAGGATACAATAAAGATAGGTATGAATATCAAAGATATGTCATTATCTGTAAGAAGTGTGTTAATAGTAAACTGTGAGGTTGTATTTGCACACACGTATTTGGGATCTCAAAGCTGAATGGAAACACGTTTCTCCCTTGCCCCATGATTTCTGAACCTTAAAGATAAACACAAAAAGTTTAATGTAACTTCTTCTTATACAAACATTCAGTGTTCATCAGTTTTTACCACGAGAGCCAATACTCACCGTCGCCTTTGTTTTTGTCCTGAAGAATAATATGTTCAAAGTAAAAGTATTTCTTTTTGTCGCTGTAAACCTCTGTGACTTGTCCATTTTGTTCAGACCATGCCACCTTAGCTTTTCCTTTGGCTTTGACAACAAAACACTGCACCTTAGTCTCCTTGCTGGTCACCACTGTCACCTTCCCAGATATGGTGTCCCCGGGAGAGAAGGTGCCTCGTTCATTCACTTTGTTGTAATCCACCGAGAGATGCTTCACAGTCATGACAAGACAACATCAAATAAGCTTAGAACGGTCCTAAATGGTAACCTTAAGGATGAGCTTCTTCAGGTGCAAAATAAATCCAATGATTTTACAGAAAGCAGATTTGAAATGATTCCTGCTGTTGTGAAGAGTGGTTTTTGGTTGATGAGAGAGGCTTGTATATGTAGTTGTAAAACCACCTGTATCTGTGACACATATGGTCAGGTGACATGTGCTGCAGGTGTCACTTTCAAACAGGTAACTCTATCCTGGAGCTCTGGTGGCTATATTAGGCCAACCACACTAAGATATAGATACACCATGACAAAAGATAATACCAATTAGATTTTCAGAAATGACTTTAAACTTTGACTCCTACATTGAAATGATGGCTTGGAACACAAGATACAGTTTAATCAAACAAAGCTCAGGCTTAAATTTTTTCTTAAATGTGACATTTTCAAAAAATAAATAATGGGGAAAATATTTAGCCACACGTGGTTATCAAAAACTTTACTTTTAAAATCCATTAACTCATAAAGAAAAAAAGGACGTGAAAATATGAAGTAAAAACCTTACATTTTATGCAACTTTGCAGTTTTACTGTATGCACTGTTAACAGAGTATTTATGTAAACAAAATCAGAAGACTAATAAATACAGAAAGGTATGGACAAGACTTGTTGACTCTCACTTGTTACCTCAACTGAGCATCCAAACTCAGAATTAAGCTAGTTAGCACACAGTAGTTAGCATGTGAAACCTCAGAGATTACGTATCCTTAACCTTTGTCTTTGTAACATCTTAATGTTCAGCAGTGGCCTATAGTTGGTTCATGTAAAGTTATTTTTTGCATAGTTTTCTCTTCTGTTAACAGGAGCTAACTTGCCTTAGTTGGTAGCATTTATGAGCTAATTGGGAGAGCTAGTGGTCACATGTTTGGTTGATCAGCGAGGTGATGACAAGAAGCAAAACATTATTTGTTATCACCTTTGGTTGCCACAATGCTTACTACATCCAAACAATAGGGCACTGTGTCATTGAGCTCATGTCAAGCATTTGGTCTGATGCCATTTCTGTTTGGTCAGTTTTTGAAGCAGACATAAAAAATTAAGGTGAGAAGACATTCTGGTATTTTTAGGGGTCAGAGTAATTTTTCAGGTAGATGTTGTTTTTGTATTTGTGTAGGTTTAGTACTCATTTCAAATTCAAGCATTTATTATAAAGCAGACGTAATAGCTTTGATTTGACCCTAGGTTATGCCAGCTAGCTAAAGCCATGTAGGAGCTAGCATAACATTTTTGTCCAAAGGTCAGGTGGGGCTGGTTGTCTCACACTAACTCTAGTTTGCTACTTGATAAGAAAAAAGTTGGACATAAAGAAATAAAATAAACATACAAATGCAAAGGGCAATGGTGAGCACTAAAGAGATTTCATTGATTTTAAAACTAATTTGGTGCTGCTGGCTTAACCCTGTGATGGGGTTGTTTGTTACAGTATGTCAGACTGACTTTAATGGTTAATAACTTGCTGTTAAATTAATTTCTAAGAATTATAGGGAAACCCCATTCCAATGCACAGCTTCAAGCTCACCTCTAATCTTGGAATGACCACTGTAAGATACATTCATCATGAGTAATTGACTTTAGAGTAAAACAGGCGACAACTGATCCCGGTCTTCCTAAATAAAATAAATAGTGATATTATTAGATAATATGAAAAAGAATATTCAGGAAGATAAGTCACAGTTTCTGGAAAAGTTCTTAAATCAGGCCTATTTCAAATTATTAGTTAATCTCATATATTTCATGTGCAAAGATTTAGAATTAAATCTTAAATGTTGAAAAGTTATTTTTACAAAAGTAAAAAGCACTTTATTAGATACTTTATGTACAATTTTCATGGGTATCCAATACATCTGGTAATCAATATACATTGGCTTTGCCTCCTCTGTAATGTACACTGTCTTAAGACAGTAGGTGTAACATGCATTCAAATGATAACAACACCAAAGTTCAACATTCACGTTTGTCAACAGCTGTTGAGGAGTAAAGCTGTTTATGCCTACATGTTAATTGTGTGCAATGATAAATCTGATTCATGTTTAGAGTGCATTCTTATATTGTCCATCAGTAGTGAAAGGGGGGTACATTGCTGCAGCTCCATATGGAGGTGGGGGATCCATAGATCTTGGTGGTATTTGTTGTGGTGTCATGCCCCAGGGTGCTGGGTTTGGGTAAGCTTCAAATCCAAAACCAGCAGAAGGAGGTGGTTGTTTCACAGTAGAAGCTTCAGAGGCAGGGAGGACAACTATTGGGAGTTTGATCTCTGGGTCTGAAGCACATTTGATATCCAGATGGATCTGTGAAACAGAGTTGATTATCTTTTTAGCGTTGAATTCTAGATTTCTTCTTCTTTGTATCAATATTATCATCGAATAACAAACAAAGTCTGAATTATTACTTAAATCCTGTGAGTGTGACAAACCTTGTTCGTTGCCACAAACAATCAAAGTGAGATGGTTACGAAATTGGTGATTATAATTAAGAAGTTTGTACCAGTGTAGTTCAAGCCACCTAGTCTTATTTTGCCTTATGCCGTTGTTTGGCCACTAGAGGTCTCCAATAGTTTACTCTTGAGGTTATTCATTGCATCCATATTCATTACAGTGTCTTAAACTTAAAGTGCCATTTAGATGGTAGATTCATCAACATTCAGTACAGAAAATGCTATTGCCTTTGAAACATGTCTTTTCATTGTCGGATTGTCTTATACTTTAAAAAATAAAAGTCGAAATAATACATTCTGAACAATGAAAAGAGGAAATGTGGAAATACAGGCCATAAAATTAGCTTTTGACTGTGAACATTACCTTCAGTCTGTACTCCAGCTTGATGATGGAGCAGTTCAGGATGGAGGGAGGTAGTTCCCTAGGGACTGGGATCACCTTGGTCACAGTCTCTTTGCCAGACGAAGCAATGGCCTCGATCTTGTCCTTAAGGATCTCATTTGTGTTAACTCTCCTGCGACCCTGTGCAAAGAAGCTCCTCTTCTCATACAGTGTGAATTTGGGCTTCACTGAACGAGATGAGCGGTTGTTGATTTCAGCCACGACCTTAATAGCCTTTCCTGTGAAATGGAGACATAGAAACCAACAGCAGTGAGATAGAAGAAAGTTGCCTTTGTTAATAAAGATATGAGGTATATGCTCTTCAGTTTGAACCTTCTTCCTCAGTTTGCCTGTCTCTTTCAATGTGATTACAGCCCTGCTTACCCTCCCACTACTAACTACCTGCCCTTAGCATTTTACCATTTTAAGCGTGTAGCTCTTGACTTTTGGTTGCTCTTGTACCAAAGATGATTTACCTGCTCTCTCCCTCTATTTCATTGAGAAACGTTTGAGCATTCCATCTTAAAGAAACTCTCTCCAACCTTTTTAAATCTCACCAAAATTGTTTCAAGGCTTCCAGCCTTATCCGAACAAGATCATGAGGCTAAAGCAGCATCGCTGTCTTCTCTTGACGTCCTGCTGGACACCTTAACACACTGAACAAACAGATCCTTCTCTCAACCCTCCATGAATTGTGGGTCTCAAGCCCTGCACACTCCCTGCACTTTGCACCACATCTACCCTGAAGGCAGGGGCGTGTCCAGATTTTTTTTAACTGGGGTGGCCCAACTGAGGTACTAACATAGACAGGAGCAACTGGAGTATACATTTATAGAATATATCATCTCTGTCTTCACTATGTACTTGAGTAACTATCATTCAAGTATCATACAGTGGTTATAACCCTGTGTATATTCTTTTTACTTTGAAAGGAAACACAACAGGGTGGCAACCATAGACTGTAAATAAAAATGGACAGCGTTGCTCCGCCTCTTCCCGTTGTACGGTTCTGAAGCCGAAAAATCCCTCTCCTGGGCGTCGCCATTGTGCAGCCAGAGCCTGTGAAGCCACTGTAATAAGCTCTACCCTACAGCGTGACGTCACAAGACGCTGTGTGTCCTTTGAAGTTTCACTCCACGGCAGCTGTGAATCAAAGGAAACCCGGAAGTAAAACCCCGTTTTTTAAACTCTAATAACAAACGAAAAAGAAACTTTTCAGGAAAAAGAGGCTTTGAACACAAAACACTCAAATACTAACTACATATCACCACAGCATACGGATGTGAGAAACATTCGTACGACGTGTATTTATTTTTTTAAGTTTGACGGATTTTTTGACCTATACTGCAGCCAGCCACCAGGGGGCAGTCACACTGCTGAGAGCCTCACCACCAGCCACCGGAACCTCTCCCTTGGTGGCAACACATAAATCTTCCTAATGTGGTGTAGAAAAAATAAGATATATGCCCAAAGTCCCAAATAAACACGTACAAAATGAAATTTGCTACATTTAAATACAAATAAAGCTACTGCCTGTTAAAGCTGAGGTTGGTTGTCTCAGAAAACTAGCATGAATTTGAATGTAGCATGTCTTCAGGACTCCGTCTAACCCCTCCCATCCTCCTCTCGGAGCTCCTCCAAAACAAGCCCTGCAGTGCAGAGTCAGGGAGGA
This sequence comes from Notolabrus celidotus, assembly GCF_009762535.1. Classification (NCBI taxonomy): domain Eukaryota; kingdom Metazoa; phylum Chordata; class Actinopteri; order Labriformes; family Labridae; genus Notolabrus; species Notolabrus celidotus. Next base: position 23,743,884 of record NC_048280.1, read on the forward strand.
GTTAAAGTGTTATCAAACCAGATTGTTCCTCTTCGGAAGAATGTTACGCTGTTGTATGCATTCATAAGTCAAACCTGATATACCTGCTTATGAAAATAAAGAGAGCTGTTTCCACTCAAAGAGAGCGACAGTATGTCAAAATCACTCACGGATAGGGTAACCTCTTTCAAACTTCATTATTACCTTGCATGTATCCCATGTGCTTGGTGTGAACATCCATTGAAACGCTTCCAGAGCCAAAAGCTTTCACAGATTTATCCTTGCAACTGTACTGAGGTTCCTGGAAAACAGACGCCCACCACAATGTAAGGCAGCTTGTCTTTTCTGCTTAGACAACATTGGGTTGTGAAAGTTACATTTTTAAAGATGAATGATTTCTTACCATCAGTCCTGGTGTGTCCATGTCTGCTTTGGACACAAATGTGAAGTGTGATTTGGCCTTTTTTGTCAGCTTCATTGACTGTTTCAGCTCTGCCTTGACTTTGTGAACAATTTTTCCAATGGAGGCTTTGAATGTTGAGGGGATTTTTCTGTCAAATACAATAATAAAACGTGTATTCAACTGAAGAAAAAACAAACTACCTTAAATAGGAATAATAAGTAAAGCATAGGCACCTGTCAGGAATTGTGAAGGCAAAGGGAAAGACATGTCTTCCTTTCCCGATAACATCAGTGCCTGGAAACAAAGTATGTTACGTCTTTGAGCTGTGAATTAGATAGAGTTCATTATCCAAAATATCAGCTAAGAATGATATTGATTTCATACGTTACCATCTTGTCTTGCCTCTCTTAAGATGTGATGTTTGACTTCATAGTATTTCTCACTAGACCTGTACACATGATGATGATACTGTCCATAATGTTCACTCCAGCACACCACAGCTTTTCCCATTCCTATGAAAGTAAGCGCCTGAACTTTAGTTTCCTTAGAGACCTCCACGATGATTCTTCCATTCATGGTATCTCCATTTGTAAAGATGTTCCTGCTGTTGATCGCGTCATATTCAATCGAAAAATTTTTGATGGTCATTTTTTTCCACAATACTCAATAGTAAATCAAAATCCCTGCAACCACCAGGGCAAACTCACACTATGTGAACCCTAAACAGCTGCTCTGGTCTGCTTTTATCAGGTCTCGTGCATGCAGAACTTGTGGAACCTGTTTTTTTTTCCTGTTTACTCATACATACAGTAGGTGAGCCACATGGACACAGTGACAATGAGTGGAAAAGGCATCCAGCCCTGAAAACTAACCACAGTTTAAAAAAAATGTTAACCAGCTTGAATTGCAACTGAATGAAAGCAAAGTAAAGCAAGTTGTGAAATTCTTCTATTAAAAACATCTCAGTGGGTGGAGTGATAGTAGCCTGTGATCAACCTGTTGAACTTGGTTTATGACCATCACATGTTATGCTTACCCAATGTGTCACATGAGGTATTTTCCAATCATGTCAACAAAAGTTTGAGTTGTCAGGTTTTCCACTTGATATATGACATAAGTGGATTTTACAAAGGAAGTTAAAGCTGAAGAAAGAACACAGGAGGGGAGAGGAAATGTTGAAACATTACAAAGTGTTTCACTAGCTTTCTTACAAGCAAAAGCTCCATCCTTATCTTCAAAAAATGTTGCAGGTACATAAGATAATCCTCAGACTTAATTATGGAGAGTATTTTTTTGAGACAATAATGATAATGAACCACTCTGATTGGATCGGACATGAGATACAAAAGGCATACATTTGTAATTTTCCAGCCAAAGTCATTAAATTAAAGGACAGCTAGACGAACCAAGCCTCTGTATACTCTAAACAGATGCTGATAGGTAATATTTAATTTGAGCACAAAGGTAAAAAAGCATAGTTCCAAAGCATGTCAAAATGTTTACCATGCTGACAGGGGCTAAAGTGATCCCTAATCTACTCTGAAGAACAGTGGTGGACAAAGTACACGGCTTCAGTACTTAAGTCAAAGTATAGATCATTACTCCAATACAAGTGAATGTTGTTCCGTCAAATTATTACATGAGCTAAAGTCTTGGAATACTCACTTTTGTAAATACTGAAGTATTCAAAGTACTTTTTAAAATATCTCAGGTCGTATACTCACAAAGCATGAGTGCAGGCAAGAATGCATGTGTACATTCTGCTATGTTATGTTTACCTAGAAAACATTATTTCATATCTTAAAAGTATACCATGACATATAAACTAAGTTACTACAAGCTGAGACAAGTTTAAAATGTTCATCTAGAATCATTATACGAATCATTCTTTATTTCAGAAACCTCAAAAGAGGGTTTAAAATAGGGCTGTGGTGCTCAGGTAGAGAATCATCCTCCTTCTCGGCCATCATTACCACAACTAAATGAACGGACTGATCTGAATAACCTTTGATCTGCATTTGCTCTATGCTCAACTGAGGTACAGCTACACCATTTAGAAAACCACACGCAAGTACACAAACAGTTTACGGTCTTTGGGATCTGATTTCAGAAAAGAAAAGAAAACTCATGAGCTGACTTCAAAGCAAAAGTAGTGAGTAACTAGAGCACTGATAGAAACGGACTGGAGTCAAAAGTAATATATTTGTCTTTCAGATGTAGTGGAGTAAAAGTAATAAGTTCCCCAAAAAATAATACTCAAGTAAAGTACAGATACTTAAGTACAGTACTCAAGTAAATTTACTTTGTTACTGTTACAAAGCAATACGTTATAATAAATAATAACTGAAACAAAGGAAACAATAAACACACAGACATTTTTGCATCAACATATCATTTAATAACAGGTCTGTCAACACGTTTTCTTTTTTTTTTACAGGATTACAGTAAACCAGTTTAACCTGGATTGTTTACAGCAGCCACTATTCTATATTTTCCTTTTATTCAGTCATTTTTTTGTTGTCTGAAACACTAACCTACTCTCAATATAGCATGAAATTAAAGGAGCAAGCACTTGAATATCAGATACTTGAAAAACAAATACAAAAATGTATTTTCAGACTACATACGAGAAATGTAACTGACAATAATGGCTATATTGAGTCACAACTTCATAACTCATTACAATACAAACAATGTTTCAACAGTTACACATAATAGCATTCTATTACAAAGATGATTTGCATCTCAAGTTAATGTATTTCACCTTGTACAAAAAGAAAAAGGAAAGTGATTATTACCCATTCAGAAAGTAGGAAATGTTTTTCTTGTACACATAACAATAGTTCATTTTAGATCAGTTATAAAAAAACTTTTGAAAAGACACTTAGGTATGCAGCTTATCTTCAAATAGTTTAGGATGCAATAAATCCAGTAGCTATGTTTTGCACTACCATACATTTGGGATTTTTGAAAGAGATGTATTTAAAAAAATGGTCATAGTGAACCTGCAAAGGTAATGAGATTCTGACTTTCTGTCACTAGTGTGAAATGAGCTTGAAATGTGTTTGGTTTCCTGATGTCCATAAGGCAATCAAGTAGCAGCTTCTATAAGACATTCAACACCTTGGAAGTGGCCTCACCTTGTCCATGGTGTAACATTTTGTGATTCTTTGGCCATACCTGAAATAACCCTGATGACTTCAGTCTTTAGAGAGATTCCTTGCCATAAAATGCTTAAATTAACTGTTTTGTTCCCCAAGGTTAATTATTGCCAACTGGTTAACTGACCTGAATTCAGAGTGCCACCTGTAAGTGATGAGGACAGGCATTCCTCACACTTTAGCAACACTCGACGATTGTTTAACAGGTTCCTTTTCACTGATATTTATGACCAAAATCTGTCAAAGGTGGGTACATTCCATGTGCTCCATAAGGAGGTGGAAGATCCAGGGATTGCGGTGCTACTGGTGGTTGTGGCGGTACATAGCCCCATTGTGGTGGGTTTGTGTTTCCATATGGTTCAAATCCAAAGGCTGAAGCAGAAGGTGTTGCTGCCACAGCAGGAACCTGAGAGGCTGGCATGATGACAATGGGGAATTTGATCTCTGGATCTGAAGCATATTTAACATCGAGATAGACCTGCAAAAAAAATATTATAACTATACAACCAGAAATGTAATACAGTCATAAACATTGTTTAAGCTTAGCCAACTCCTTTGGCAAACTGAGAGAGAGAGGGAGGGAGGGAGGGAGGGAGTGAGAGAGAGAGAGAACTGGGAAGTTTCCCATTACTATTAAACATTCAGAAACGGGCAATCAAATTTTGGACCCATCTAAATTTAAGCCCAAAAGACTCACTTCAATATAAAGCACTAAAAACCCAAGAGCTGAACCCTGAAAACTGTCCCCTTAGTCAGCTGGTGAGGAAGCTAATCAGCCAGACTCCAATCAGCACTGATCCAAAACACAACCAAATTAAACTCATCACAAAGCACTCCAAAGATCTGTATTTAGAACACTGGAGAAACCAAACAAAGACCCAGAGTAGGATGAATTGTTATTTGACCCTAAACCGTGATTATAAATTATCTGAATATCTGTACAGTGTCAGAGATACAAAACAAAGACGTATGCTGACCAAATACAGGCTGAGTGACCTGCAACTGGCTATAGAGACAGGGAGACACAGACAGACATGGCTGCCCAGAGAGGAGCATCTATGTGCTCACTGCTCTACAGGGGGCATAGAGACAGATATGCACTTCCTCCTCCACTGCAGCAAGTTCTCTTTTCTAAGAGATGCCCACTACAGGGAAATTACTAAAATGGTACCAAACTTCCCAACATTAACCCCAGAAGAGAAACTGTCAGTTCTCCTGGGGGAAGGGTCAGCAGCTCCTCTGGCTGCTAAATATGTGTCTGCCTGTCACAGCCTGAGGGACGCACCATCCCATGGTGTTTGATTTTGGGTGGAGGTTTTGTGAGCACGCCGCATCGGGTGAGGACATTGAGATATGCTGTATAGGTGACACCATCGTTCATTAATGCATATAAAATATGGAATATATGGTTGATATGTATGTGATGAATATAATATGTAATGAATATGGTGTGTGATTAATGTATATATGGTGAGTGTAGTGTGTTGTGAATACATATAATGTACTGTATGAATTTATGTGCTTTGGCAATAACATCTCGTTGTTCATGCCAATAAAGCAAATTTGAATTGAATTGAATTGAGAGAGAGGGGGGGGGGCTGGGCTAAAGCTTCAATGCCTGTAAGAGGTCAGAAAGCAGGGAAACATATTTAGATATGTAGGTATACTCACAAATAATATTCCACCACTTTTTATTTCAGTTGTGCTATTACAGAAGTCTGACATGTTTAGTTTTTTTTAAAACATGTTTCTTCCTTCTTCTTTCCTGTTCTTTATGTAAAGTGTCATAAGACCTTTGTCTTATGACACTTTACACTTATGACTAAGAAATGCACTGACCTTTATCACAATCTATCTGATGCCATTTATTTGGTGAATAATTTAAAACTAAGTCCAAGTCTAATTTAAATAGTTAGATTATCTGCCTTCTAAGCAGTAAAGAGTTGGAAAACTGTTATACACATATGAAGTTTTTAACACTTCTCAGGAAAAAAGCGCTTACCCTGAGTCTATGTTCCGCTGTGATGATACTGCAGTTGTGGATGGAGGGCTCAGCATCATGGGGGATTGGAATGACTTTTGAAACATTCACATTGGTAGAAGGAGGGATGGGCTCTCCCACTTCCTTTAAGAGGTCTTTTGTGCAGACTCTTCTTTTGCCATCTGCAAAGAAGCTGTGCTTCCTGTACACACAGTACTTGGGCTTGATCTCACGAGACGAGTTATTCTCAATGCAGGCCATAACTTTTAACCCCTCTCCTGCAAAATGAACAGTAAAAGATAAACCACTCTTGGTATAAGACTTTTAAATGTCAATATTACTTCTACAGCTCTCACCTTGGGAGTAGCCTGTTTTCTCAAGTTTAACATCCATGGCTACAGATCCTGATGTGAAAAGCTTCATTTTCTTGTCCTTGGAGTCATGCTGCGGTGCCTGAAAGAAGAGCAGAGAAATTAATTAATTAATAAAAAACAGAGTAAAATGTAAAAAAATACAATTATACTCCAAGATTTCAAATATCCACCTTCAGTGTCTGGTGAACCTAGTGAACCTAATGAGCCAATCCAAGGAGTGTACTCAGACATATGATCAATATTTATATTTTTTACTGACTGAGCGAGTTGTAGTTTTTGAAAACAGAAAAAAGGTAAAGAAAACATTTACCTGGAGGCATTGGGGGTTGTGCACACTGCTCAATGCACATATTTGTAGGTGCTAAACAGCTGTTCAGGGGCCAGACTTCAGCCACTGAACAGCTGCAAACAAGCCAAATGCATATGTTTCCCTGTAAGAGAAACAGGAATGACAACAAAGCTCAGCACATACCATTATGTCAAGGTCGTTGTACGTGATGACATTCGTCACATAGTTGATCCGAATTTTATCTTTCTGGGCAATTCTCATGGATCTGCTCAGCTTGGCTTTCAGTGTGTAGTAAATTTTCCCAACTGAGCCAGTAAAGGAGGAGGGCATGCTCCTGCAGAGGGACAGATGGATATGAGAAGAGACGAGGATCCCGAGCAGTATAAACACAAAAAATAAAAGCCTGGAAAACTCAATATTAACATATTAAGATATTTATTTACAAGTACCATGTTTTCATAGCTTAAGGATCTAAGTACAGCAAACGCTGCTAGGAAAAACTATTACTTACGGGTAAGGGATCTGAAAGGAGAATGGGTAAACATGGCATCCTGGAGCAACAACACTGCTGTCTAAAAAGCAGGAAAAAAATGCAAAACTGTTAACAAAATTGCCAACTACATCTAATTATTTGCTCTTGTAATGTTTCTAAAGGGTTCACCCCATGAAAAGTCGCAATACTTACACGTTTCGCCGCTCTGATTTATAAGGAGAGTTTCGTTGTCATCTTCTGGAGAGAATTTCAGAACAATGATTTGAAAGCAAATTCTTGATTTTTTAAACATTTGGTCTTAAAAATGACAGAAAATTGTGAAAAGACATGCATCACAATTCAAAAGCCCAAAGAAAAACAGTCCAAAATGAGTTGATGGGGCAGTCATTTAAATTATGACTAATGACTAATAAGAATGCGTGCTTAGCCAATCTTTCAATAACATCAATGACTCCAAATAGGTCTATTTGTATTCATATCTTTAAACCAGGTGATAATTTAGTGGTAGAAGTAGTAGTATTGTGTTATTCGGTCATCATACACAACACAATTTTCATAGTACCAGTACTTTCAACAAAGCACCAGTAATGTATCAAGTGATGACTGATGCTGAAAAGGCATAGGCAGAAGCATAATGCTTGTTTAAGCCTAGCCTTTATTTTGTGTTTTATTAAGCTACCAGTTTCCAAACTGTAAAGGAACAAAATAAAACAAAACAAAACAAAACAGGTGAATCCAAGGTTTAGCCTACTGTAATCAGTGGTGGACAAAGTACACAGCTTCATTACTTAAGACGAAGTAAAGATACTCCTGGTCAAATATTACTCCAATACAAGTGAAAGTTGTTCTGTCAGATTATTACTTGAGTTAAAGTACTGAAGTACTCGCTTTTAAAAATACTTAGTATTCAAAGTACTTCTTAAAAATCTCAAAACGTTGTATTTTCAAAATACACAAGTGCATTCAAGAATACATAGGAATACATTCAGTTACATCATGTGTATCCAGAAACCATTACTTAAAATCTCAAAAACGATACCATGATATAAAAACAGAAACTAAGTTACTCCAAGCACAGACAACTTAGTTTGAAATGTTCATCTGGAATGAAACTAACGTTACGTAGCTCAGTACAGTCTCAGGTTGGACAGGGAATTTGTGTATGTTTTGGCAGAGACAGGGAGAACATTTCAAATGATACGTATCATTCTTCATTTCAAAAACCTCTAACACGGGCTGAAGATATGACCATGGGTGCTCAGGTGGAGAATTATAGCCATCATTACCACCTCTAAATGAACTGCCTGATCTTTGTGAAATGTGCTCTGTGTTTGCTCCACGTTCAACCATGGAGATGCACGATATACAGGTATGACTAAACCACTGAGACAAATGGAACTACACAAACACATTTTACTGTCTTAGGGATCAGATTTCAGAAAAGGGAAGGAAATTCATGAGCTGACTTCAAAGTAAATATAGTGAGTAACTAGAGCATTGGTAGAAATGTAGTGAAGTACAATAATTGTCTTCTGAATGTAGTGGAGTAAAAGTAATAAGTTCCCCCCAAAAGTAATACTCAAGTAAAGAACAGATACTCAAAAAAAGTACTTAGGTACAGTACTCAAGTAAATTTACTCTGTTACTGTCCACCACTGACTGTAATATAGACTACATTTAAGTAATAGTGTTTAATTGATCACTTCAAACACAAATGATCTGTAGGCTATCTCTGCGTCTGCATCTGATCCAGGGTGAAAAGTATGTAGTCTATGCTTTCATGCCATAACACGTATCGCTTGGCCGTGTGTGGACCATGGTGTGGACCATGGTGTGGACACGGTGTCCACAAATGAACTCAAACCAGCAGAATCAAAGAACGACGAAGACATGCAGTTATATTTCAACGTACCTTCCGCATTTTTGTCACGAATAAAGTAATGTTTAATACTGAAGTACTTGTCCTTGGAGTGGTACACAACAGTAACTTGACCGTGCCTCTCTGTCCACATCACCTCGGCTTTCCCTTTAAATTGGACCATCAGAGAGTCTATCTCGCAGTCTTTGGCCACCTCCAGCGAAACCTGGCCGGTGACCCAGTCGCCGCTCGTAAATGTATTTTGCTCATTAATAGGATTATATGTGATTTTGAGGCTCTTTACGGTGGACGGCATGTTGCAGAGCTGAACACAGGAAAAGTGGAAAACTAGCAGAAGACTGCAATGGAGTCCACTACAAACTTTGTCGATGGGTGTGTCCCTGTGTCCCAGTCGCGAGGAGGAACAGGCTAAACTTCCGCTTCACATACCGCGTCTCAAATTTCCATCCTCCCTCATAACAGTGGTGTAGCCTACTCAGGGGGGAGGGGGAATTACCCCACAACCTCTTCCCTGCAGTGGTGGACAGTAACAAAATAAATTTACTTGAGTACAGTACTTTAGTACATTTTTTGAGTATCTGTATTTTACTTGAGTATTATTTTTTGGGGAGACTTCTTACTTTTACTCCACTACATTGCTATCAGTGCTCTAGTTAGCCTACTCACTACTTTATCTTTGAAGTCAGCTCATGAATTTCCTTCTCTTTTCTGAAATCTGATCCTAAGACAGTAAAATGTCTCCATGGTTGAACGTGGAGCAAACACAGAGCAGATTTCACTCAGATCAGGCAGTTCATTTAGAGGTGGTAATGATGGCTATAATTCTCCACCTGAGCTCCCATGGCCATATCTTCAGCCCGTGTTTGAGGTTTTTGAAATGAAGAATGATACGTATCATTTGAAATGTTCACACTGTTACCCACTCAGCCCAAACATACAAAAATTCCCTGTCCAACCTGAGACTGTACTGAGCTACGTAACGTTAGTTTCATTCCAGATGTAACATTTCAAACTAAGTTGTCTGTGCTTGGAGTAACTTAGTTTCTGTTTTTATTCCATGGTATAGTTTTTTGAGATTTCAAGTAATGGTTTCTGGATACACATGATGTATCCGAATGTACTCCTATGTACTCTTGACTGCACTCATGCTTTGAGAATTGACAATTTTTTGAGATTTTTCAAGAAGTACTTTGAATACTTAAGTATTTTTAAAATCAGGTTCTTCAGTGCTTTAACTCAAGTAATAATCTGAAAGAGCAACTTTTACTGGAATTGGAGTAATATTTGACCAGGAGTATCTCTACTTTGACTTAAGTAATGAAGCTGTTTACTTTGTCCACCACTGCTTCTCTGTGTGATTGCTGAAAGTCTGCTGAGGGCTCCCTGGCCCACCTTTTTTGGACATGTCCAAGGCTGTATACCTTTTGGTGTGAGATATTCAACTGGTTTCTGGAATGTATGGCTGTGTGTTCAAACCGGACCCTGAGATAGCATTATTTGGGTATTCTCTATCTTTATATAATCAAAGTCTCTCTGTGCAGAGCACTATCATGTATGGTATGGTAATTGCTAAGAAAGTGATATTAAATCTCTGGAAGTCTGACACTGTGCCCCAGTTCAAGACCTGGCTATCTGACCTCACCTGTGTACTGCACATGGAGAAAATCCAGTATGGCATGATGGGCAATCTTACCAAATTTTTCAACATCAGGCAGCCTTTTTCTGATTATCTTGCCATTGGACAGAGTTCCCGGCCAGTGCCGGATTTTACTGCTCAGCGCTTACCTCTCTTTAAACATTTGCATAATGTCCTGCAATGTAAGCCCTGTTTTGTTTGTTTGTTTGCTTTTCTGTCTGACTTTATTCTTTATACTCTGTAAAACTTTCTGAAAATCTTAATAAAAACATGTTTAAAAAAAAAAAAGACATTCAGACAGATAACAATATATAAATCTCAGAAGGTCTGTGTGGGTGTAATTTACTAACTTCTGATTAACACAGAAAACAACATACTATCATGTCTGAATTTTTTCCATCACATAGTGCCCTCTGGATGCCCCTGAAATGTATAACATGTAAAAAAAACAACAAAAAAAAACAAGTGCCCTCTGGGTGCATTTCTTATGAACTTAATGTGGAAAAGTATCCTTTGGATGAATTGGTAAAAAATGCCCTCTGGGTTCCTCTTCATTGGATTAAATGTACAAAATTGCTCTTTGAATATGCTCCTCCAGTGAATTACATTAAAAGTGCCCTCTGGTTGCCCAATTATTTTGTGTTAAGTCAATTATGTAATATAATTATAATATATATATATATGAGTAGTATTGTGTTTTCCTTTCTCATAATTCAATTTCCACCACAATTGCTCACAAAAATATTTACCCCGATGCAGGAATTAAGTTTTAGATGCTCAAATGTTTCTGGGGGTTGACCCTCACACACCCCCTCTTGTTACAGCTGAATCAATTCATTTAAATTAACCCTAGACTGTGAGTACCAAGAGTTTGAAAGGTGGGAAAGAGGTGCCCTTTGTTTGTTTTTTTGCCCCTGCCCCTCAACAACCTGAATACACCACTGCCTCATAACATGCATTATTTATTGTTTACATGGCACTTCTCTGTTTCTCTTAACAGTTGCAAGTCATGTTATAACATTTTTGGAAAACACTGCTAATGACATCCATCATAATCTGTGAGGTCTCTGCAGCAGAGCCAGTCAGTTAAACTGAATGAACATCAAATCAAAATCCAATCAGTGAATTTTGTAAGACTGGGGGTCAATGATAATGTATCAATCATACCATGTGCAAAGCATTTTGAGGTTATGCTAAACACTGTTGCATGTAATAACCTAAGGCCCTCTTCTTGCCATTTCATGGTGAAAATGTTAAAAAACAAAACAAAGAAAAGTCATAAAAAAAATAACATCCCCACCTAGCTACTCATGGGATGTTAATCGGCTTGGTTAACATTTTTTATTAGATTTAATATCTCTTATATCTTGATATCGTTTTACCACTTGGTGGCACTGTTTCCCATGAAGCTCTTTTTCCTGAAGACAGCCCCTGCCTCAGACCAGCTAAACCAAGTCCAGAACTATTTCATAATGTTACCATGATGGGCATCCTGTGGATACTTAAAGCAAAGATCCGAGTAAGGTTTTACATTTTTGTATTCTTATGTATATTTATTTTTTGTATAAAATATTGTATGAGTAGTGTTTTATGATTTTGTTGAATTAATTCATACTATGTATTACAGCACTTGATCACTGCCTTTTTTTAGATGTATTCTGGCTGCACTGGTGGTGACAAGGAAAAAGACACATCACAAAGGTCACTTGTTATCACTTAGGCAGTTGGATATCATTTTAATCTCCAATGAACTATGATTACAACCATCAGACTCATCCAGCTTTTATTTTCCAGGTGGAGAAAACACACAAATCATACATTAAGGCTTACTGACTGTGTTAGAGTTAATGTTAGAGACAGAATCTCGTGCCTGAGAATTAATATCTTGGTTGGAGTAAATCATACTGTAATGAATTGATATTCCTTAGAGAGGTGGTATTGTGCTTTTTCATATTTTGCCAATAAATATTAAGTTACAATGTTGGATGTCAATACTAAACATTGGCAAAGTTTCAAAGTGTCAGATAAATGTATGTTGAAGTATTCATGGGATTATACTGCACATTTTGATATACTACTACTAAAACCATTACTCCTACTCCTACTCCTACTACTACTACTATTACTAAAATTATACAAAAATAATAAAAATAATAATTTGATATTTGATCATTTGATTGCATACAGAGAAGCCTGATCTAAAATTATTATATGAGCTTTAAATCATGTGAAGCTACTACAGAGGTATCAGAGATACAGCATAAAGCTCACCAATGAATGAAATACCCCCTTTAACTATTGAGAATCAGTGTTGTTTACAGATCTGCAGGGAGCCTCAGCACAGTGTGCATTCAGTCTAATATGATGTCTCAATTATTTCAGTATTATTAGTATACAGTAAGATAATGTAGGACTATGTAATACAGTTTTTCAGATCTCTGACCCGGCTTCCTTTTTTTTCATGTTAAGTTTTTACATCTTGTAAGTGTCATGTTGGTAATCTATTCAAAATTGGGGTAGTCTTCATTGCCCATGTGCATGGCTCAGGTATTGGTCTAAAATTGACTGGCTAACAAAGCAAACAGGCTTGGAATGAATGAGCTGCATTTTGTCTATGGTGTAAAACTGTTTGTGGTATCAACTCCAAAATAAAATATTTAATTTAGGATCATTATGCCTGTTTGTTTTTATTATTTATTCAAAAGAACTGAACAAATTCAAATTCATTTTCTTCATGACATAATAATCAACGTTTTAATATTCCTCAAATATCCTAAAAAATGTGAGGTCAATTTGAGAACCTCATCTACCAGAAATCAAATCATCAGTCAAACAGGAGTTGATTATGTCTAATTTTCCCTAAAAGTAAGCATTTTATATTTATTCTTAGTACTTTACACAAGAATCTCTGAGATGCTATAGTGTAGATAACTAGGACCAAGTCAAATTTGTCTTACCCTTTAAAGTGTTGTATCACACTAAGAATTAAACGCACTGTAGGATTTCTCATCCAAATTAGCCAATGTGGGGTACATGTGATGTGCCCCATAGGATGGAGGTGGAGCAGAAGGACCCGTGGTTGATGGGTTATTTGGGAAGTCGGTGCCTCTGTGCATGTCTGAGTTTGCAAATGCGCCAAATCCATAGGCAAGATAGGCAGGCTTCTGCTCCTCATCAGACCCTGGTAAAGCAGGTAGGATGATTATGGGGAACTTGATCTGGGGGTCTGATGCATATTTGACATCCAGGTAGACCTTTTATGGAGAAAAAGCATTTATTATAACCACAATGCAGGCTTGTTGACACAAACAGATGTTCTGTGAAGAGAGATACACACCCTGAGCCGGTACTCTGCTTTGATGATTTGGCAGTTTAAGATGGACACACATGTGTCGTATGGGATAGTGATGGTCCTTGTCACGGTCTGACCTGCAGAAGGTGGGATTGGCTCACCCACCTCTTTAAGGATGTCTTTGGTTTCCACTTTCCTCTTTCCTTTTGCAAAGTAACTGTACTTCTTATACAAACAGTACTTGGGCTTGATTTCACGAGATGATCTGTTCTGAATGGAGGCCACAACCTGTATGCCTTCCCCTGAAAAACACAGAGCTCATGCTTAATGACTTAGTCATGTCATTCATACCACAATACCCAAATTAAACCACTAAGTGTGCATTGAAAAGTTAACAAACTTTACTTGTAAAAAACAAAGATTGAATATGCTGTTGTTTATCCCTTTAACCTACATAACTTATTTTGATTATCTCTGTCACTAGTGCCATGTTAGTCATTTGTGTCTTATCTTTAGACCCTTTAAAGGTCCATGAGAAAAGGGACTTTGAGCTACACTTTAGAGTTTATCTTTCCCTGCAACCCACTATGAAGTTCATCTGCAATGGGAGTGTATCATTTTCAATCACACAGGATAGAAATTACCTTGATGATATCCTGTCCGTGCAATGTTTACATCCATCCCCACTGTTCCTGATGTGAAAAGTTTCATTTTCTTATCAGTGGCCTGTTGCTGTGGAGCCTGAGTGGACAATGACAAGTCATTTAGTAAACTGTTATTGTAGCAGAGTCAAGTCATACAGTAGGGTTGTTAGATGTGTGTGAATGTGTGTTGTCAGGAAGGCACCATCACTAGTGCATCGCCGTTTGGATTCCCACTGCAGATAAGGGTGAACTCTGCCTTAGCTTTGCTGTCCATTCTCATAGACCTGCTCAGATTGGCTTCCAGATTGTACTGAATCTTTCCATGTGAGCCTTTGAAGGAGGAAGGCAGGCCCCTGTAAGACATGACAATGTTATTTATAACAGCTTTTCAGTGGCAGTACATCACGTTTGTGAAAGGCGCATACCCACAGAGCATGAAGAAGAACTATACTACGTTGATCATGTAATGTGAAAATGAAAGACTCTTTACAGAATGACAAATTTTTTTAAATCAAAATGTGAAAGAAATACATATGTGTTTATATAAGACACTGATAAATAATAAAATAATAGTGGATTAAGCAAACTCACTGTGCAGGGATCTGGAAGGTGAAAGGATAGACATGGGACCCCTGGCCGACAGTGTTGTTACCTAAAAGGCAGTAAAGTTACATAATGAGGCCTAAATTACTGCTTAAGAGAGCTCAGAGAAATACATTGCAGGTAGACTACAATTATTGGGATGGTTTCCCACTTTGAAAGGTTGAATTGTTTAACAACTGCAGCATGTATTTGCTTAAATGCAGATGCTGGTACTAATTTCACATATTCATCAAAGTAATAGAAAATGAACACAAAAGGTTACCTTGCTGGGACTGTCATATATGCTAGTAAACACAATGGGGGACAACTTTTGTATGCATTAATATATATACATGGAGGATGGATTGATACAAATAAATAGCAGACAAGACAAAGTAAACTGGGTATTTAGATATACAAAAATAACCAAAACACAAAGAGTTAAATACCAGATTAAACAACACTTAACTTGGAGCTGTATATATTATATTCTAATTACATCTGGTTAAAGCAAATTTTTAAACTGAATGACAGAAGAAGTTCACTTACCCTGGTTTACCTGGATTACATCTTGTTTGATGCTGAAGTACTTCACTTTCTTATGAAAGGTTACAATTGTTTTTCCGTAATGCTCTCTCCATTGGACCTCTGCTTTTCCTTTCAGCTTCACACTGAGTGACTCTATTTTGCATTCTTTTGCCAGTTCTAATGTAATTTCCCCAGTGATATAATCCCCACTAGTGAAAATATTACTTTTGTTTATGGGTTTATACCCCACCGAAATCTTAGTGTCACTTGACATGACAAACTGTGTGTCCACCAAATAAGTGCCTGATAAAACAGAACTCGATTCTATATGTTGTGAGGTGTGTCTAAATCAGATAGCCACTCTGGTTTAGGTAATTATTAAACTGCATCAGAGCTATGAATCATGCTCACTTGTTACACTGGACTGAGAAAAGGTCTGAAAGCATAATTTCCTGGCCTTCTTTAGTTTGTGACAAATTATGGCAATGCATGTCAGAAAAGATACAGGGGACTGACAGGAAACATACATTTATGTGTAGTCTATTTCTAGACATAAAAACTCTCCAAACATTTTTTTCCTAACTGGTATGATAATGTGTTCCATAAAGTATATGGCCCAGTGATATCAGACTACTTGACAGCATCTTGATATCAACTGTGTGTATGTGGCTTAACATGATGTGAAAAAGCTGCCACCAAAAGTTACATGGCACAAAAAAAAAAAAAAAAGAGTATAACATTTTTATTTTATAGTTCATCTTATCTTTTGAAAATATTATCCTAAATATTTTGGGTTGATGTAAAACTCCAATCATGCTTGAAATGAAAATATATGCTCTTTCAGAGATTTTCTAATAAAATAGAACTTCAAAGTGGGCCAACAAAGGTCATAAGCATTTCTTAACATAATGTAAGGAGGTTGCTTCTTTTATGGACACCCTCAGTGCTGCTGCCCCCTACTGGACTGAATATGCACTGCATCCTTTCACAGTTAAGAGGCTTTCGCAAAACATAAAAAATGGGTGTTTTACATGATTAATGAAACAGGGGAAAAAAACACAGTATTAAATTCAACATTAGACAAACACAATAACTGTTGAACATCAAAGAGGAGACCTCCCTCCTGAAAACTAAGCCAATGTTGCCTATGTCGGCAAAGAAGAGTCCATTCTGATTGTAAGGTATACTATTAGTAGTAGTAGTAGTAGTAGTTTATTTTTCAATGTGTTATGCACCAGAAGGCTGCCCAGCCCACATGGACTTGAAAGCCGACAACATAAGGAGTGCAAATAAGATAAATTACTGTACATATCTGTGACCAAAAACTACCACACTGTTGCACCTTATACATTGGCACTTTGGCAAGTCACAACTATGACTTTACTAAATCAAATAAAGTTTCTTTCAATGCTGTTGAAAGCACAAACTGAACAAGTTGAAATGCATTGTTTGTAAACAGGTACTGAAGTTTATATTCATCAGGCATGGAAAACAAGTAACTAGTATACTTCTTCAACACAGTTTACTCTGAACAGTATTTACATGCCAATTTACATGTTAAGATGACAACAGCGTGTTACAAACAAGACAGATGTAAAGATAAAAGAAAAGTAAAACATTTCTGTATAAATCACCCCTGATTATATTTGTTAATATATCAATAGTACAACAGTAATTCATATCATATTATATTTTATAATTTCAAACAAGACAATTCTTTGGAAGTGAAGCTGGGATTTCACACACAGAAATAATTTTCACTTCACAGAAACAGAATGTTAACTGAATGCTAGCAGTGGATACTAGGATTACATCTTGGTAAACATCAAATATGGCTATCATTGGTTAAAAACATTCAGCTTTAATCCACCAGTACTCAGTCATATGCTACAACATAATAGATGTCAACACATGTTTACAATGGTTTAAAGTGGATCGAACACACATTGTAAAAACTATGAGACAGCCTGTCTAAAAGCAGTATGGTGCTATGAGACAGTTTAGGCAAGCTTTGTGTCTTTGGATTGTTTCCTCATACTGAAGAGTCATTATTAGTGTATACAAAAGCACTTTGGTGTATGTAACTTCAACATGACACTTTGTAACATAAAGGTGATATCTTGTATCAAATTTTGACAAGCACCGACAATAATTTCAAGTAGGTCTCAGAAAAACAGTTTTCATAAAAAGATCTGAAGTTTGATATCAATTTAAACAGTTCCCTGAAAACATACCACAAGTTTTAAAAAAGCTAACTTTAGTACAAGTACTGACATTAACACTATGAAGAGCAAATTATTATGAAATGGTGAGGACAAGAACTGCAGTGGTAAAAATGAAAACACATAGAACAGCATATCTCAATAGCACATAATGAAGTAAAGTGACGTAGACAACCCAGTGAGCCCTAACCAGGATTTCAATATTGAAATTTGGCTGAACACAGGCAGGTCTGGACGGCTAAAACTTAATTTCAACAGTTTTTCGTCCTGAGAAAATTCTATTATGAGCATGAATGTGTCTCCCAACACAATTTTTACTTACATTTCAGAAACATTGTTCATTTAAGCATTGGAAGGAGGTTCTTTGCACACACTGTGATATAACGTTGTTTTGTGCCAATTGTAGGCGGAGAGACACACTGATTTTGTTTTTTATATTTCCTGTTTGTTTTGGAGTTGTCCTTGGTCTGTGGTAAAACCCAGAGAGAATTTTTGAGTTGACATTATTTTTTGTTTAACCGAAACGGACTGAATTGTTGGTTAGGAATTCCGGAGTGGATTCTGGATTGAACGGACTGAACATTAATGAACACACACAGAGCTGTTTGTAAATTTTTGGTTGTTTGCATTGAGATACACTTTCTAAAATTGTTCTTTTTTTTTATTATTGTGTGTTCTTGCATTGCATGGTCAATTTGCCTAATTTGTATTGCTTGTTTGTTTGTTTTTGTATGGTTTTGACCAAAATTATTTTTGTTTTGCAATTGCAATTGCAAATTAATCTCAGCAAATATCAAACAACATCCCATAGTCTGTTAAGTAATGAGAAAACCACTTATAAAGCTCTCTGTAGCTGACAGTGATGAGTGCTGAACTCATCACTGGTGGGTTGTGCGTTCCACTCCCAGTCGTGCTTACAATTTTTTGATGGTGAACGTGATATCCTGTTCACTTTCATAATCATTTAAGGCACTTCATTTATCATAAGAAAAGGATTGGTATGCTCACTCAAGACTGCTCTAAATACTCGAAAAATACTCGGTGCTGACCCAAAGTGGACACTGTAATTGAAAAATGTCAGCACTTGCGATAAAGTTCAAAAACTTTGAAAAGAAAAAAGACGCATTTCAGCCTGAGGCTTTAATCAGCATCTCACCAACAAGGTGGGTGAGTCCAATTTATCAGCGATTGTTGCCAGGTGACTCAAAAACAAAAGAGTATGTTACATAATGATACAAAACGGTACAAAGTAAAGTAGAGTAGACGCAAGAATCACAAAAATCCCACAGAAAAAAATCACAAAACATCCTGATATCCTCTCCACTGTGCAATTGAAAAAATGGATCACCGAAACACAAAATTTAAATATTACAAATATTACAGGAAACGGGAGAAACTACCAGACTTCTTTCTCCTGTTTACTGTAATATTTGCATTTTTGTATCTTGGTGATCTTAATTTTTCAATGGCACAGTGGAGAGGATGCAGGGACGTTTTTTCGGGATTTTTTCTGTGGCTTTTTTTTTCTTCCTGATTCTTGTGTCTACTTTACTTTGTACTATTTTGCTTCATTTATTAGCCACAGTTTAAAAATCGCCCTTGATATGTGTGTGAATGAGTGATGAGTCATGTGACAGGAGCAGATCTCCTGGGGGTAATATTGTCTACACATAGACATTGAATTAACGTCAACATACCAAAAGATACTGAAAGTAAACGTTCACTTTTGAACCATTATTTGACGTCTTTTCGACATAATTTAGATGGAAAAATGCTCACTAGGTAAAAAGAAAACTAAACGCAGCAGCCGAGGAATTCCAGAATGAACAACAGAGAAGAAGATAAATCTAAATACAAAAGTTATTTCAATGTTAATATTTTAATATAACTAATACTGCACTGTAAATGTGCTGTGCTAAGTGGTAGTGGTCATCCCTGAATAATGATTCTCTCCCATCAACAAGTCAGAATGATTTTGTGTGTTGCCAAACAGAAAATAAAAAGAATCCACAATCATGCAACATGAAGCAATATGAGAGATACACACATCTACTCACGAATAAGGCGGAGGTTGAGTGACTGCTGAAGGGTCATACAGGATGATAGGAATCAGCACAGTGAGGTCGTGAGAAAATCTTGCACATAGGCTCACCTAAAGGGGACACAAGAAAGAAAAAAAGCTAAAGAGACTAGAAATTGTTTATGGGGCTGCTTTTATTAACCAGGTGATAATCCGATTTTTTATCTATTGAAAATAGAAAATGATAAAAAAAAAAAAAAAAAGGACACCACTTTTAAACTATGTTTAGAAGTATTTTAGCATCAAAATAAAAGTACCAAATATATGTTCTAAATAACTCAGCCAAAGAGGAACAATCTATCTTTCAGTTACCAACCTCAACGAAGTAGTCAACTTCAAGGATGCTGCAGTTGGAGATTGAGAGCGGCGTAGATGGGGGAATAGTCAGCATGATGTCATTTTGCACATTCGAAGTGAAGGCACTGACTGGATTTCCAGTTAAATTCACCAACTTCTTGATTAACATCATATGACTGTGCTTGCTGAGGGTGTAGCAAACCTGCTTCTGTTGCAGTGTGACCTTTGGTGTCAATATCCGTGACGAGGTGTTGCTGAAGTCACAAATTATTTTAACAGTTTCTCCTGGAAGATGAACGGACAGAATTTGGATGTGATTAGTTTGATACCAGGTCTGAAATCCTCAACATCAGAGAGACGGATTTAGGGATGGGCAATAAAACAATCTAAGTACGGGGTACGTGATTCAATTTATGCTGATAACATTGAGAAAATTATTACAGCTTTGCCCAGTATGGATGGATTATGCAGCCAATCACAAACAAAAATCAGTAATAGCAGCCAGTTAGACTGCAGTTCTCTTCCTTCAATAGAAATAAACTTGGAAGTACAGACTTACTTCCTACTACAAATAACTTTTTTGAGCAACAGGAGGATAGTGAAAAGAGACATTGTTTCTGTGAGAAACAAAGTGTAATGAAAACAGCACTAAGTGGTCGTTAAAGTGAGCCTCAGTGATGGACTACTCAAAAGGGATGTCCCAATCCTGATCTCAACTATCAGATTTGACCCGATCTGGGCGTTTCTTAATTGATCGGTGATCAGCATTTGGGTCGATCATCTCATCCAATCATTTACATCCGCTGTCACTGAACACAATTTGCAGCTGGACGTGCAAGTGTAATTGAGCGATCTGAGTTTGCTTAACTGTGTATACATAATGAGAAAATAATAAATGGGACATTGATGTAGAACTCAAGCCATGATTTAGATTGTATTGTAGAACACACTAAGGATGCACCGATCCGATTCTGGTATCTGATATCGGCCAGACTGGACTCAAAAAGCTAGATCGGATATCGGTGACAAGGGGCCGGTATATAGTGCCGATCCATAAGGCAGATCTATTCATCTCAGTTCTATGCTTTTCTGTGTTTACAACAGCCATGTGCGTCTCCTACATCAGAAGTGCCAGCTGGTCTGTGCATTTTTGCCCGGTGGACAATGATGGAAGATAACTACAGAGGCTCAGCAGTTTAGCTGCATGTAACGCTTCTTTTGCTAAAAACTCCGCAGGAAACCTGCCACATGTGCAGCGGTAATGTTTAGACGGATGGCAGTCGCACTGGAAAATATAATGGAAGTCCAAAGGAGGAAGTTTACGTCAGCTGTAGCCAACTGCAAAGAAGTAAGAAACCTTCTATTAATAGATCCAAAGTGTGAAAAAACAGACAGGTTATTGGATTTAATTGTTCCGGATCCTTGAAATAAAGGGATTCCAGCCTCTGGTTTAGCACTTGGAACCCAGGTACAGTTCACCATCATGTAAATGATGTTTTCTCATACAGCTCATACAGAATGCTGCTGCTGGAGTCCTAACAAGGACCAAAAAAGTAGACCACATCACTCCAGTTCTTCGATCTCTACACTGGCTTCCTGTCTGTCAGAGAATAGACTTTAAAATCCTGCTGATGGTTTATAAAGCACTGAATGGTTTAGGCCCAAAATACATTGTTGATCTGCTGCTACTGTATGAACCACCTCGACCTCTGAGGTCATCAGGTACTGGTCTGCTTTCAGTCCCTAGAGTCAGAACGAAACATGGTGAAGCAGCGTTTAGTCTTTATGCACCACATATCTGGAACACACTCCCTGAAAGCTGCAGGTCCGCTCCAACTCTCACCTCTTTTAAATCAAAGATTAAGACTATTTTATTTGCCACTGCCTTCCTATCTTAGCTTATTTTAACTCACCTTAAATTAAAATTTTAATGTAATTTTTAATATATTTCTAATTTTCCTTTTCTTTTCTGTTTTATTATATTTGTCATTTTAATTGCGTTCTTTTATGCCTGTCTGAATGTCTCCAATGCTTTTAATGTTTTAATGTAAAGCACAATGAGTTACCCTCATGTATGAAATGCGCTATACAAATAAAGCTGCCTTGCCTTGCCTTTCTGACACTGCTCTGCCTGAACCCCAGCCTACCTGAACATGTCAGCTCGTTTGCATTATTTTGTGTCATGATTCTAATTTTAATGTGTTTCCCGCACACAAATGATACCGGGGCGGGGTGCTAAAGTTATACTTCCGACCGCCGGGATCAGATCGGATAGTATCAGTATCGGCAGATACCAAAGTCCAGGTATCGATATCGGTATCAGGACCTAAAAAGTAGAATCGGTGCATCCCTAGAACACACGTGTGTTTAATACAGCAGAGCTTGTAAATAAGATTAGGAGTTTTACAGCAATGCTAACTGGATTAAATTGAATGGAATAAACATGTTTTAGTTATTTTTTAATTACTTATTTTTGTGAAAGGAAAAAGAGAATTGAGAAAATAACTAAAGTAGTGTGTAGCTCAACTCTCTTGCCTCTTGTGCAACTACTATATAGGCAAACACAAGTATTGGATCAGGACTGTATCAGCAAATATTCAATATTAAAAAAGCTGATCGGGACATCCCTACTACTCAATGATAGTAGCTGGTCAGCTCACTGGACAGCCTTTGTTAGCTGAAGAGCACAAATACTCCTTAAAACTGTTTGCACTACCAAGTTCTGATATGTATCAGTCTAGAATCATGTATTTTTGCCAGGCGCCCCAACCTTGATGGATGGATACATTACCAGGGGTAAAGGCTTTCTTTTCTGTTCTAGCCGTCAGACCGATGGGACCAGACGCACAGCAAAGGCAGCACAGAGTTGTCCTGTTGGATCCTGTGAGAGGAGCCTGCAGAGACAGAGGGGACAAATGAATGGGCTCAATCAAACTACAGTACAATTAACCTGCAAAGGATCACACTTACCCACAGCTCTGGCTGGGTGGTATCAATGCGGTTTACAAAGTTCAGCTGAGCATCAGTGTCCTTGGACAAATGCCAGGGCCTGTTGATGCCTACTGTCAAGGTGTATGTGATGTGTGCACTAGGCCCCATATAGCTGGGTGGGAAGTCTCTATATCAATGCAAAAAAACAAAATGACATTAGAAACAACAGCCTATCCATATGCCCTGAGATAGCATGGTACAGAGTAACATTGATGTGAATTGAGTTTAGTTCAAACTGATTTATTGTTTATCCTATCTCTACTGACAACCAAAGCACATCTGAGTGCACCATGAGACATCGGATTTCAAAACAAAGGGACCCAATGCCACAAAGAAGAGAAGTTGCCATACATACCCCTGTGGAAGCTGACATGAAAATGGATACATGTGCGTGCCAGGCTGTAGTTTTGGCCCCACCCCAGAAACTAAGAAAAGAAAACAGACCATGTGACACTGTTGGACAACAGATTAACTTTTACAGCATTGATTTAAACGGCATGCACACATACACTGTATACAATAGCGTGCACATTGGCTTACTACTACTGCTGGTTTCCTGCAGGATGACGTTTTTCAATTTGAAGAAGTCCAGCTTCGCAGAGTAATGTCTCCTTTTCCCCTTCCCAGCACTCCTCGACCAGTGAACCATCGCCTTTCCTTTCATTGCCATGGTTATAGATGTGACTTTCGTCTCCTTAGTGAGCTCGAAAGAGATGTGTCCTGTCACCAGGTCCCCACTGGTAACAGTGTTCCTCTCATTTAAAGGGTCGACTTGGATGTTAAAGTTCTTTATCGTTGGCTGCAACATCGTTGGTTTGGAGTCAAAATAAGAACAGTTCGGTGTAAATAAGGTCTACTTTAATAAAAACAAAAGTTTACCTACAGTGAATAAGAGCATTAGGTCAAAGCAAAGGAGCATGAGAAGCACACATCTAAGCGCTTAAAGTCAGAAAATCTCCACCCACAATACCAACACAGCGTAGTCATTGTATTGCGCAGGCGCAGGGAATGCCAAAGGAACCAGCCATGACTTCAGGGCGTAGCCAAGGCAGCAGCGTTAATGTTAAATCTCCTGTGAAAGAAAAAACATGAAAATGTTAAATGTTTGCTTGAGTTCAGAAAAAGAATGAAAAAGTTAAAAAACTTATCTTGGGACTTGAAAAAACATTAAAATTTTTCACTGTTTCATGTTTTTCAATTCAGATAAATGTGTGTCACTTATTCATGTTTTTTTGATTAATGGCAATTTTTTTTTACTTTTTCATGTTTTTTTGATTAATGGCAATTTTTTTTACATTTTCATGTTTTTTCACTTCAAATGAAAAAAAAAATCACTTTTTCATGTTTTTTCACTTCAAATGAAAAAAAATCACTTTTTCATGTTTTCCGCTTCAGATGAAAATTTTTCACCTTTTCAGGTTTTTTTGCTCCACTTGACAATTTTTCACATTTTTATGTTCTTTCGCTTCAAAATATTTTTTTCACTTTTTCATGATTATTTGATTAATGACAAAATGCTTTCACTTTTTCAGTTTTTTTCTCTTCAGATGACACTTTTTCACCTTTTCTTTTTTTGCTTCAGATGACAATTTTTTCTATCATTTTCATGTTCTTTCTCTTCAAAATATTTTTTTTTCACTTTTTCATGTTTTTTCTGCTTCACATGAAAATTTTTCACTTTTTCATTATTTTTCGCTTCAAAATAATTTTAGTCACTATTTCATGTTTTTTCTCTTTGGAAGAGAAAATGTCACTTTTTCGTGATTTTTGATAAATGATGACATTGTTTCCCTTTTTCATACTTTTTCACTTCAAAATAATTTTAGTGACTATTTCATTTTCGCTTCAGATGAAATTTTTTCCATTATTCATGATTTTTTGATTAATGGCCCTGTGAGGAGTTTTGAACTGGCTGAGAAACAGACTGAAAATAATACAGCTGCCTCTTTATGACTGTCAATAGCAAACAAGACCATCAGAAACAACACTGACACCTTCTCTGTTGTCATTTTGAGTGCCTGAAACCGCCCTGAGGGGGACAGGTGTCAGACCAGATGATGGACATCTCGCTTCAGAAAAAGCCTTTATTTTACTGTTTTCATGGAAAATAATCTCATTCCCGGATAAAGTTGACTGTTAAAAGACAACAGGATGAGGTTTTTGTTGAAAACATTACTTTTGCATGTATAGGACTTTGTCCACAAGGGGGCGCCAGAATCGATACAAAACAAAAGTTCCTCACTGCAGCTTTAATGACAAAATGTTTTCACTCTATCATGTTCTTTCATTTCAAAAGATTTTTTTCACTTTTTCATGTTTATTCTCTTTTGCTCAAAACGTTTCACTTTTCATGTTTTTTCCGCTTCAGATAAAAAAATGTTGACTTTTTCATGTTTTTTCGCTTAAAATGAAATTCTTTCTCTTTTTTCATGTTTTTTTCTCTTTAGAAGAAAAAATTTCACTTTATTTATGATTTTTTGATTAATGACGATTTTTTTTTTATTTTCATGTTTTTTCACTTCAAAATAATTTTAGTCACCGTTTCATGTCTTTCGCTTCTGATTCATTTTTTTTTACTATTTTATGATTTTTTGATTGATGACAAAATATTTTCACTTTATCATGTTTTTCGCTAGAGATGACATTTTTTTACTTCAAGTTTTTGCGCTTCAGATGAAAAAAAACACTTTTTCATGTTTTTTTTTGCTTCAGATGAAGATTTTTCATATTTTCATGTTCTTTCACTTCAAAATATTTTTTTCACTTTTCATGTTTATTCTCTTTTGTTAAAAAAAAATCACTTTTTCATGTTTTTTCCGCTTCAGATGAAATTTTTTGACTTTTTCATATTTTATCGCTACAAATGAAATTTTTTACCCTTTTTTAAATGTTTTTTTTCTCTTTGGAAGAAAAAATGTCACTTTTTCATGATTTTTTAATTAATGACAAAAACTTTTCCACATTTTAATGTTTTTTCTCTTCAGATGAAAGTTTGTTTCACTTTGGTAGCAGATGTCATGTCATGTTTTTTGTGGTGGAGGAAGTAAATTCACCTTTTTTTTTTCATTTTTAATATTTTTTTTTTTCACTTTTACAGGTTTTTGCAGTAGAAGAAGTAATTTCACCTTTTCATGTTTTTTCGCTTCCAAATAATTCTTTTTCACTTTTTAAAGGTTTGCACATCAAACAACCAACTCTGTCCAAATGGCTTAAAGTAACACAATCTGTCTTCAGCCCCTCACCAGACAGCACTTATGCTGTATCCCTACATGCAAAACTGACCCAAATGATGTTATCTGAGCAAAAATACAATCAAACTTACCAAACCAAAAGACACTAAACAGACTATGATGCCTCCTAAAACTAGTACTTCACACATTCAATTACCAAATACCAGAATCAAAACAGTTCAAAAGATACACCTGCACTCTCTATCTAAAGACAAACCTTCACAAATCCACTACATGCAAAGATAAAGCTAACAAACAAACGCACAAGCTACAAACCAGCTTCTTACTCTGCATAAGGAACTCACCAAACCAAAATCACGACCTGGACCAGCCCCCATTTTGCTCTCATCCAATGAGAGTTGGGATCGTCTTCAGCCCCACAACAACCTTGGCAGGAAAATCAGAAAGGTGATGGATTTATGGATGTTCTCCCAACATTGTGATCTCCATGTCTGTACCCTTCAGTTATCAATTGAAACTAACAACATACATTTTTAAAGAAGAGATTTGTCAAGACCATGTTGACACAGTTTCAGTGTCACTGAGTTCATGTTTATAATGGTCTACTTTGTAGAGCAAGCAGCCACTTACCACCACTAGGTGGCAGGACAAGACAGCAGACATAATAGTTTCAATTCAATATACTCTCCATCACCTTCTTAGAGAGAGAGAGAGAGAGAGAGAGAGAGAGAGAGAGAGAGAGAGAGAGAGAGAGAGAGAGAGAGTGTGTGTGTGTTTTGCAAAGACTCTTAGACATCCAGGGTCTGATGCTTTCTGTGTTGCATGGCCTTGTCATGAACAGAAAGCTGTAGGAGGTGGTGAAGCTCCTCTCATCTGTGTGCATGCTGTGTCTGAGCCTGTGATAATGAGAGGGTCCCAACAACACTCATGCTCTCTCTCTCCCTTCTCCACCTCTGTTACACTTTCTGCTCTCCTTTGGATTATTGCTCTTCTTTGATGGTGAAGACGTCTGAGGAGAACTGACAGAAGAGCTGCAAAGTGGAATTACTGTGCAACATTTTTCTTCTTTTTTTCTGTCCCCAACTTTTTCCTCCCTGAAGTTGGTTTTAGTCATCATCCCATCTGTATTAGAGCTTCTCCTGTTGGAATAATGCCTTCTTGCTGCAGAGGCTCCTGGTTTCCAGTGGTATGTGGTGCTGCGCTGGTTGTTCTGACTGCTGGAAATGCTGGACCGAACCAGGACAGGAGGCAGGCTGGGTCTTCCTCCTGCTATGGAGGATTTGATCTCTACTTTGTTTTAGACAAGTAAGTGACCTGACACACATTATCTAACACACTTACAGAGGATAGATAAGTGGGATGGTCTCTGTTGATACTTATGGACCACGAATCCTCTCCTGACTTGTCTCTTTCAAAAAGTCAAAAATCATTAATGCATAAAGTCAATATGAAAGCATTAAGGCTGTTTTCATGCTTCTTCCATGATTGTCTGCCAAAATATCAACATGATGTCATCACTATCTCTGGCATCATCACGCCCCCCTGGTGTCATCTCATGCAGAAAAATAGATGGATGGGCTGTTGATGCATTGCTCTGTTAGGTCTACATTTCAACTTTGCATACATCCCTAGATGGTCATAGTAAGCTGTGTGTTGAAGTTTATTTGTTCTACACTCAGTGCTCATCCTCATTAACATAAAAGATACAATGTGGTCAGACTGCTTCTGTGTGCATGACTGACCAGGATGTTTGATATCCCTGCAGAGTCATGTGGATACACTGGTCTGGATTTGGAAAGAGTTTCCGTGTTTATCTAACCTGTTTTTTGTTGATCTCTGTGTTTCCTGTTAGTCATGCAACATGTACATCCCTTTAAACTACAATTTTGACCTTCTACTGAGTTCAATCAGTAACAATTTAATGATGCAGGATATGGTTCTTCTTATTTCCTAGCATTTTTGTCACCCACTTGTAAGTATCTAGAGTAAATAAAACTATACTCTGCAAACTTAGGCAATCTCCTCACTCATGAGAAAACAGTTCTCTAAAGTGTCTGTGTCACACATGAGCAGTGTTCATCTAAGTTTTCCAGACTGGAACTTGTAGGGAGAGCTTTTTTTTTTACACCACAGATAACTCTGCACACATAGCTGCTCTAGAACTGACGCTGAACTTAGCCAGGCTGTTTCTTTTGGACTGTAGCAGATACTTAGCCTATGACATTTGTGCTCGGCAAACCTGGCTCTGAACCGCTTTTTTTTTCACCACAAGCATTTGTGTTTGCCAATTAGGTCAACAAGGAACTCATCCTTTAACTCTGTCCTTTCAGCATTTTTCTAATCCTGAGAATTGGATTGGAGAACCATAATCTGGTGCTCTCCCTCCAGAGTTGCTGATGGATTTTTCAGCTGTCATACAGTAAATTTAAGTGCCAACTTCAGGCACACTGCTGTGTCCCTGAGAGGAAATTAGGCAACCGTATGTAATAGAGTGTAATTGTTAGTGTGAGGCATGTTTTAACAACCAAGATTTATATTACATGTGTGACCGGACCGCATTTGTCATCAAACTTCAGTTCCATGCGTCAGCTGTTCCTTTAACTTTTTTTTACGCGCCACCAAATGTTATCTAAGATTTTTCTGCTGCCTTTTGCAGTAATATCCTCCACCTGCCCCTCAGTCCTCTTACAGTGTCTGCTTGATCTCTCTTCTCCGTGTGTTCACTGCCCTCTTGTCCATTACCTCCAGATGTTCCTGTGTTTGAGTCTGTTGGCTGAGCCGTTTGTGGTGGGACTCTTGTCATGGTAACACTGGAAAAATAGGTATTTAGAGAAATGTCAGCGGAGGCTCAGAGAAATAGAAACAAAGAGTTCTAATAATGATAAAATCGAGCTCCAAACTTGTTCCTTGTTAATCTGATACAACTGTTTATCTAAAGATAATTACATAATCAGATTAGACAACTCTACTGAGTAGCTTCTCTCCCGCCAATGATTAATCCCTTGCCATTTTGGCGGCCTTTAATCCAATAAAAACATCAAGTAACAATGTGAAAAGCACTAGCTCAGTGTTGAGTTGATTAGCATGGACGGAATGGAGAGCAAGACTTAAACAGCCACGCTGACCAAGAAGTATTCGGAGAGCTGAATGCAGGCTTTCAAAGCATGTATATACAGTAATTACAGGTGCGTTATAAAGATGTTAACAGTAGTCTGAGGAGTATAACATCATTGCTACTTCTTACAGTAAACCAGCTGTGCCACCCAAAGACTACACTCAGGCAAAACCACCCTGCAGGCTATTTATTTTCCTATGATAAATGTGTCGCTGACCAACTGGGCACAAGCACAATGCCCAATGGGGGCCAGTAAACCACTGCAAATGAATCCTCAGTGATCATTTTTTGACACAAACTATAACCCATAGAGATGCTAAACAACTACAAAGCGACGTACAATGGCAACAAGATGAAAAACAAAGGCACTACAAAAACAGAACAGTTTTAGAAATTACATAAAAAGAATCACAGAGGTGACACAGAGGTTCACCAAAAGTGCATACATTAGTTCATAGAGATACAGAACTTCAAAGAAAACAAAAAATGACCAAGAGGAGACACAAAGAAACTTGGGAGAGACAAAAGTGACAACAAAGGCACTGATCTTTCAGACTTATTCTGGGTCTCTATTAATTTTCTGTTCTTGTTCTCAATTAAGTCTGGTGTCAGGCTTTAAAATGTCTTTGGACGGGGTCCAGTCTGCCTCATGATATATTAATTTGTCAACAATAAAACTAACAGTTATCAAATAACATGCTTTAGACCGTACAAAGAGGTTGAAAACATTCTGTAATTTATTTGTGTCTTTATTACTCTCCTCAGATCTGGGAGTGTGCAGAATCACTGGACTGAAATCTACCGCTTTGTTGAACATCTGGCTCATAAATTCATAAGGTAAAAAAAAAATGTCACCAAGCCACTGTGGGAAATGTTGTAACACAGAATGATTTGACTGATCTAACAGAGAATAATTGTCTGTTATTCTTGATTTAGTCCACAGTTGCGGATGTCCTTCATTGTGTTCTCCACAGAGGGAAGAATCCTAATGGGCCTGACAGAAGACAGGTGGGTGCAGATCCCCCTAGAAACACTTTCAATCCTTTGCTTTTCTCTCATGCAGCTGAAAGGAATGAGTGTAATACCAGATTTGGACACAGGTCACACACAGTTATGATTTCTCAGATTTTTACAACCATGAAGAAATTCCAGACAGACACTTCTTCACCCTGTGATCTATCTGTACAGTTGTCCGTCTGGACAAATACTCCACTGTGTACTTTTTGACACATTGTGGGTAGCTTGTGTGTCTTCATCTTTCGTTAGCTGAGTTCCTCAAGAGCCACAAAATCTTTTCACTGTTTCTCTGCTTCCTCATACATTTATTCTACAAAGGGCTCATTTCTTGCCTCTCTGTGTTTCAGTTTGTCAAGCCAACACACACCATTACTGTTTCAATTCACTCATCTGTTGCACATTGCTGGTATTTTCTGCAAATGCCGCCCTTATGGGAACTATTACTCCGTTACCACGCCTTGAAGTGTCTGGCTTTGGTCAAAAGTATGTTCACAAATGAGTCTGACAAAACAAATATTTTAAAGAAAATAAGATTATCAGCAATCTGGATTACTTCTTCCTCTGTTTGTCTACTCAGGGAACGCATTCGTAAAGGTCTGGAGGAGTTGCATGGGGTACTTCCTGGAGGGGACACCTTCATGCATGAGGGCATCTTGAGGGTGAGCATCGGCTTTATAACTGCTCTGTTTCAAGAGCAATCACAACACCTGCACAGCCCTGTGAGAAAAAAATAGTAATAAGTTGTCACGAGAAAAAAAAAATTTGACCACACGTTTTTTTTCTCAGATGTCTAAATTAATTTTGTGTGAAAGAACAAAGGAGTTACTTAGTGCACTGCATGCTACCAGATTGGTCATCTACTGTTTCAAACAAACGCTTTATTTTTTTTTCTCACAGGCCAGTGAGCAGATCTACTATGGAAACACTGAAGGTTTGTTGTCCTTTTCTTTGCTATGGCCAATGAAAGAAATAATAAGGATCAGGTTTAGATTTCAATCAATCAATCAATCAGTCAATCAATCAATCAATCAATCAATCAATCAATCAATCAATCAATCAATCAATCAATCAATCAATCAATCAATCAATCAATCAATCAATCAATCAATCATTCAAGCTTTATTAATACAGCACCTTTCATACAAATCAAATGCAATTCAAAGTGCTTTGCAGTGATTGAAAACAAGAAAGAAGCAGAAAAAAAAATAATGGTAAGACATTAAAAAAAGGATTTTAAAATGCACAACAAAAACAATAAAATATCTGTAATTAAGTTAAATTAAGTTAAAGTATCAAATTAACATTAAGAATATAATT
This sequence comes from Notolabrus celidotus, assembly GCF_009762535.1. Classification (NCBI taxonomy): domain Eukaryota; kingdom Metazoa; phylum Chordata; class Actinopteri; order Labriformes; family Labridae; genus Notolabrus; species Notolabrus celidotus. Next base: position 23,775,355 of record NC_048280.1, read on the forward strand.
GGTTTAAACAAATAAATAAAAAGGATAAGAGTTGAAGATGAAATAAAGGCAAAATATCAATAAAATTGAGTCGATAATTAAAAGCAGATAGCTAAAACTAATAAAAAATATGAAACAACATTTAAATCAATATTAAACATTAAAGTAATAAAATTGTTAAGCCCTACATAAAAGCATAAAAATTATAAAGAAGGATTAGGTTCAGAAATGAGTGAAATTGCAACTGGGATGACCAAGTCCTTCTTGCCTGCAGGTTACCGCACTGCCAGTGTGATCATAGCGCTCACAGATGGAGAGCTGCATGAGGATCTCTTCTACTACGCTGAGAGAGAGGTGAGAGATTACAAAAAAAGAGGTGAAATGGGTCACACACACAATATCCAGGTGAAACATACAAGTCAGGATGTGACGGACCACATCAAACACTAACCAGCCTATGCATCTCCACTTTGATCCTCCTCCTGTAGTCTGAAGAAATTGGGTCAGAGGGTCTGCCAAATTTAAACATCCAAGCCCAATCTTCCTCCTCACATCTGCACTGAGATCTAAAATGTATGTGACCATTCAGACTCTGCTGGTGAAAGCGTGCAAAAGTCTGAGGCTTCAATGAGCTTGGAGTGCTCTTAGACACATGTCGGCAGCATGCACGTCAGGGCTGACCCTCCCAGTAGCTAGAAATGTTCCTCTTGACAGCTGTGGGAGGTCTTAGGTTGTCATTCAACACAAAAATCCACTGTCATTGCTACTAAGAAACAAAGTATCTGACTTGTGCGCACTGTTTGGCATTCGGTCATCTGTGTGACATTACTGTTGTTTTATGACGTCTGAATTGATATCCAATGGAAACATGGTGTTGCCTAACTTCTTGTAAAATCTTGTAATAGAGGCTAGGCAAACACAGTTCTTCTGTGTCTTTGTTTTGGATGATGTTATGAAATGCAGAGTAACTGAACCCAGGTGCAGAGCATTTTCCTGTTTCAACTGTGAATCTGTGCATATACCTGACAGGCCAATCGCTCCAGAAGTCTCGGTGCCTCCGTGTACTGTGTGGGGGTGAAGGACTTCAATGAGACACAGGTGTGTTTCTTTTTCATGCCTTTTCAAGTCTGTACATTAACCCACAAGACAAGGGTGTTCAGGGACTCCAAGAAAGGTCTATGGTTAGTAACTTTAATGGGACAGAGAGAGTTATAGTAAGTGACAGGCAGACAGAGGAGAGAGAGGGGAAAGACAGGGTCTCAGTGTGTCAGTTCCCTCTGCAGTCTAAACCTATAGCATCATAACTAAGAGCTAGTCCAAACCTGAGCAAGCCCTAGCTATAAGCTATATCAAAAAGGAACGTTTTAAGCCTACTCTTAAAGGGTGTCGGCCTCCCGGACCCTGACTGGTAGGTGATTCCAAGATAACTGAGGGCTCTACCTCCCATACTACTTTTAGAGACTTAGGTATGTCGAGCAGGCATGCATATGAGCCAGCCTCAGTCATGTTGGAAGCTATGTTTATTCTGTATCTTGGATGAGTGCAGTTGTGTTTTGTATTTTTTTAACAACTTCTTTCTACTCTAGCTTGCAAAGATTGCTGACAGTAAGGATCATGTCTTCCCCGTCAATGATGGATTTGAAGCTTTGCAAGGGGTCATTGATTCAGTAAGTTGAAGTTTCAGTTCTGCCCATAATCATGTTCAAACAGCACCCATGTACTTGTTAAGCAGAGAAACATGAAGAACTGAACATGCTACTTTTAGGAACTTGTACTAAACTTCACATAAGAGCTTCAGTCACCGGGATGTAGGGCAAAACAGATTTGAAACACCACAAGTTATGTAGTCCATGGATCCTGGCCAGTGCTGAGTAATTCAAGGAAAACTTGCTGTGACTCTGACTTTCCTGTGCCTGTTCATCCGACTCACAGGCTGTCCAAACACAATAAAAGTGTGTGGTGCCGCTCTGAATACTCATCTCAATGTTGTTGACATACATTTTTGTACTTTAGAAGTGAAAAACAGTTTGTCATGAAGGGGCTGTTGTCATAAAGATACAACTTTTATTGAGCCGAGTTAAAGGTCTGGCAGCTGCTTGTCATCTGGTGCAGATTAGCAGCAAACTAAAACACTGTCACTTCAAATTCATTTGAGTGGGGCAGTGGGTCACGGATCAGTTTTGTATGTCTTCAGGATAACTGATGGTATGTTCCTGGAGAGCAGCAGGTACTGATACATGTGCAGAACAGACATGAGAATCAATGGAAACTCCACACCAGCAGACAGCCGTGACAAATCTCAACCAGTCAAACAGTTTAGAGGATGACCGCAATCTGTAAGAGATAAACAAGGAAGAAAAAAGAAGCACCAAAATAAAACCCTTAAATCATAGAGATACAATATTTTCAAACATCTGAGGTCTTTTCACTGACTGCTAAATAGATTAACATTGATGAGCTCTGTGTTTCTGTGTTTTTCCTTCTTGTCTCCTCAGATCCTGAAAAAGTCTTGTATTGAGATCCTGGCTGCAGAGCCTTCCAGTATCTGTGCAGGAGGTAAGACCAAGAACCCAACCAAATATTTTAAGCCATTAAATCTATGTGGTTTATTTTATTTGCAGCAGTGGTTGCATCATAGTTTTCAGATGGCCATATAACCAAATAGTGTTGATCTTGATAATGTGTCGTGAATATTTCCACTTTGGTGCATACAATCTTTTTACACCTTTATTTGAAGAGGACAGGACAGTCGATAGAGGAGAAAGCAGGGAAAAGAGGCTGCAGGCTGAGGTTGAACCCGGGCCGCCTGCTACATGGGCAGGCAACTTAACTATTAGGTCAAGCTTGCGCCCCAAAAAAGAAATTTTTCTAGAAATAATTTCACTGATGATATTTTATTCAGCTGCATTTTTGAAAGCTGGAATTTGAATTATTCATTACAGGTCATGTTTCTTTGTTTCAACTCATTAAAATCCAATATCTGGAAAAGTAAGGTTTAGGTTTATTAAATCAATGAGAAAACATTTTACTAAAAATGTTGTATGGACATGAATCTGGAGAAATACAGGGAGATTCGGAGATTTCTGCTCATGGGGGCCAATCAAAATCTAAGTGGTCAGAGGTACAACTCTGCATTTCATGCCATGCACATGCTGTTACAAAACCCCAATGACTGAGGCTGGAAGTGACTGATCTATAAATTGTGAAAGGATAGACCTGCATATAAATGACTTTCAATACAACACAGACATAGAGCCTAGGAAAATTCCTTGAGACCCCAAACTTAAAAAAAAAAACCTTACATTTACACACTTTAACATGCAGACCTCTGATGCAGGTCATTGATTCTATATCATTTTCACAAGTAATTCTCCTAAAATTAGGAAAAGTCATAAGTAATCAAGGCACTGTAGCAAAGTGAAATAATGAATTATTTCAAAAAAGGCCCAGATGAGGGTTTATAATGACTCAATGCTGACAGTGATCTCAGAACGTCCTGGTTTTTAACATATAATGTTGAGTTATACCATTTCAGTAATTGTAACAAACTTTTATTGTTGCATGGTTGCACAGGTATTGTTACTTCTCTCTGAGCACAAAATCTCTCCCTTAATTAAAGAATTTCAAGTCTGTCAAACTGTGACAAAGCAATAGAGATTTTTTCTAACACTAGAAGACTTTTCGTTATAAAACCTAACCCTATATCACACTTATAGTTAATGTTTTTAACTTAATTCTTAGTATGACATGTATACGTTTCTCTTTTCTCAGAGTCCTTCCAAGTCGTAGTACGAGGAAATGGATTTCTACATGCCCGCAATGTGGATAAGGTCCTGTGCAGCTTCCGCATCAATGACACCCTTACAAAGAGTGAGTGAAACCTCAGGAGATGTCTTCTCTCTGCATTGATTTACTACATGCTTTCATCAAGTGCAAGCTGACTCAAAGCTGATTACAACACGAGCAGATTGTGAAATATAGCAGTGTTGTAACATTCTTCTAAGTTACACAACTGAGCTTCCCAAAAGTCAGTAGGTCAGCCTCACAGCTGGGGTCCTCGGGCATCAAACAAGCAGCCATGCTGATGTTACCGGTATCACAGCAACATGTTGGTTAATTTTACAGCCTCGAAATGAGCCAGATACTCAAGATAAAGGAGAATGAGTACCACACACGAGGCAGGAGCTGAAAATAAAAAGCCTTGGGGATAAAAGTAGTTTCCTAACCTTTTTTACTGGTAGCTACTGTAACAGCCTTTAAAACCACTTCCTACCAGGCGTGCCACAGTAGCTGCAGGAGGTGCTGGTCTAATTACAAAGCAAAGTACTCACAAGCACCAAGATACAAACAAGATGTCTGCTCTATTAAGACAGGAGCACTCGTTATTGTTTTCTCTGGGTTAGCTTCTTTCTAAAAGGTCTGTTGTAGTCATAGTTCCATGTAGCATGTTTACCATCTTTTTCTGCTTTTTCACACCAATACTGCAGTCATGATAGCACACATGCTTTACTTATTAAGATTTTAGATAGAGAGAGAGAGAGAGAGAGAGAGAGAGAGAGAGAGAGAGAGAGAGAGAGAGAGAGAGAGAGAGAGAGAGAGAGAGAGAGAGTTTTCTACGGTGTGATTGTGTTTACTTTGGTGCTTCCATGAAGGTTCAGCACACAAAACTTACTCTTTTAGTACAATTCTGAACAATTGTAAAAGTCCTCCAAGAAGCAACCTATTGTTAAAGTTTAGTTAGAATCATAACTCTTTCAGTATTCAAACTTCCTGCAGACAAACTGCAGACATGGAAACAATTAGAGTAAAATTATCCTCTTACGTCAATCCCTTTTTACTCATTAACTCCTCCCCCAGAGTCGCTCACTTCTCTAAAGGTTTACATACAATGAATCCTCTGGAAGTTATTTACTTCACATCAGGGGTGGACTTTAAATAACAATAATAAGGCCAGTGCTGGCTCTCCTAGAGATAAATATGTTATTGACTTTAAGGGAAACCATTTCTCTTCTCTCCCACATATCTGTACTTGCCCTCGATGGTGCCTCCTCCTCAGCCTCACAAGTACAGTAGAATTGTACAAAGGAGAGCAGCAGTATGCAACAGCATATGTCGAGCAGATGAATCAGTGTTTGAGTTGTGTCTCCAGGAAAATCTAACACAGTCAGGCAGCTGCGATTTGGCAGGTACTTCTCTGAACTGTCCATCATTTTGGTGACAGATGTTGCGACTATGCTGCTTTGGACAACACTGAACTGTGTGACTGATCAGAGAAGGCTTTAGAGAAGAAATTCAGCATTTTTTGGACATGCTTTTATCTTTTGTCTTGCTGGGAATAAGGAAAGAAACTGGAAACTTACCATCAGGGCTACATGCAAAATATGACACTACATTCAACAGCCTATAAACTTCTATTAGCACAAAGACTGTAACAGCAGGAAGTTTCAAGCTAGCTCCATCCAAGGGTAACACAATCTTCCTGGCATCACCTCCTGAAATCCTTTCAGTCAGGAACAGTCTCATCAAAGATGTTACCATTTATTGCCAAACAGAAATACAGTTGCACTAATATTGGATGCTCTCTGGCATTGGGTTGTGATTGGTTTGTGAGTGATTAGGAACCATTAGCAGTGTGACAGCTTATTGCACCTAGGGCATTGACTTTCATGTCCCGCATAAACTAATGCAAAGCTCCATCTATCATCTTTTAGTATCCAGTTTCTACCATCTGAATGAAAACAAGATGTAAAAATGTAATGCTTTGGTCCTACTATTTCATCAAACCTGGGGATGACAAGTCTCCAGGAAATTGTTGTTCCTGGCAAGAGTGAGTCAAAAACTAAGCGGCAACCTCCGGTCTAAAAATATGAGTCCAATGCAGAAGTGTTAAAAGCTGCAGTTCATCGAGGATCTGCTTGAGGCTGGCTCCGGAAGTACCGGAAGTCACTTACACATGAATGGGAAAAAGCCGATCTTTACAGCAGAAATAAACATATTTACAGCCTGATAGAGAAGATGAGTGTAATCTGAATAGCTAATTTCTCGATGTCCTCTCACTGTGAGGGGGGTGAATTTTAACGCGGCAATTTTGAAGATATTGAGATTACTAGTCTTCCAATGAGAGGCATAGCTGCCTGTGGGAACACTGTAGCTGTTGGCTGGGAGGCTCAAAGCCCACCTCTTTACGTCACACTAGCTCGTAAATGTTTGGCTTCAAAACAGTTCTTCAGAAACAGATGGGTGACGTCACAGATACTATGTCCATATTTTATACAGTCTATGTCAAAAACCCACTAAATTACCCTTTTTTTAATTCTTTTTAATATATGATTATTTGGAGAACTTGTATCTCTTTTTGAGGGGATATAGGTGGATAGAATGGGAAACAGGGAAGAGAAAGTGGAAAATTTGGCACTCAGCCCATTGCCAGATTTGACATGTGGCAAAGAGCTGAGGGTGGGAGACTCAACCCTTTGCTGCACGCTTTGAGGACTACAGCCTCTGTGCATGGGGCATGCATTATAACTGCTAACTAAATCAATGCCCCTAGTTTGCAAGTTTCTTCAATACTTTTCTTGTATGAATTCATAAATTGTTTATATATGGAGAGCACCGCCTGCAAGTTAGTTCAGGCAAGCAACTTGAGCTGCACTGATTCATACTGACACGTCATCCTCTCTATCAGCTGATCAGATGTCCTCTTTTTCAACCTCAATGTAATATACTATTAAACTTTGGAGGTCCTGTTCGATGTTTTTAATGCCCTTGGACAGTCTTAGGCCTGTGTTAAGCTAACTAGCTCCAGGCTATCTTTTCATATTTTCCAAATAGTGGATACCGATCCTCTCAACAAACTCTTGGTGAGAAGGAAACTAGCTGTTCCATCCAAGTGCAATCCCTCCCTCCACTGATAGATTCAAGTGTTACTCAGAGATGCTGCTCTGTGACCATAACCTTTGACCATGTTGAGACTGTCTCTTGAATAGTATATCTACAGTTATCTGAAGCTGTAAATTCAAGTAATTTACTGGTTGAAGTTGAACTCTTGACACTTGTCTGCCCCTCACAGTAAACCATGACCTCTCTGTACGCTCCAGAGAGTACACAGTCCAATAAAACATCATGACATGGACTCAGGATATCAACCAACAGCTCAGTACTCAGGGGATCTGATCTGTGACAATCTGCACACTCAGCACTCCTCTGGACTTTGCTGCAATTTGTCATTCAGCAAGCTCTAAGTCCTTTTTGCCATGCTCTACTAGTGTAAGGCCATCATGTGCAAGGTGGATCCACAGATTAACTCTGAGCAGGACCAGATCTGGGCCAGTTTATGTTGGCTCTGAGTGTTTATTGGCAGAGTTGTTCCAACTCTTTCTCCTCCCTCCTCTCTGGTTTGCATGGTGTTTCTAGAGAAGCTCAGCCGCAACCCATACGGCTGCTTGTGTTGATTCCCTCAGTTCTGGGGTATGCTCTCCCCATGCCAAGATAAACACAGGCTTGGGCGACGATGCTAGTTGGAACCACTCTCCTTAAAAGCCAGCTGGATAGGAGGGGGGATCTAGATTAGCCTGAAAAACAAAAGCTGTGTTGAAACAGTTGTATCAGTGTTGCTGAGAGGAGACATACATGTCATGAGACAGCAGACAACAAAGCAGTTGTTCGGAAGATATATTCACATCAGACAGTTTGCTAATCCGATCACAGTGAAAGATGTGACACTTTTTAACTTCTGTAGAAATGTGCATGGTCCCCCCCCCTTGTTGAGTTAAAATGTAGTAATGCAGCGTTATCCAGTCATCATTCTGTACTGGTTGAATAATGATGTAAACTGAGAGATAATCAAAGTCATGATTTAGTGTAGAAACCTCCTTATTGAATACTATCGAATCGCTTCTCTGAGGCAACACTGGAATGTTTTTTTTGGCTGTTGTTCATGACCTCTTTCCCTCATTTCTACAGTGGTGAAGCCTTTGGTTGTGGAAGATACATATCTCCTCTGCCCTGCACCAGTGCTCCAAGATGAGGGGATGTAAGTTCTGTAATTCATTAAAATGAATGTGCCACTTCTTTTTACAATGTTTTTGTAAGATTTTGCATAAATGACAGCAGAGATATTGTCCCCTTCTTTTACCAGGGCAGCAAACCTTTATGTCAGTATGAACGAAGGAATCAGTTTCATCTCCAGTTCGGTCACAATTACCACTGTGGGCTGTGTGAGTACAATGTTATGAAGTGGCATGGATAGTTTGCTTGCTTATGGTGTATTGAAGCAGTAAAAGAAAAAAACAGCTAGTGCTAACAACAGATAACAAACTCATAAGTCACTAACCACTGACTCCATGGAAGCTCTAACCGAAAGAGCCACTCTGAAGAGGCGGTTTATCTTCTTTAGTGCTCTACATATTCAGCGAGTCTGTGTTGACGTGACTGTCTCTGTTCCAGTCTGATGGGACCATCCTGGCCATTGCTCTGCTCATCCTCATGCTGCTCCTGGTCTTGGCTCTCCTCTGGTGGTTCTGGCCTCTCTGCTGCACTGTGGTGAGTTTTTCTAGAACACTAAGGTGCATTGTACACTTATGCTGTTTTTGCAATGGCGTCGCCTATTTTCTATTCAAACCAAATATGATTCCATTCCAATATTTTTCCAGTGTCCTCAGCGCAGCGGTCTTAGTTGAACAGTTCAACTTTGGGAACACCGCTGTGCTCATCAATGTCACTTGTTGATCATCGACCAATCAAAATTAAGAAGGGGCAGGACTTTTGATAATAGCTTTGCCAACAGCAATGACAGACATCCTTACAAAGGAGAAAAGTTATCACACTCTTATTTTCAAGGTATACTTTCAAGTAAAGAGCTGCTGATAATGCTATGACACACATTTCTATCAATAGTTTTTACAGTTTTTGTTGAAATGCCATTGAATGAAAGCAAACATGAAGCATACAGACTATTTAAAACAGACCTAAGGGAAATGGAAGTGCTGCAGGACAACTTTCATAACCTAGCAACAGTAAACGCTGGTGAGAAGCGCACTGAAATTGAGGTCGTGGGCGCTCCCATCACAAAAAAACGCATTAGTGAACACGGCCCTTAATGCAATCGAAACATGCATACATGTGTCTGGTTGACTCTTTTTGAACTTTAGGCTGCTTCAAACACTAAATGAATGCAGTTGTATTGCTTCGGAGAAGAAGACTACAGAGATGTGTTAAGTCTGTTTTGTCTGAGTAACGCCCTCTTACGGCATCTTATTGGCCTAAACAACATTCTCCTGCAGATGAGGTTAAGGTCTGTGAGTCAATAAGGGTGTTTGGCCTTTTGCAGCCCTGCAGCTGATTTTGGTCTACAACCAGAAAAGTTCAAGGTCACCAGGTTAACATGTGTCAAAGTAATTATGCTACTGTTGAAATAATTTGCGTTTCCAAGAGGTCAAAGCAGGTGACCTCTGAGTAAAAACGGCTGACACCTCCACTGAATATTAACTGGATGGCCTTCACTGGTAAGACTTAGTAATCTCTTCCACCAGTAATTGGGGCCGAGTATTTGGAATTTCCAGCTAGTGGTGAGGAAATAGAAACTGAAATGAGATGTTTGGATTTAGGGTTTTAGAAGAAAGATAGCCCACCAGAAAAGAAAGTTTCATGGCAGCAATCTGCCATGGATTCATGTCTGTGCCATTATTTAGACAGTGGTCAAACCACCAGCGTCATTATATGTCAACTAACTCTCTTGATAGCAGCCACTCCTTCACAAAATCTGTCTGTCTCCTCTCGAATGAAGATCCAAATCCAATGTTTCCAGTGCTGGAAAGAAGAATTGCCAGGAAGAGAGAGAGAGACAGAGAGAGAGAGAGACAGAGAGAGATGTCAGCTTTACAACATGACTGTTCCTCCCTTTACTTTTGCTGTTCTTGTCCATTAAATTGTAAATTGGAGTTTGTGCAGCAAGTCTGTTTCGGAAAGTGATGCTCTGTTACCATGGGGATTCTTTTAGAAGTCCAGCATTTAGTGAAGCACGAAGGAAAATTGACAAAACTGAGTCAGTATCCCTGCATTTGCCAACAAATGTAACGCAACAAAACTGGCGACTGACAGCTAAAGTTCTGACATACTGTATGTCCAGGTCCAAAGAGGAGTTAGTTTATGGACTGAAATAAGCTGTGATGACTTATAGCAGCTTTACAACATACTCTGACACTTGAGCTAAAGGGATAAAGGGTATTAATCAAGATAATGTGACAAACAAAAAGGATCAATAGAATTAGATGTAATGGATCGCATTGCTCCATACAGAAAGTCAGGGCGAATAATACACCATTTATGAGCCTGGTACTCCTCCCTTTTCCTAATCAACAACGTCAGGCCAAAAAATCTGGACAGCAGATTTCTAGGTCAGTGCATTGATCGCTCTTGTAAAGGGGTAGAGGCTTGGAGGAAAAAAACAGTTCCTCTGCCATGTGTTGCTTTGTTTTTATCTTGTTGCACACATAGAAAACATTTCTCTGACATGCAGAGTTTATAAAAATCTATTTCGAGATGCTTGTGTGTGACTTTTGTTGTCCTCTCACTTCCTTCTCTTCTCATGCGATCCTTTGTTTTTTTCTCCTCCCTCAGATCATTCATGAGCCGCCACCGCCACCTGTGGAGGAGAGTTCGGTAGGAGCCGCATTTAATTTGTTTCTTACGGTTCCAAATAAAGCCCATTATTTAGCAATCAGACAGCTGCCAGTGTTTAAGTTGTATAATTATTCCCTTTATTCTGACATCTTAAACCTTGAATGGTCATGCAGTCGTTGACTCGCTACATGGCATTCATTTATGATTTCACTCAGTAATTCATGAAATGTGATGTGAGTTAACGCCCTCGTGCAATAACAATAAAATGCTGACTTTGACGGTTTTCTTTTGTCTTAATTTTTCTTTTTAAATCCCTTTCGGATCCTTTTGGAATGAAACAATAACCTAACTGACCAATGACATTATCCCACATGACTTTGATCAACATCTTTTTTTTTTTCGCTGACTGCCCAAAATCCCAGAGCAAAAACAGAAAGCCTACTTCGGACTGTAAACACATCATGTTGCATTTATTTGCACCAAGTAAATAGAAAATTTGGTTTAACTGGTGAATTCCTTCCAACATCTGGCTCTAGTGGCAGCCATATGGCCTATGGCCTCCTCTGTCTGACATCCAGGTACATAATAAGTAAAACAGGGTGTGTTAAAGAGCTGATCACTTGTTTGACCAGGCGGCTTTTAAATTTCAGCTGATTGACCGACATCACAGAGAGAAGAGAATTTGGGTTTAGTGGGGGAGCTGACGGCTAAATTTCCCTGTGACTAACAAGCAGGCTTTAAACCCGGGAGCTCCTACTGTGGGTGTTTATTCAACATGTATGCATTTCAGTCACACAACTCAGGTCAAATTGGTTGAAACTTTTATTGCAGTAGCAGCAAAAAATTGTTTGAATTTGGAAACGAGGCTCTAACCTCATTGCTCCTCCAGTAATGAGATAATATCTGAAACAACACAAGGGCCTGCAAGTTGGAGAAAGTGGAAAGTTTGACTGGTAAATCAATAGACTGCCAGATTGGGAGGGTACTTTAGTGAGGTGATTGTGAGAATGACACACAGCAAGTGGGAAATCAGTGCATCTCCAGTGCATCTCCAGTTGCTGCCTGTTAGCTAGCAGGTGTCAATCCATTCGTCCATAAAGTCAATTTACCCTTTAATTGTGGTTGGCAAATACTCTTTACTAGCTACATCGCACTAAAACCCACTTCTTGTTACTGTTCCAAAGGATGATGAAGACTGTGAAAGCCCCAAGAAGAAATGGCCAACTGTAGATGCCTCGTACTACGGAGGAAGAGGAGTTGGAGGAATTAAAAGGATGGAGGTGAGATTAAGTTAATCTCAAGTTCTCTAAACAATACTTTGGGGTTTGTGGGTTTGTGTACAAAGTAAAGGGCTTTACTTGAGGGTGGGCTGTCATTAGCTAGAGGTGAAATACAGCCTTAAATGGTCACCAGTCAATCACAGGGTTCACACAGAAAAAAACAACAGACTCACTCACACCCAACAAATGTTCGAGTCATTAATCAACCCAATGAGCACGTCTTTGGACTGTAATAAATGCAAAATCCACACAGGAAGGCTCCTGTTGCTGCCATGGATTAGAACTAGGATCCTCTTTGCTACGAGGCAACAGTGCTAGCAACAAACTTTTTTGAATTACAACTACAATACACTGAACCTTGTCATCTGTGAATTCCAGGCCTGACAGAGCAATAGGACCTTCCTGACCCTTTTTTTCCTTCTATGTTTACAACATAGGTAGTGTGCATCATTGTTATAAATGTCAGACTCCTCCTTCATCTTTAGGTTCGCTGGGGTGAGAAAGGCTCCACTGAAGAAGGAGCAAAGCTGGAAAAGGCCAAAAATGCCAAAGTGAAGATGCCTGAGCAGGAGTTTGAATACCCCCCCATGCGGGTTCTCAACAATGGCATGCACAAACCCCCGGGGCCCCGCAAGTGGTACTCACCCATCAAGGTACACAGCAACAACAGCAGACAGGAAGAATGTGTCTGGCAAATGAGTCTGGTCTGCAGAAAGTCTATTAGTTGACGATACTCAACACACACAAAAATCTAGATTTCAACTGCTGGACAAAGAAAATACAAAAATGGAGGATTATTTATCAAATATTAGACCAACAAATCTGTGATATGTCTCAGCTTACACTTAATTAATGAAACAGCCGTGGCTGTTAAAAATCTCCTTTGGGTAAACGTTTTTTCCAGTTGTTAGCATGTGTTATGCATGAAGTACAACATCTGTTCAAAATTAAACCCTGCAAGTCACAGCAGTATAAAAATGTTGCATAAAATGTGTTAAGGTAATGTTGTTTAGGTGACTACTGGCACACAGTCCTGTCCTCCAGAGCCAGCATGGGGTTAAAGAAGTCACTCTAAACCCTTCCCAGTCAGCGGGGGGATCGCTAATAGAAACCAGACTTGTGTAGAATTGACCTCCAGGGAGCAGGTTTGCACAGCCAGCAGTTTTGGGAAGAAAAACAGCTGCATTTCCTGCCCTTATCCTACAAATATTTGCCGTTTAAAAACTATGAAGATTCAGCTCACAATACACTGAAACCATTGCTTCTTTCTCACAATGAAATAACTAAAGGAATTTGATAAAGCACATCATTTAAGTGCTGTGTCCTTAGGAGAGATACCAGAAACCGGATTTGTGAGTTATTTTGCTTTGGATGAAGATAATTCGAGATTAGATGGCTTGAAAATGTGGTTCCCTTCTTGTTTCCACAGAGCAAACTGGATGCATTGTGGGTGCTTTTGAGAAAAGGCTATGACCGTGTGTCTGTAATGAGACCTCATCCTGGAGACAAGGTAAGAATAACTGAAAAGAAGCACAGAGAATAATATGACTACAGGCAGCCTGATGTAAGGCATTGGCTATGCATTTTGCATTCTGGCTACTCTTCATTTATAGCTCGAAAATGTTGGGAAAATAGACCAGCTGTGAGCGATGAAGAGTGCTCAGAGTGACTCATGGGAAAAATTGTGGTGAGTTGGGGTTCAGTCTGCTGAGTCTGGCTACAGTACGCTGCAATGTAAATGCGTCTGGAGAAGCCATTATGGAAAAGGCAAATGTGATTCCTCAAAGGGCAGCTGCTGTGGGGGGATAACAGTGTGATGACCTCTGCTGTTGGCAGCTAACGTGAAGTCTGAGACTGTGGGATCAACAAGTGCTGAAAGAAGGAGCTTGAGGGGATTCCGTTTGTAATAATCAAGTGTTAAAAGGCTAATGCTTAACTTTCATTTAGTAACAAATGTTGATTTATGCTGGCAGATGGAGATAAAGAAAGATAAAGATCAGAAACATCTACTCCTCTGCCTTCTTTAAATCATTTTGAGTCAAAATGACATAACACTGCATTCTTTTTATTACTTATAATTCTTATTATTGTACAAAAATATACTCCCAGACAGTGATGTTTGCTCCTAAAGACAGTCTTTCATATACATCTGAAGACAGCCTGGTTATCTTCTTCAGGCTGTATAGGATGGCAAACAGCTGTTTTAACACTTCCAGGAATGTATAGCTGCTCGTGTGGCTATGATTTAAGGATGCTATTATGGGCTGCCGTTTCTGCACACACAGGAACAAAGGTAGTGAGGGAATAACTAGGGCACAGTTTCCCTAGGGGTAAAATGTGATTTATTTGAAACTTTTTGAAAAGAGACCAACATCATGATGTTAAGCTGATAGTGTAGAAACATCTATTTATGCAGTAAGATATTCCTATGTAATGATAAAGGTTTCATTAAGTAAAAGCATCACATAGCTGCAAGTGATACAGATGAGCTCACAGAATGCTGCAATCAGTGCTTGGGTTTTTAGACAATTCATTATATAGTTATATCAGACCAGCTTACAAAAAATTGAGTCTTATTAAAGCCAAAGTGCTAAAACACTTTACACACCATGCATATAGAATCTTATTAAGTGGCTGCCCAGCCAATAAACACAATAACATGATCTTACTGGAGAGAAATCGGTACGATGTTAGCCTGGAGAAGTTTAGCATTCTCACGCAAAAATAAGCTTCCCTCATATATGATTGAACTATTAATCATTATGATAGCCAGTGTAGTCATTATGTTAATGAGTGTTAGTTAGAGCAGCTGTTAAAGCTCCTGTGAGGAACTTTCAATTTGGGTGAATTTTGGTGCCCTCTTGTGGTCAAAGCAGTATCTTCATCTCCTCGCCATTTCAAAAATAAACGTAGTTTTAGTCTTCATGCTCATGGTCTTATTTGCTTCCGAAGATCATAAAGAGGCATCAGTATTGCTTTGTTTCATAACCAGTTAAAAACTCCTCACAGGTTTGGTTTTATATTATTTGTTCTACACTTGCTCCATCATGCAAAAAAGTGGTTCTGATATGGTGTTGAATGACAGATTATTAAAATACCAAAGTATGGTGACACTTTTTCCCGCTTGATGAATGTATTGCATATTTATTTGTCTGTGAATCAACCAGTGTATCTTGCATGCATCTATGTAACATAGATGCATTTTCATATTAGTTACTACAGCTCATAAACTGCTCTGCAATTACAACTGTATATGTTCATCCTCCAGACTAAAAAGCTCTTCGTTAGTGTGCTGGGGAAAAAAGGGGGTCTAGTATCCTTCATGATGTGCAGTAAACAAGCTTGTTCTGCTTGCAATTAAGAGCCTCTTGTCAAAGCCTTGCTTTTATAACTTCCCCTAAATGAATGCAGCAGTGGAAGGGGGGAGGCATGTTGATCCTACTGCCTGCCAGACAGAAACACAAGTCAGGTTCCTGTTACGTGTCGTAGATGTCTGAGCCTCTGTTTTTGGTCATTTATAAAAGAACCTAACACGGGGAACATAACGACGAAATGAATTCTCATCACTACATGTCTTGAAGCTTTAATGACACAGTAGATTTCCGTATGCACGAAGGGATTTTTAGGTTAACTGACTTTATGATACAACACAAGAATGAACCTTGAAATCCATGTCTTTCCCTGTCCCTCAGGCACCAAGGAAATAAATAAAGTTTGAGCCTTCTGTATTTTATGTATGACGTGTATCATTTTCCTGGTTTTGTCTCAGAGGTCATGTTGCTCCTCTGGTAATTGAGAGGCACAGAGCAGCACTGTCATCCATTATCAGTCCAATGAACCTCCCTGATCCCCTCAGTGCAGCTGCTCCCCGGGTGTAGTTTGTTTCTGGAATATGAGAGTCTCTCCTCTATGACCTCACTTTGGTATGAACCGGGGGAGAGTGACAGCATCTTATTGTGTCCAGCTGAGTAGAGACAAACGCATAATTGCCCACAACTAAAGCTAAGATTGAGAATTAAGACACAGTCTTGTAAGTGCCTTTAAGCTCAGACAAAAGGCGAGGAGCATCAGTGAGAGTAACAAGAAACAATGTTCGATCTAGAACTGATTCAGCTGTCCTACAGAATATTTCAGGAAATGTTTTAAATATTTTCTTAATATTTCATGTTGATCCAGAGATCAAAATTCTAACTTTAATCCCAGAATTTAAAAAAAAATTACATCTTAAAAAAAAAAATGGAGTGGCCCAAATCCTCTTCTGTATACTTATTATTGTGAACTGTGATGACATCAAAAGTCCAAAATGCATACACTCAGCAAGGTAAACCACATTGAAATAGGGAAAGTGATTTATAAAATAAGGTTGTACAGCTGGAAATGTGATGAGTGAAAAGGAATATGATATTTTTTATTGTTTACCATCACTCTGACTTTCTCTAAAATCTGCCCTTATTTTGAATTTTCAGGGCCGATGCATGAACTTCACCCGCACAAAATCTCCCCCTCCTCACTATCCGCACTACAACCACTCATCTCCCATCTACACGCCTCCACCTGCCCCTCAGGGCAGCCTCCCACCAACCCCCAGCAGCCCCTCATCATCACCATTATACAACTTCTCCACCCTGCCACTACTTCCTCCAACACCTCCACCCAGCTCCACCACTCCCTCCCCTCCCGCCACGCCTCCCCCTTACACACCGCCTCCAAACCGGGCTCTTCCTCCAACCAACCTGAACATACCTGCCCCGCCATCATTTCCCCCGACTCCTCCACCTTCTTGCTCCCCGACTGGTTCTCTGCCACCTCCGCCACAGGGACCTCCTCCCAATCGAGCCCCTCCACCCGCTCGTCCACCGCCTCGCCCTGGCCTGTAGGGCCCCAGCAGACGGAGAGAGTTTAACATGATTTAAAAAACTCTGAGGCAGTCAGCACATGACCATCCTTGATTGTACCTGCTTGGAGCACAGGTGTGATGTTGTGCTCTGTGGCCTTCCTGCCTTGTGAAGAGGCGCAGTGAGGACTTGTTTTCTGCTATTTGTCTACAGTGACTTTTGTACACATTTAGCCCAACAGTGCAATTGATCTAATGCTTGAATCACACAGACATTCCCTTCAAATGAGGTCAAAAACATTTGCATTCATTCATGGTCTTCAGAGCTACTTAAGGCCATATCATTCCCTCAATGAGAAAAAAAAGTTGAATGAATCTTGAACCAGCGGAGAAACAAGAGACTGAACTCTGTACAAACCCTCAACAAGGAGCCCAGTCGTGGTCAAATTGGTCGCAGCAGTGAGATATGTTCCTGAATTTGTGTGTTGCACTCTTGTCTTTCCTGATGAAAATTACAAGACTTTTATTGCAAATGTTTCACACACAGCCGATTAAGAAGAATCGAAAAATTCTTGTTTTTGTACATTTTGTACTCTTGAATGTTAGGAAACTGCATGCAAAGGTGTTTGAGTCAGCATTTTTCTTTTTTAAACTTCCACCTTGTTTTGTAACACAAATATGTTTTATACTTCTTATTGTTGAGAAACAATTTTTTAGAGTTTGTTAAGGTTAGAAGAATAGTCATTGCTGATAAAGACACGTGCACTAAGCATATTGAAACAGCAATGCACAATCTGCTACATCATAGCTGGCCTATTTTTGTGCACTTCAGAGTTACAATGAAGTTTGATTTAGACACTAAAGCAGCCTTATTTTAAAAAAAATGACGAGACCAAAACGACTGCAGTCAAGTCAGATGTTGAATATGCTCAGTCTAACAATATGTGGGTGAAGAAAAAGTCAGCCAGGGAAAAGTTTTGCACATAGTCGTGTTCATCAAACTACAGCCTAAACATATATGTAAATACTAATTTTGATTAACAATCTGTGTGAGTGTTTGAAAGAGAGATACTGTGCAAAAAGTGTGTGTTCTTGACAGCCAGTTGAGTCAATGTGCCTGATATATCAGCTTTAACAAAGGCATTTGGTTAATTTGCACAAGATTCATATGAAGTGGATTAGTATCAGCTGTGCAGTGCAGTTTACAAACTAGGTTAGTTTGCACCAAAAAAAACCTTGGATTGTAAACACCTTTTTTTCCATTCTTAATGAAAGTAAACACTTCAAATGTATTAAAATGGACTCTGTCATTCTGTATATTCTTTTAACTACAATCACTAAAACCTTTACGATTCCCACTAGCAGCTTGAAAACAGCTACTTTCCTCTTGATGCTTTCATCAAACCGCTGTAAACACTTGAATGGGTTCATATTTCTTTATGTAGCTCTTAATTCACAAACTCCAGATTATAAAAGATGTCCCCCGCCTTTCATTTACTTTGCACTTCTGTAACAAACTTCGGCAAGACACTTTTTTTTAGACCACTGATTTGACATCAGGATGACCGAGCAGAGTTACTGTTTGCCAAAAGCACAGAAGACCTCACTCACCCACTCTGATGGAAAAAGAGTATGCAGAGGATGGCTAACGAACACCAGATGTTCATATGTTGCATTATGTCACATGTGCAAAAGGAGTGAGCTATCTTGGAAAATATTAGACACATTTAATCCGCAGGAAATGTGGACAGGCTGCAGAAAAGGTGCACTGGTGCTAATCATATGTGACATAATTTAGAGAAAGCGGACAGAACAGAGTTGAATAAGGAGCTAAACCTTCTGCGTGTCTCCAAGAAAGTGACTTTGATTGGTACCTGACATTTTATTTGGTCATTTAAAGTTGGTCCACATGCAAACACATTTTCTTTTGGGCAGCTTTCAGTACATTTCTCATGTCAAACAAACTCAGTGCAAGATGTCTCCTGGCTGCTGCCAGCTTTTGTTTCCACTGAGTCTGAACCATTACAGCACAGCTGTCTAACATAAGCATATATAAACATTGCATCACAGGTTATATCTATGACACAGACTCTCCTATATGATTAACATTTCAACATTTGGCTCTGCTAATAAGCCGGGTGTTGTTGACTTTCTAGTAATTTTTGGGGAGGATTTTACTGACAACAAACCCCAGAACCTTAATTAATGACTGACAGCTTAGTCAAAAGAGTTTGCTGTAGACTGTCAGCTCTAAGTGAGGCCAGCTTTGTGTTGAAGTTCAATCATCTCTGGCTTTCCTTTAAATTTTGTAGGAGATAGGATTGTCAAAAATGTGCTCATGTGTTCCTCCAGGATAAGATCATTCATCAAACTGAAGTCTGTGTGTCAGCATCATGTAAACACTGCAAATGCAGATGCTTCTTTAGTAGAATGCTTAATTATTAACTTTGGTGTTGTATTTCTTTTTAATCTCTTGGTTTTGAGTTGTCTCTCAGCTTTGTGAAGCTACTAAGCAAAGTCTGATGATTCAATAGGACGTTTTGTAAAATTAGGCATTTGACTTTATGACAATGATATTTCCAGATTTTTAAAGAAAGCCAATACAGGACATTATAGGGCCTATGGATTTCCCCAGCAATCCACCTTGTCAAGATAAGATGTCTTGAATCAAAAGTCTTTGTTTGGATAAATATAAACTTTGCTGACATGATAAAACTGTGTTCAGAGAATGCTTCCAGCAAATCCAGCTGGAGACCAAAAAACTCTCCCACAGCTCAACACTTTGGCTCGTCATTAAGATAAAAAGTTTAGCTTGTAGCTGTGTCTGACCCGTTTAGTTGATCCAGTTTAGACTCTTCTGAAGTGGTGTAATAACGTGACTAATTAGGACGAGTTAATTGTTAGTGTCTTTCTTTAAACCTGTGTGACAGCTCAGCGTCTGTGGAAGTGTCCAGATTGAGTTCTACGTAGGCCACCATTTAGTAGGAAAGAGCGATTTCAGAATCAATTAAGGTCACAGCACCTGCCAACAGTTATTCAATTCCACTCAGACACCTTAAAGCAGCTGTGATTGGTTGATGCAGGTGAATGATTTGGCTGCTGCACAGAGGCTGTTACCACAACTACTTCAGCTGATGCTCCTACAGGGAATACTACCCACAATGCTCCCTGTTGTCGGACAATGGAGACCGTCTTTGTCCAGAGCTGCAGCTGTCGTCAGTGGTTACTCTGCAGCTGCATTGGAAGCCATTATCGTGTTCAATCAGTGCAGTGAGATCCTTTTAAGCATCGCACTTGCATTCACCAACAGTTTAGTTTTTTACCTTTCAACAATGCTGAGGCTGAACGCATCTGTCAGGTCAACGCTGGCAGGGTTCTCACATGAGGCGGAGGAAGACAAGCATGGACGCTCAAGCTGCTCCACCTGGCTTTCATCACTCACCTTGGGGAACAGCAGCTGCTGTAGTCAGTGCCGGGGAGGAAGAGGAGCTGCCAAGTGTTTAAAGATGATGCTGAAGACTGTGCTGGCAATCTGCACACACTCACTTTCTCTTTGCATGTGTATCATGGCCCTCGTCCATGCAGCACTTTCTACCTCTTCATTACTGAGCAGTGACTTCACAACTCTGAAAACTCTGTATGGATGCACCAGAAGAGTACTGTCCACCTTACAGACTGTGGCTGGCTACTCCACAATGGTTCTTGGAATCATTTGGCATCCATCAACACTCATAAGCAGCCCATGAGTGTCTTATGTTCAATATTTTTGTATAAAATGTGCATGAAGATAAAAAAAAATCAGGCTTTTAAACTTTCAACATTGTCCAAAAAGAAGTCTTACAGTTTTAATTTGAATAAAATATTTGAGAAATATATCCTGACCAGTCTATTCTTGCTTAACATTTACAGTCTTCACTTTATGAAATGGGCTCAGACAAATAAAAAGGGAAGTACTTGACACTTTATTGCATCAGCTCACTGATAAATAGTGCTCCAACACCGTCAGCTACCCATTAACTTCTAACAGATGTTTGAGGATCAGTGCAGTGTCTTTTTGTCCAGTCTACCTATATGAAGTCTGCTAATATATGTGGGGTTACAAAAGTACCTGTAACAACATTGTCCAGTTTTCAAACCCTCTCACTGGCTCAGAAGAAGCTCAATGTCAGGAGGAAAAAAAGAAATCCAAAATAAAGTTAAGGCTTGATTGTAAAAGCAAAATAAATATCTTAAAACCAAAAATGTGATGAGTTAAAAAAGCAGCTCCTGTTACTTCACTACACAGTTTTGTGTACATCACTCTCCTTTGTTTGCCCTCCTTTACTCCGTCATCACACCACACATTCTACAGTACCAGCATCAGTTCATGTTTGGCTACAAAACAATAGAACATATAAAAAAATATATGTTTTGGTTTACAACTGCCAACGCCACCGACAGGATTTTTTGGTTTGACAGGACATTTTATATGACAGTAACATTCACATTTCAAATCAGAGAGTAACTTCAGTGATATAAAATTCCTTTTTTAAACAAAAAAAAAATTAAACAAATGTAACAAAAAAGAAAAAAGCTTCAAATGGTCCCAATATCGCAGCAGTCCTGGTGGCAAAGCGTGGGCTGGCCTTCTTCAGGTTTGTTGCTTCATCTAGCTGGATTTACTTCAGTTTGTAATTTAAATGTAAACTTAAGACCTCAGGTTAGCAATAATGTCTCTTTTTTTTTTTGAGTAGTGTGGCAACAAAGTGTAACATCGGAAAACTAAATGGCGCACAAGCAGCTTTAGAGTACGAACATGTTGTAAGCAGAGAAATGCTTCAGTAGCAAAGCAGAATCAAAACCAGAGTTTGAAATCGGATATTATTGTTTTATGTAGGAGACTTTTTATACAGGGCTGTATTCACAAGCTCCTCTGTCATCTCACTTGTGACGCTACGTCCTCAGAAGAAAGTCCAACAGAGAAACTGAGTCAAAACTGGCAAACTGCGCTGCAATTATGAAGTGCTGACCTGTGGCTTGGAATGATTCAAGACTGCTTCTTACTTCAACTGTGGAGTAAAGACACTTTGAATGATTAGCTGCCAAAGAAAAAAAATATCCCAACTAAACTACAAATCATTGCACTAAAGAAGAAAAAGCAGCCAGTAAGTTCTTGAAAATGTAACTTTTGTCAGTTGACAGCTTTAACATTAACTCTAATCCTTGAAAAGAGATTAAACACCACATCTAAGCAATTTTCACGTTAGTTCTAGTAACTTTAAAATATCCTGTCAGTTGCTACAAAGAGATTTCAGTGCCAGATCAGTGCCAGCCCATACCTTACCACCAACGACAGACCAACTTTTCTGACAATAATACAACAATGATGAGGAAAACAGAGAAGTTGAGATACAGAGAATATACAACAGGGAGATACACGACTGTTGACTAAAAGATTGCATTAAAAAGGGCCGTGACACGAGAGACACATACACAGGACATTATCTTCTGTTGGTTCCCGCATACAGACCCTCCTTCCTCGTCTGCATGCGTGTTTGTGTCTTCCAGGCATTTGTTATCAAGTGATGAACGGTGCACTTCACTCCACCGTCACAGACTTGGCTAGGTTTCTTGGACAGTCCACCTGTAATCAAACGGAGGAGATTGTTTACTATGCAGGGGGAAATGGCTAATGGTGTTGACTGAATGCTTCTGACAGGTTTGATTTAACAGAAACAAATGTGGATGTGTGAGCCAGCAATGTGGCAGAAAATCATCAGATGCTTTTTAATACTTGGACATGAAGAAAAGAAGTGCGTGCGACGGAGCCGCGCTCACATAAATGTTTGCATCTCCGTCTGAACAGCAGCGTGCTAATCGGCACAGTTGTGAGCTGACCGCAGCAACAGTGCAGACTTTATTTACAAGCTGAACTTTAGAGGTTTACTTTGCTGGCTTTGCTGAGTTACTAGAAGTTAAAGGTCAAAGTACACAAAGGCACAAACACTGTTTGAATAGTAAGCTACTTCCAAAATGTGAGAAAAAAACAGAAACACTAATAACAGAGTCCGTTTGTTTTTCTTTTAGAGCTAAAAATAAACTATTGGAAGTCTTTATTTATGCTCTGATTGAGCTATTTACCTCAATAATTGTCTCATTGTGTCAGCTTAAGTCACCATCGCATTTGGCACAATGTTTGAAATAGGGAAGTATACATTCTGCAGCCAAAATAAGGTGAGTCAGGAGACAAACACTGTATTGATTTCTAGCAGTTGTTCTCCATGCCGTCATAGGCATCGGGGACTTTGGAGGTTTAATCAGGGACACTGACCTTACATCTGTATGATTCTCTTGTAATGAGGTGCAACAGATTTTGGAAAATGTACCTCTAACTGTCAAAATATTTGTTCTCAACTTGTTTACTTCTATTAGAACTATTTCACAGATGTAAAGCACCAATTAAACCAAGCACAGTAGTGGACATGTCAGTTTTGACCGTGGAATATTTAACCATTTCTTAAGAAGTAACAGATGAGGTCATCGGTGTCATCTTGTCAAAACAGTCAAGATCGTCAGATACTGCTGAGCCTGAAGCGACGGCACTTACGTCATAACCTCTGAGGACAGCCAGGTGGAAGGACAGCAGCTGCAGCGGGATGACGCTCAGCACTCCCTGCAGGCAGTCCACACAGTGAGGCACTTTGATGGTGCGGCTGCAGTTCTTTATAGTCTCGTAATCGTCTTTGTCACAGATAACGATGGGGCGGCCCTGCAAAAAAAATCAAACATCCGTCAGCGTGTTCCTAAACCGGAAAACGAGTCAAAAAAATCAAGATCTAAAGATTACCTGCTTTTCCATCCCTCTCTAACTCTGAGGATTTTCACACCTCTTAAACCCACATCTGCTGCAGATTACTGACAGTAATGATGTCATGCTGAAGCGACCCCTCCCTCGTGTTTATTGAGGTGAAGGATCAGAGGTGTGGCGTAGATATGGCCGTGCAAATTAACTTAACATTCACAATGTGCTGTTTTCATCAAACCTTCAGTGTATTAATATAAACGTTCAAACTTCAGATTTTTCTGGTTCTCCGTTTTAGAGCATATACTTTCATATATATCACAAAGCTTATGGTGTAATGTTGTGTCATTTTAAACCTGACCTGTTGACATGTGAGTGTTTCCTGAGAACTTTTCTAAGTGAATGCTAGGTCAATCACTGAAACACTGCAACATGATTTTTAAGACAGGATCAAGGGTGCATATGTTTGGGCCTTACCGAGCGGGCGACAACTTGCTGCAGAGCGTTTTGACATTTGACGTAGGTGAGATCTCTCATGATGATCATGATCACCGGCATGAGTTTATCCACAAGAGCCAGAGGACCGTGTTTCAGCTCTCCAGCCAGGATCCCCTCTGAGTGCATGTATGTGATTTCCTTGATTTTCTACACAAGATGAAAAACAGGCGAGGGAAGAAAATAAAAGCACAAGTATGATGCAATTATATATGAAAGAGGGGGGGGTTTGTGTTGTCCGGTATAATGAAAAAGGAAACATTCTTGCTGCCTGATACGTATTTGATAACATCACTTGTGGATGCTTGAATCAGATATTTAAAAGCTATCTGAAAATCTGGTGGAAAATAAGGAGGAAGACGTGCTCACCAGTGCTCCTTCCAGGCAGGTAGCATAATGGTAACCTCTGCCCATGATCAGCACACTCTTCTGCTGGTACAGCTCTGTTGCCAGCCTTTGGATCTCATCATCCAAACTGAGAACTTCCTTGATCAGATCTAACAAAGAGGGAGCAGAAAATAAAGAACAGACACATTTGTGGATTCAGCTACAAAACTAAAAAACAGTATGATAAATTGTGTCAACATGCTCTGCTGTCACATGAGCTCATGTTGTGCAGGGAGTGGCAGAGGAGCCAGACATTCCTGATTAGTTTACCATTAGGAGGCATGGCATCATATGCTTTAGATTGCAAGAAGCATGCAAAGGCCTGCAGACAAAAGCTCTTGCTTCCACTGATCTTTCCCTCTTCATTAAGCTTCTTCTAGCAGGGATTGTTTGAACAAACAACTTAAAAATGAAGCAGGCTCTAGATGTGCTTGATCTTTGCTCTAAAAGCTGTTTTTCCATATGCAATTTTTAATCACACACATGATCAGAGTATCCCTGAGTGAACCGGATTGCTCGTGGCGTGAGTTACCTGGAAGGACTCTCAGGCCCTGGATTATCTCACGACGTCTGGGCTGCATGGAGATCCTGTCGTCACACATGAGGAGTGCGAACATGATCAGGGCCACAAACTGGCTGGTGTAAGCCTGCAGAGGAAAAAGTTAGAAAAACAAGGTGTAGAAGGTTATTTATGCAAGCAGTATAAAGAAAGTGGGGATATTAAAGCAGGTTCATATTTCATTGGCTTATCCACTGCATTATAAAGACGACAGCTGTCAGATGAGTCATGCGTGAATGTAGAAGAAGCCATAGGATCCTGCGATTGTGCTGTTTGTGACCAGTTTACTAAAAGGTATCATAGTTTCCTTTTTGCAGTTGCACCGAGCACAGAAAAGCTGAAATAAAATGCTGCTTTAGGAGTTCCTTGAGCCTGTACTTCTTGTCTCTTGGTTTCGATGGGGAGCTCTGTCTCCAGTTCATAATCTGCACCAGATGAGCAATGGAAGGAGAGGAGGGTTAAGTGCACGCAAAGCAGCATTAAAAAGCGTGCAGCTGAGCTCAGTCAAGCTACTCATCCTGGAAAATTATGTTAACACACAACACAGCGGAGGAGAGCACACTCTCTGATCACTCTGGATACACACCCCCTCCTCTCCTCTCTTCTCCTCTCCTCTCTCTATGCCTTCGTCTTTGACTACTTTGGAGGTCGTCCATGCCCATTTGGGAGATTTAATCAGTGCTCAAGAGAAGCCAAGTCATTTCACAGGGCCCTCCAGACTCAGAAATGCCAGTGTCTAAAGCCAAGAAAATAGCTGTAAAACCTTTACACTGTATTTTCCCCCCCGACAGCATGCAAACCACAGTCCCTCACAACTCTGACAGCCTGCACTGTAGGGTCAGATGTGGCAATATTATTAATCCACATTGTAAACTGTGGTGTGTTTTTGTTACTAACTCTTTAGTATTCTTCTTGCAGAACAAATAAATGACCAGTCTACATTCAGCTGAAACATGAACAGAAACAAACACTCGGCAAGTACACTTTTGTAGATAGGCCAAGTAATTCCAAAAGGATGTCTTCTTTTATTTACCGTCAGTTGACCTGCCAGAAGGATTTGCTTTATGAAAGTATCAAAGTATCTTCAGCCTTAACTTATTCCATAAATCTTGAATATGATCAAAGGAGATGGAAGACTTCTTTCTCCTTTTCCCATTTTCCAGTTCACAAAAAACTCAAATTAGCATGAAACAGAGAAACTAGAGGCCATGCACAAGAGTGTCAAGTCATTTAGCAGTTGGGTGTTATACATGTTCTCAATTGATTTGATGAGCTAGGTTGTGCAGCATTTGGTTGAGCTGGGTGTGGGGATGGGGCCCAGCCAGCCAAGCAGTAAATGATGGCGTCTCTGAGGCGTGCTCTGGGACTTTGGAGCAGCGCAGGAGACACCGAGCCAAGCCGAAGGGCTGGGCCAGGGAGGGACCTGCTCCTCTCTCTCTCTCTCTCTCTCTCTCTCTCTCTCTACATACTAGCTGGAGCTCAAATGCTCCTATACTTTGCTCAAACTGGCAAATCTTTTTGGTTTGGAGAAGCGGGTGGGATGGGGGGCAACCTAGGATCCTAGCTTTACATGAGTTGAGATGAGATGAGTTTTTCAGGCTGCTTTAATTCCCAGTGGGATGAGACTGGGGGAAAATGTCAGCTTCCAAGAGGCGGGGCTGCGTTCACAGTGGAGTTTTCATCTGGGTTTCATTGAGTGATGGTGGGCGCTGAGTTCATTTGTGAGATAATGCAACAAATCTGTGTACAGTTTCTTAAAGCTCAGTGTGAAAATCTGCATTTTCTATCTTGGGTGCTATCCATTAGTTCAGATATGCATTGTGTCATTTCATGTGAAGTACAGTTTCAGAACTAATGAGGCAATTCTCATAGATTTGTATTTGTGTTTCCATTGACTTGAACTGCCAGCAACTGGTTTGTCTTTGAAAAGAAATCAAGTCAGTCAAAAGTTTGCAGGGAACGTTAATTAAAATTAGGGCAGCAACTAAAGATTATTTTAAAAGCCTTTTGCTCTATTAAGTGTGTTTAGAATATTAAAATATATTTGAACATATGATGACGTCTTTAGTGCTGTCACTGTCGTACCAATAGTTAAAAAATACAACAGCTATTAGATTTTTCATCAAATTAATAAACATTTGAGATGATCAAATAAATGAAAAACTACAAACCATTACTCTGACTCTCTTCCCAGTTTCAAATCCCGCCTAAAACGCACCTTTTTAGAAGTGCATATTCAGTTTAAACACAAGTCACATGTGCCTTTTATTGCATTTCATTATTGCATTCGTTCTTTTCCTTTTTATATCGTTTAGTTTGTTTTACCTCTGTTTGCTATGATATTAAGTCTGCTTTATTGTTGTTGCATTTGTAAGATGACCTTTAGTGTCCTGAAAGACGCCCATAAATAAAATGTATCATCATAAAACATAACTACTATCATATTTGTTGTAAAAATTGCATTGACATTTTAACAATCAATCAACATGGCTGCATAAAACCTGACAGTCTAGATTATTGTGAGTGTTGTGAAATTTAACCCTCTGCAGACCTGTTAACTACTTTTCTTCATCAGCGTGTGAACTACTTCAGTCACTGAGTGTCTGAGAGACAGTGTGCAATCAATGAGAGTTTTCCTACACACATTATAGGTTCATTGGCTCACCTTGGTGCTGGCGACTCCGATCTCAGGGCCAGCATTAATGTGGACACCACAGTCGGTCTCCCTGGAGATGGAGCTGCCCACTGTGTTTGTGACACCCACAGTTAAAGCTCCCCTCTCCTTACAGTAGCGCAGGGCCATGAGGCTGTCAGCTGTTTCCCCTGCAGGATTGTAAGAAATGGGAAATCAAAACAATTTATGCAATGTAACAGTTCTGACAATAAAATTGTGCTGATTTATTAGTTTGTTAGGGGAAAGTGTTTGCGCCACACAAGGATATGAAACAGCTTCACAGAAAAGCAACACAGAATAACAAAGACATTTAGAAATTACATGTTCATGAGGACTACAGCAGGGAAGTACAGTGCAGGTACAGAGTACTTCAGTGTAAAGCAGAAGTTTGATTATGCAGTTTGCAAAGACTCGACCGGAGCACAGGAAAGATAAATCAGGAAGAAACAGAGTGCCTCCCAGGTATGGAAAGAGGAAGACAACTGGGGAATGTGCACTCGATCATGTCCAGATGGCAGCAGTCTCCCCACCTGACTGACTGATAAAGAAGCACACATCGTCTCGGAAGACTGGAGTGTTCCTGTCCAGGAAGTCGCTGGCCAGTTCCACCATGACAGGCAGCTCGGTGAGCTCCTCCAGCACCTGACGAGTCTGCAAAGCAACAGAACACTGCTCAGCGTCACGTTGTTAAAACAAGCCAGTCAAGCTCAAGAGCAAAGACGGTGCCAGCGCACGACCCTCACACCTGTGTCCACACAACACTGAGCTCACATTTCAAACCGGTCTGCTGGATTCAACATGGATGGCAGAACAGTCATGTTTCCATTATGTGCTTCAATACCAGAGAAGAAAAAGGTTTTTTGTTAGTGGCTACTCACCGCCACTCCAGCATGGTAGCTGGTGCCACAAGCAATAAGGATAAGTCGCCGACACCTCTGGATCTCTTTGATGTGGTCCTTCAGTCCACCCAGTGTCACTGGAAGTAAAACAAACAGTTCATCTATCATTCCGTGCAGATATTTTCCACCTCATTAAAAAAGACCACAAAAGAGCCCCAGACAGCAATGACACATGAACACGTTTTGCACATATGTCAGTGTGTTGATTCCACAAATTTGACTGATAAGAATAAGCTTTATTTTGTGTGATCTTTAACTGAGAAGTACATGTGTTTGAGGAAATGTTAGCCAAATAGAGTGTAAATACAAGGCTGATTTGCAGGAAAGGCATTGCATCATTTCTCTGCAGAGACAATTCATCAGACAGCACTCTGACCTGTGTTGTCATCAAAGTTGACTCTCCCTCTCATGGTATTGACCACAGACTCTGGCTGCTCAAAGATCTCCTTCTGCATGAAGGTGCTGTAGTTGCCTGTGGAGGAAGGATCAAAACAAAGGTTCATTGCCAACAGCAGTAAAAAATAAAAGGTAAATGCCACTTAAGAGCACAGTGATGGACTTTTTATAAAGTGTGTGCCCCCACGAGGCCATCTGACAAAAAGGTTGTACTGACTTACATTAAGTACCTGAAAACGCAAACCATAGCCTCCCTGAGGAGCAACTAAACACTTTGTAATGTTTTACTGAAAGATGGAAATGTAGGGAGTCTTTAGTGTTGTTCATTAACACATTCAGAGTTACAGGGCAGGTCACCCTATAACCAGAGGGAAAACAAACGCAGGACATTGGGGAGATGGTGTTTTTCCATCAATAATAAACTCTGACAGTGAAATATGCAAGCATTTGTCAGCCTTCCTCTGACAGTAATTTGGGTCATGCGAATTAGGTTATTCAGCAGAAAGGCTCCAGAAACTAAAACAGAGGAGAGAGGCTGAGTAATGACTGGACCACAAAGGAATGTGAGGAAAACGGCCAATGTCAGATCACCTCCACCCTCTGCTGGACTACTGAGGTAGTGTAAAGGGAGGAAACACACAGAGTGGCAGGACAATGCTAATAACAAAACATTTTAGTCCCCTTTAGAGCTGAAATCTATTGCAAATGTGTGTGTGTGTGTACTAATAAATAATAAATAGATTATTAATAATTAATTAAAAACCGAGAAGGGGTGGGATTAAATACATTTTACTTCTTCCCTCTCCTTTGTGGATATAAGTGGGGCGCTGGTGGCCAAGCGGTCTAAGTGCCCAACATACAGAGGCTACAGTCCTCGTCCCAGGGGTCGCCGGTTCGATTCCCGGCCGCGACCATTTCCTGCATGTCCTCATCTGCTCTCTACTCCCCACCCTTCCTGTCTCTCTTCAGCTGTCCTATCGAATAAAGGCAAAAAGCCCCAAAATATAACTTAAAAAAAAATATATATATATATATATATATATATCATATTAGTGATTATACGCTTTAATAATATTCTGATTATTCTTATTTTTCAAATTATTCATATCATTATTATTATTATTATTATTATTATTTTGTTGCATTGTATTTACCTTTTTTTGTTCGCAGCTTCAGATTAATATTATTATTATTACTTTTTTTACATGTTCGAAATAACACTTTCAAATCATATCAAAATCTGATAATCAATTCAGTGAAAATTAAAAATATTTCCACCTTTCAACTTCTCAAATATCCAGATTTGCTGCTTTTTTTGATTAAATGTAGTAATACTTTTTTATTCGACTGTTAGTCAAATTAAACAAGTGAACGTATCAGTTGAAAGTGTCGCTATATTTTGATGTTACACTGATTAATGATTATCTAAGGATATTTTTTGCAGATTATTCAGTAATGAAAATAGTACAATACTAAAATTGCAACCCTTTAATGAACACTGACATTTGCCTTTCTTGAAGGTAAATAGAGAGGATGTCACTCTTGTGACTGCAGGGTTGATATAGAGCTAAAGCAAGCTGTGGAAACAGTGGAACAGCATGATCTCCTGGAAGGATACAATTAGCACCTTGAGCAAATAGACGTCAGCACTCACAATAAGGTATGCCACTTTTAGTAGTAAAGATTAACAGTAGCCTCAAGAAACATAAAAGCTTCCTCCCAAGGCTTTCATCAGCTTATTATCAACAAAGTGGGTATGATCCATTTTTAAACAACTGCTGCAAATTGTCAAACCACTGGAAAATCACTTAAACAAACTTCTGTCATCTTGGGAGTCATTTTAAAGTCACACCTACATTGTTGATGATTAAAAACATCTGGGAAGTTGTATTATGTTTCTTAAAGTTGGTTTTATTCTTTTAATTCAAAATGAAGACACTTTTTTTTTTTTGCTTATAGTGTTTGAGTCAGCACCGAGAAGTTTTTTTCATTCGAGAATGCCATCTTTTTATTTGTAAATTAAATTCAGCTTCCAACACTAGTTTACACATTTCACCTTGTTTGTTTAGTCTGAACAAACAAATTAGGTGTAAAATGTTCAATTTGAGGCTTTACAGGGTGTCATGTGCCGGACCATTGCTTTGCTGGGACCAGTAACTCCCTACAGTCCATAATTGTTCTAGCCAAGTAAAAGATAATTACATTAAATAAATGAACACTGATCAAAAAAACCTACTTGAAAACAGTGACTCCAAATTTCCTATTTCTTTTTTTTTTTGCTACAGCATTGTTATTTGATGTAAATGCAAATACTCAATTAAACAAAGTTCATAGACCTTTACTTTGAGAATATCTTGTGACTCGGATGTTATTTTTTATAGCAGTTACTTCCCTAAAGGAGAACTACTCCAGCAGGGCTGGTAACAGCTGACTGGTAAAAAAAGATGGCCTCGGGGCTTGATGTTAAAAGCCACTTAAGGTAGAGAGTACCAATAGGAGTTACACAATAATAACAGGGTTCAGGACATAATTACAAGCTAGTGCACAAATGATTCATATTCAAACATGGCCAGGAGAAATTAACAGAACAAAGGAGGACATTCAACTCACCCTTCATGATCTGCTGCAGCTCCATCTGCAGGGTCTGAATAGCACGAGCTGGATAGTCCCCGACCCTGCGCTTTATCCTGTGAATGGACAGACGGCCTTGTTTCACAGCAGCCACGTCATCGTCCTCCAGGAAGATCACCCTGTTGGTGTGCTCGATCACTGCGCTGTAGTGATGGGAGAACATTAAATATTTACTTTACACTTCACAGTTCAAGCTAAGACGTATGGAACAGAGGAGACTGTTTAATGGGGAATCATTTGAGGCTTGTTTACCTTGCATCAGAGGCGAAGTAATACTCCACGGCTTTTTCATCCACAGGGAACAGGCAGGTGTCTTGGTCTGTCCTGGATAGAGAACCGCAGCTCTTCTTCTCTTTACCAGCTGAAAAAAGGAAGAAAAACTGGGTCTCAGTCAGAGTTATGCAATCAAATGTGAACAGATTAGACTTAAGACTGAAATTTTAACTCACATGAGCGGTAGAGCACAGGAATATGATCTGCAGACAGCTTATGGTCACATCTCACTCCCATTAGCAAGGGACTTCCCCTCCTGTGCAGAGACATTTATATGAGCAAAAAACAACTTCATCGGAAATAAACAACAGCACTTTTTTGACAGCATGGTAAGCAGAGTGTACCTTGTGCCAACTGCCTCTCCAGGGAAGTGGACACTCTTGAAGACCAGGGCGAAAGCACCCTCCTGACAGGTGGAAGAGGATACAATTAGGTAGGCTATTTTAACTGCTGATCACTTCAGGAACACCTATGTGCTTAGGTAGGTCCTTACAAGCTGTTGGATCACCCGCTCCACCAGTGTAGTGAAGTTGATGTCGTCACTCTCTCGGTTGTCGAACATGTACTTCACCAGCTTGGCGATGGTTTCTGTGTCAGTCTCTGACTCAAACTCATAGCCTTTGCTTTCCTGCATAGCCGAAGAGAAACAGAGTTAGTCCTGTTTCCTGCCAGTGAGAAGGAAACTTAAAATACTTTGTACAAAAGAGAAGTGCTCACCAAGAATTTCCTCAGGTCTTTATAGTTTGTGATAATTCCATTATGGATTACGATGAACTCTGCAGACCAGAGAGACAAACTTGGTTGAAAAATGTGAGGTTACAACACTATGTGGAGTGAATGAGCTTCTATCTCCAACATTACTGACCATTTGTCTTGTCAGATCTGTGTGGATGGCTGTTGACTGGGCTTGGTACCCCGTGGGTGGCCCAGCGGGTGTGGGCGATGCCGACATGGACATCAAACTCCACATCCAAGTCAATATCCTGCTGCTCTACAGGTCAAACAAACACAACCCGACAGACAATATTACA
This sequence comes from Notolabrus celidotus, assembly GCF_009762535.1. Lineage (NCBI taxonomy): Eukaryota > Metazoa > Chordata > Actinopteri > Labriformes > Labridae > Notolabrus > Notolabrus celidotus. The sequence continues at coordinate 23,808,194 of NC_048280.1, forward strand.
TTTTCCATCTGTACATCTGTACAACAGATGAGAAATTAATGCTTCATATGTAAATGATTGACAACTTTTTCTCAACTTACTGTGGATCTCCTCATCAAGAGCCTTCACTTTTCCACGCTGCTTGATCAGTTGGATTGACTTGGCGTTTGACTCCCAGTCCTTGCCATTGCCGCCATCAATTCCCACACCTAAGGAAATAGAGAAGAGAAAGCATGCAGTTATCACAAATCCTCAAGCTAACCTTGTGATCATTTGTTTTTAATTGTTCAATTTAGACTAAAAAATACCACACTCAACTTATCCATGCAAAAAAATACTTAAACCTGCATGAACTGTACAGTATGTACTTCACATACAGTAAATTATCTCCACTAGTGGTAGGGGGGTCTACTCTGGCAACATAATGTCTTATAAATAATTCACAGCAAACATCAGTCTTACTTTGTTTACATGCCTAAATCCCTGAAACATAAACTGTGTGTTGTCCTGAATACGAGCCTTTTTCCGTCTCTTACCCGCTGAGTCGTAGCCTCTGTACTCCAGGCGTTGGAGACCTTTCAGGAGAATTTCAAGGATCTCACGCCGAGTCCTTGGCACATGGTAGTTGAGATAGGCAAAGATTCCTGGAGACAGGAACAAAATGTGAAGATTCAGTGCTTCAGCCCACTAAAACAGAGTTTAGTTCATTTCTTTTTAACCAATTGAAATACCTGAAACATATACAATATATTTCAGTTTTAGGGAGCGGTAATACCCAAATGTGTGTACCTATACTAGGGTAAGATGGCAAACAGGGTTCACATGTTTTTTTTAACTCAATATTTGTCTTTGTTTACAAAAAGTGTGTAAAATCATATAAAAAAATATATGCCTCTTCCTCAGACAGAACTCTGAAATGATTATACTAAATTTCTAACCTACAGTTACAATGAGACAAAATGCCTTTACGGCTGCTTAAAACAAGAGGTATGTCATTTTAATCCTTAAAACAAGACCAAGTGAGACACACATGACTCTGTCATCCTGTTTAGTATTCTATTTCAACATCTATGTGGGATAACGCCTGAGGAACCTGTCTTACGGGAGTATTTAGTGAACTAAAAACATGTTTTGATCTGGGCAGACCTGCTTTAAGACAATGGGGTGTACCCAGGGGTTATGCAAGTTGATATCCCCTGCCTAAGAGAAATGTGGGAAAGCAAGGAAGAGTCGAAGTGACAGGAGATCTCTTAATGTCCAGGGTACTCTATGTTTCTAAAAGTAATTATGCAACTGTGACACCATCTTAACACTAAGGATATGATGCATTGATAGGCTCATCCATGTGATTCAAGAGTTCAGCATTACACAGACAAATTTCAGCAATGATCATCAATCCTCCCTGCCCTCCTCCCAGCCACAGCTAGCCCAGTTTCTATACAGCAAGTTACTCACACTGAGAGAACTTTCCACCCTAATCGGCCCAAGGGAAGGCATGAAATACAGCCCTGTTTTACAGCTTAGCACTGACAGAAAAAAATGCAAATGCAGAGCCGGGGGGGGGGGGGGGGGGGGGGGGGCTGCCTCATTCAACAGAGCTCTCATTGAGATCAGCAAGTGATAGAGGATGGCTGTGAGGGGTGAGATGCTAATAAAGAAGGAAACATCACCAAAACAACATCTGCGTTAGAAACAGGTTTAACAGGGGCAGAAAACAAAGGAACAAAGTGACACCCAACTGGGCCAAAAGATATTAATAGTGACTTTTATTTTGGGTCTGTAGGATACCAGCTAGTCTGTCTAGTCTGATTGGTGTACTCAGATTGTGGTGACAGTGATGAGAGGCAGGGAGGCATCAGTTATCAGCCACATATGTGTGACAGGATGAGACAAGACAATTTGGGACAGTCACAGATACCAGAAAAACAAAACATCTGCTTTTGCCTGACTGATCACGTTCATTCCCGGATACTGCTCCCTCATTTAAAGTTTACAGACAATGCAGTAGGACAGTAACGACGAATGTATCGCACAACCCTATCTAGCAGACGGCCATCATAAGACAATATTGACACTAACCAATGGCCATTAAAAGTTGAGCATTTAAGCCAGGGGTGTCAAACATGAGGCCCTCGGGTCAAAATCAGCCCGTCAGAGGTTCAACTCTGGCCTGCGGAACGACTTTGCAAAGTGAAAAAATTACAGAAAATTCATTAACTATAATTTTTCAATAAAAGTAACTACTATTTAAAATTAGTCCTTTGAGGGTCACATAAAATCTCTTTTTTTCCGGGACTTTTTTCTCAAAGTGAGAAAATAAATTACTTGCTGTTTGCATAATCTGGTTCAGATTCATAAAGACTTTTTAGAGCACTATAAGATTATCCACTAACTAAGAACACTAGCATTACACCCCTGCATACAACACTGTCCAGCAAGCAAACTGTTCATGCTGGAGCAGAGGGGTCCACAATAATCAACTTTACCTTCTTCATTATTATAATCTCTCTGTTATTTTACAGTAAACATTACACTCTTTCTGTCAGGTGAATTAACCTATGTGTTTGGTGTGTTCACAGCAGGGTTCAGGGCTTAAAGAGTAAAATATTTGGCCCCACTATAAGACTCATCATGGCAAAAAATACAACAGCTCTTTTTGTAGAAAGATACTTCATTAAATGTGAACATTTTCAGAATGAACTTCTGAAACATTTAGAGTTGTTCTTATTTCTAGGTTATTCTGTTATTATTTTACTGGTCCGGGTCACTTCAGATCAACTTGGGCTGTATGTGGCCCCTTTCTGAAATGAGTTTGTCCCTGCTTTAATCATTTTTAGTTGAAAATTACGCTTTGGGCGTGTTGTGCCCACAAACCACGGAAGCTGTCTAACATCACTTTAAACGTTAGTCATGCATGTCGAGTTGCAGTTAAATCCCATGTATCCTCGAATCACAGAGACAGCAGATACAAAAAAAGAGTCAATGATTTCTTTATAGATGGAAAGCTAACAGCATCCGCAGCACCAGCTCCTGTTCGCTAACTCAGCTTAGCAACCCCAAGCTAATTTCAACTAAGTAGCCTCAGCTAGTGTCTTTATGTTTGTCTTACCTATAGTTCTGATACACTATGAATACAATTAGTTAGCCAATAAATGCTTTAAATGTAGAATTGACTCAGTACTCACCACACATGTCTACAGTTTTGGTGCCAGTAACAGCTACTCGGGTAGCTGGGAGGAACGCCTGTCAGAGAAGCTTCGCCCCCTTTGGCTTCACTGAATCACGGCCAGCCGCCTCGTTCCATGGCGCCGTCTGATTGGTCAAAGAACCTGTCAGTCAAGTGACACCGTATGACGTAGGCACTCCTGACGTGGCACTGGCATCAGGATGCAGATCCTTGGAGGCAAGACCGTCTGTTAACCAAACCGGCTGCTGTTATTCAATACACAGCTAAAGTCAACATCATTGCACAAGGACAACCTTATACTCTCTGCCAAATGCAACACTGCATGTAAAATGTGATGAACAAATTCTGCACTGTAACTACTGCTTAATAACTAATACAATTAAGCATGTAATTACAGAGCGGTCAATTTAATAGAGCCTTTAATGAACGGTCTGGGCAGGGTGAAACAAATGCCACTTCTGATCTTGAGTAATGTCTTGAATATTTCAAAAGACACTCGATTGTATAATATTTGTTCATTTATTAATTAATCCAATCCATTTTTACGACAGTTTTTCGTTTGGGCTTCCCCCCATGTTGTAACTGAAACTATCAATATCCATAGGGGTGGCCAAGGGTGGCACTGGCACCCCTTGAAATCTAATTGGCCACCCCAAAATCCTAAACTATGATTGGCCATTTGCCTTGTCAGATGTGGGGTTTCTGTTAAAATCTATGACTTGGGATGAGTTAAAAGGCGGACAGTAGATTTCTTTATTCGTGCCCTCAAATGTGACTTTGAAAAAACATCTTTTGTAAGTCCTTAAAGAATTAAGCTTAGTAGATGTATGCCACTTTGTCAAGTTTTTTTTTTTTTAAATCAAAAAGAATATAACAACTGTTTAATACTTTAATGAAAGTAGGTTGGGAAGACAGAAAGGGTAAATGTTATTTATTTGCAAATGCACTGGCCACCCCTGCCTATGTGAGAGCCTCAGTTTGGCCACCCAGGTCAAAAAGTTCTGGACACCCCCCTTTCAATATCCCCATAAAGAAAGCCATATTCAGTCTATATTAAAGCTGCTGTTGGTAGGAATGGTGTAAAAAAAACCTACTTTTTTTCTGCTGGGTTTGGAGAAAATGTCATAATACCCAACGGTACTCATCAGTAAGTGAAGTGATTTGAGATTATGGCAAAATCTCTGCGTTTTCCAATGCCTTTGTATCAAGCAATATTATTATTCCCCTTGTTCCCATTATCACAGACCAATCAGAGCTACTCCCCGACCCTCTGTTGCCCTGATTGGCTGGGAAGCCACTTCTTCCTCATAGGACGCGCACAACAACCTTTTATTAACGGGGTTATGGGAGCAGAGAGGGGAGGGGGAGGTGAATGAGAGGAAATCTGGTGGGAAGGGGTAGTGTTAACATTCGAAATCTTTTTCTAAACTGATGTTTATATCACGACTACCAACAGCAGCTTTAATAATGAAATATCAATATGATGGGTTGTGCATATAAGTTGTCCAGAGCACGTTAGAATTAAGTTTGAAAAAGGGGTTATGTGTCTAAATGCCTCTTCATGTCAATTAACACTTCAAACTTTCATGTATTTTAAATACCCAGATATTTGGTTAATGAAACATAAATCATGAACTCATCACAGGGTACAAGTTAAACTCAAAATAATTCAAGTATTTCTAAAAATTAAAATGATGAGCGTGATATCTCCTTGCAGTAATCTCCAGTCTGCCCTGTCAGAGGCTTGTAAAATGGCATTGTTAAGCACCTAAAGTATTCACTCATAAAATATAGTACAATAGGAGGCAGTGTAATCATAAAATATTTCAATAAACTTTATTGATATAAATACAGTGTATGTATCCTAGTCAGGGAGGCCGTTTTTGAAATGCATTGTAATCAGAAAAGGTGTAACAAAGTGAAATAATAAATATGATTTATTTCAGTTCAACAGTCTTTAGTTTCTATTACAGGGCTCTTTTTGTTCTAAACCCTAAAATATTGTACAGAGAGTATATTCAACTTCACTGATAACATCCAGATGATTGATGATGAGATGTTGTTTCACACAGCTATGCTTTAGCTGCTCAAATGAAACTATGTTATCAAAGGAAGTGGCAGAGGAGGGGAGGAATGTGTAAATGTTCTGCTGGTTGGGGCTCAAGCTTGTGCCGACTCCTCCTCATCCTCGTCCTTCACCTGTGAAAGAAAAACAAAAAGGCTTTGTTAATAACTTCAAAGAGCAGAATGAGAAGCATGCATTAATGCAGGTTCACAACATATCCTCTGACATGAGAACAAACCTGCTCCACTGATTCAACCTCAGGGACGTAGAACTGCAGCATGTTTTGGATTCCACTCTTCAAAGTAATAATAGAACTGGGACAACTTGTGCAAGAGCCCTGCAGCTTTAGTTTAACAATGCCATCCTCAAACCCCCGATACAAAACATCCCCTCCATCCTCCTGTACAGTAGGCCTGGGGGAAAATGATCACCAACAAGGAGGAAATAAGAACATAATGCCAGTCAGTCAACAAATAACAACCACTTATAGTATTACATAACACCCTTACACATAACTACCTTATTCTGGTGTCCAGCAGCTCTTTGATCATGGCAACAACTTCATCGTCATCATCAGAAGGTGCTGGAGAAACAGAAATGATTGTTCTACAATCACAAACATCTTGCACTAAAGGTTCCGCTGACATTTTAAGGCAGCCCGAGACATTTAAAAAAGCTAGTGAGGTAAAAGAAACCGAGTACAGCAGCATTGGAGAACAACAGCGTTCCTAGACTGGTATTCTAATAGCTACCATTACACAACATGTTGTGTAATGATAATAAAGAGATGCATACCTGTATCTGCACTAGGTTGGCTGTCTTCGTTTACAACAGGAAGACCTGTGGTGAAAAAGTCCATGATGGCAGCAAACACATCAGGCTTGATTAGCCTCCACTCCATACTATCATCAGCCTTAAAAGAGAGACAGGAAACAGGCGGTTCAAAGCAATGACAATAACTCATCCTCCACTTTAAGGTATTCTGTGTATATGGCATGGAGCTTCAACGTGGACATTTACCTTTGATATGGTTATAAAATCCGGGCCAAGGAAGACACTCTTGACTCCATCAATTCTAAACAGCTGTCTGAAGATGACAATTTACATTACATACGTTTTGTTATTTACCAAACCAAACTTTGAGGTTAATACAAACTGAAAAATTATAAGTTTTCTTAACACTAACTTTGTACATATGTGTATTACATGGTTCATACTTCTAATCTAATATCAGTCATTCATTAGAGCACAGTATTTCCTTTCAGAGCTGTTAACATTACATGATCTAACACCCACACAAGCAACCACAGTAATGGAATATAATCAGTAAAGACATAGTGAGACACTTGTATTGTGTGACTTCCATCTGGGGAGGCAGAACAGCGTGTGCAGCTTTAAAGACACTGGCTGCAGACTCAAGGACAACCTGAGTGATACAGAGAACTCTCACTGCTTTATCTGTGTGCAGCAAGTTAAAACTTCTTATGTGAGCACAGACATAAGGACGGTTCTCAGGCAACTGGTACAGCGGGTTTATAAATTATCATCAGTGCTGATGACTTGCAACACACAGGTGTAACTAACAATAATAATGGATGTATTCCAGGTATGGATTATGTAACATTGCCATCATCAATATTATAAGATATCTGTGTGCTTCTCCCGACACTGCATAACAAAATGTTTTACTTTGTTTACATTAAAGCGGCCTTATACCTGGCTAAGGGCGAGCAGTGTGCATCACGAGGGCCAGCAAAGTCCATAGTTCCTGATTCAAGCACCGTGCGACCAGGCAGAAACTTTAAGCTGTTTGGATTTGGTGTGTCCTGAGTCTGCACAAACATTGTCCTTCCTGGAAAAAACACAATAACGCGTCATCTATTATGTAAGAGTGTTCTCTCAGTTACAGAGCCACATGGATGCTGCAGGTACAAACCAGGAACAACCCAAAGGGGGTTTTGTGGCCATCTGTGTGAGAATCCTGTGTTCTGTGAAGGCCAATTTGAAGTGGCACACTGATATCCACTGCCAGAAAGAGACAACACGGAGAGAAAATGAGGTTATCAAATGATCAATTATAGTATAAAATTCCTCTTCTCCTAGCCAAATTAAAATACATCATCATTTGTGTTTTGTCATTTTTGTTATTTTATTCTGCAAAGTAACTCCAATTGTCATCAAAATATTCCCTCTGAAATGCAGTGGAGTAGAATAGCAGTAAATGGAAATACTTAAGGACAGTAATCAAAGTTTCTTTTAGTCACAGTTCATACCAAATCATATTACCCTAACAAAATAACGCTCTTTTTATCCCTCCCAATTTTTTTCCCAATAGAACTGGTTGAGTAATACTATTTAATATTCCTTTGTACGCAATACTTAATCCCTTTGTAAAGGAGCAATATGTTATCTTGTCTAGCTAGCTATACCTTAACCTCGCATAACCCCTGTTATGTTGTTGTCATCATTTGACATCATTGAGAAGGGGACTTCACTCAACATTTGCATTAACATATAGATAAGGTTTAACTGTATTCTAGACTGTGGTTGTCCTACACAATGTGGTAGTCATGACAGATAGCCATCATAAACAGACATTTTGATGTGGTATTATTTGTAAACAAAGTTTCAACACATATTTTTTTATTGATTGATTTGAATGACACAGAAACAATGAAGCCTTCATTTTTAGTTTCATTTAATTTTATGCAAAATAATCTTTATGAGGATGACAACTCTGTACAAACACATGACATGAATTAAACTACATTAACAAAGGAAATGAAAACATTGCTGCCATTCTAAATAACCTGCGGATCACATTTGATACATCCTGACCAAATACAGGCTGAGTGACCACCAGCTAGCTGCAGAGACAGGGAGATACAGGCAGACATGGCTGCCCAGAGAGCAGCGTCTATGTGCTCGCTGCTCTACAGGGGACATAGAGACAGAGATGCACTTCCTCCTCCACTGCAACAAGTTCTCTTTACTAAGAGATTCCCACTACTGGGAAATTACTAAAATAGTACCAAACTTCCCAACATTAACCCCAGAAGAGAAACTGTCAGTTCTCCTAGGGGAAGGGTCAGCAGCTCCTCTGGCTGCTAAATATGTGTCTGCCTGTCACAGCCTGAGGGACGCACCATCCCATAATATTTGATTTTAGGTGAAGGTTTTATGAGCATACTGCATCAAGTGAGGACACTGAGATATGCTGTATGGGTAATCGTTCATTAATGCGTATAAAATATGTAATATGTAATGAATATAATGTGTTGTGAATATATATGTGATGTATGTGTATGAATGTGTGTACTTTGGCAATAACATGTCTTTGTTCATGCCAATAAAGCAAAATTTAATTGGAATTGAATTGAATTACATTCAAAAGCCATGTGCAGTGAAAATTACCGAAGTGATTACTGTGACTGGCAAGATTTATTTTCGAACATAACAACAACTCAGAACATGACAAAGAAGTTAAAAATAACTCAAGACAAACTAGAACTTGTGGTGTGGCTTGCCATTCATTCAGGCTTAAACAATTACTTTTAATGGCACTAAATGTGTGAAGACTGGCTTTAACAGCTCTGCACATATAACTGTTCAGACATTGAAATGTGCAGACGACGAAATAGACTCGAGGCACTTCCTCGCTGACGCAAGACATTGATTTTAATTTGAAGGTGGCTTTTATAAATCAACTTTACTTGCCATAGTTTGATTTATACATTTGTACATTGCGTTGAGAGGCGATGGAAGCCTGCAGAAATAAAAGTTTATTTAAAAAAAAAATAAAGCCACATTCATACCATTTTACTTTTCTGAAGAGTTTGAATCAATCTGCGTCACTTAGTCTGCTACATTGCGACTAGCTCCCGAGCCGCTGATAGTAAACCTGAGACGGGCTCTTCGCATTAGGAGCTTAGTGTATCCACACAATCACTGACAAATCACAACAAGGAGGCGACGCACTCAAACAACCAGCAAACAAATTGACTTACGGACGTGAAAGTCTTGCTGAAATACCGAACAACCTGCCGACCTGTCCGAAAGTCGCCATGTTTGTTGTGATTGAATAAGACCAATGAACGGAAGTTCATCGCGGAAGTGATGTATTAGTTTTGTGCGTTCGGCAAAACTGTCCGACGTGGTGGCGGAAGGGCACCAAAAAGCTGTTTGCCAACCGCCATTAAAATATATAATAATAAGAAGAAAATAAATCTTCTCCACCGACACGCAATTTCCATCCTATCCATCAAGCGATTGAAGTTTCTTAAATTCAACTGGTCTGTACAATAAGTACAAAACCCAGCCTGTGGAGGTTAGTGTTACACTTCCCAGTGTACGGTCTGCCTTAATTTAATTCGAAGAAGAAGAATACTGTCCTCCGCAATAACCATCCGCTGTCGTCGAGGGATATTTTGCGACGTTTAAAACTAAAGATTGTCTGCGTTGAAAGATTGAAAATGCCGTGTGGGAGAAGCTTCAGACGGAGAAGGGATTCATCAGACTCAGAGGAAGATGAGACAGCCAAAGAAGTCAGGTAACATACTTTTTCAAACTCAAAAACATCAACACAAATACGCCACGCTGCTTGCATACGTTTACTCTATTGACATTTACAAAGTTACCCACAGACCTTCAATACTACCTGCCACGCTTTCTGTTTTTCTTTCAAACAATTCCTGTCTTCATTACAAAATCCACTTTTAAAGAAGTGGTCCAATTGGTCCTTTATCTGGAATAAATCCATCCTAATGATAAGGAAATCATATCTGGAAAGAAACTAGGCAGATGGGGCCTTTGCATTACTATCGGGGCTCCAGTATTCACAAGATGGTTTACTGGGTGTCATTTCTACCAAAATCATGGGCCGAAGTGGTCTGAAATGGAGCAGGCCTCGTGTAATCCGGTATATTTAACATCAATGCTCTATGCACCACTAATACACTGAAGATATGGTCACAGTTGAGGTCCCACTTCAAGTTTACTGAGGCACTGCCTCTGATGCCTCTTACAGGTAACGTCCTGTTCTCACCATATCTCTTGGACTCACTCCGCCTATCAGCTGTGGTCTAAAAAGGCTTAAGATGTCTAAATGACCTCTATCAAGCCAATAATTTTATTCTTTTTGTAAAAATGACACAACAGTATGGCATTCCACAATCACACTTCTATAGATACCTTCAAGTACTGAATTTTGTCAAGAAGCTGTTTGTGCCCTTCCCATCTTCACCAATACGGGGTCAGATAGATGATTTTCTTGCTTGGGACCCTTTACAGCCAGGCATGACATCCAAATTATACAGCTCAATTCAAGAAATGGCCACCCAAGGTGGGCTGAAGACCTTGGGACTCACATTTCTGATGAATTATGGCGGTCTGCATTTTCAAAAATTCATGTATAAAAAAAGGAAAAAGTCCAATAAAAAGATTTTAAAATCAAAATTAAATGCTAACTGTTGCTTCAGTTTTAGGTGATTATTTCAGTAATCATGCATCATTTTTGTGTGTTTTTGGTACAGATCAAAAGTTGAAGAGGCAAAAGAGCTCCAGGGTTTGCGAAAACGACAAACTGGAGTCAGGTAATGTAAATCCAACATGTTTATTGTGTCTCTCAATCACCGATAACGATCCTCTAGTCTCTCCGATACAAAAAAGTATTAAGTATTTATTTGCATTTCACATTTGTTTAGTGTAACAGCCCTATTGGTTGGAGACATGCTGCCGCCAGAAGATGACATTGATGTAAGGACCCTTTTTAAAAGTTATTTTTGATTGATCTCTATATTTTCTTTAAATATCTGTTTGTTGTAAATATCTGTATCATTTACTAAACCTTTCCTATAGAATGACCCCTTTAAGCTGAAGACTGGAGGGGTTGTGGACATGAAGAAAGTCAAAGACAGGAATAGGGACATGTAAGTCACTCATCAAGCCAGTCATGCATCATTTTGACAGTACATTTCACATATTGTGTGAATGTATGTCACTACTGGAATGGAAGATGTATGTCATCACATATGACCTCTTTTCCACATGTAGGACAGAAGAGGAGACAGACCTCAACCTGGGCACATCCTTCTCTGCAGAAACGAACAGAAGAGACGAGGATGCAGATATGTAAGTGAGCCTTTTCACCCTTATTACATTTTAACACTTATAGAAACACCCTCTCTCTCCATGGCACTATAAAATATGTAGCATGCACATGATTCATAAAAGCTTTAGATGAAAAATAAAAGTAAATTTCAATTAACATTATTATAACATAGCCTCCAACATTCAAGAAAAGTGTTCATTCAAGTATTCATCATTATGTACACTTGCACACAGTTACTCACAAAGGGTCTCATGGAGGTATTCAAAATCTTTTTGTCCTGTATTCATTCTAACAGGATGAAATATATTGAGACAGAGCTGAAAAAGAAGAAGGGGTTGGTGGAAGCTGAGGAACAGAGGGTTAAGGTGAAAAATGCAGAGGATCACCTGTATGAGCTGCCTGAGAACATCCGCGTCAATTCTGCCAAGAAAACAGAGGAGATGTTATCCAATCAGATGCTGAGTGGGATCCCTGAAGTCGATCTTGGCATTGAGTATGTTTTGAAAATTCTCAAAAGATTCATTTTTATTTATTTTTTTAGAATCTCATTCTGTTTAGCAAGAAGGAGATTTTGCATTGAGTTAATGCAGTGACAACATGACATAAAAAGTGCAACTCTGATGCTGTGTTGTTTCTTTCCAGCGCAAAGATAAAGAACATAATATCAACAGAAGAAGCAAAGGCAAAGCTTCTGGCAGAACAAAGGAACAAGAAAAAAGACAACGGGACATCTTTTGTGCCCACCAACATTGCTGTCAATTACGTCCAACACAATCGCTGTGAGTCATTTTGCTCTCAATATGTCGGGTCAGTAGCAATTGAGAAATGAAATTTTGGTCTCATTTGCAATTGTATTTTCCCAGTCTATCATGAGGACAGCAACGCACCGCAGAGGCACCACAGACACAGAGAGGAGCCAAAAGCAAGGCCGCTGCGTGTAGGAGACACAGAGAAACCAGGACCAGAGGGTAAAACACTGCACATGTATATTTATATGCATAGTCAAGCTGTTCAGCACCAGTAGTCTGCAGTTTACTTATGAGCTTTTAAGTAATTACTTTGCACTCTTCTAAAACAGTGGTTCCCAATGTGGGGGTCTGGAGATGTCTTCCAGAATGTTATTATTTTTCAAATGATCAAAAATTGCATATTTTACCCATTATTGTGAAAAATATAAACACAAATAGTAGTTAAAGCAATTGAATTATAGGAACAGTGGGGTTGAGTTTTTGCCACCTATATTTTGGGGTCGCAGGCTGGAAAGTTTTCGGAACCCTGCTCTAAAAAACTGTAGTCTGATTAATATCTTCATCTGTTTTTCCCCAGCAACATCACCGCCAAATTACCGCAAACGTCCAAACAATGAAAAGGCCACCGATGATTACCATTATGAGAAGTTCAAGAAGATGAACCGCCGATATTGAGGAGCTCAAAGAAAGAAATACCCTGACTGTTTGACCATTTTTAAAAACAATTATGGGGCCATGAAGATAGCTTGTTGACAGTTTTTCTCGACAGATATCAAATGACTCCCAGACAGGACAGGGTTGAACTTTGTAAATACTTTAACTATTGCCCTTTGGTCTTCTGAATACAGTACATGTTCCTTTTTCATGTTTTATGTAAGACGGTAATGAGGCTCAACGCTGTCTGATGACTGATTGTCAGATGAGTCAAAGTAGTTTGTGTAATCCTTCTTTTTTTTCCCAGTTCAATCTTAACATTTTGTGGAATAATTATGTTTTAGAGTCATCAGGAATTAAAACATGAAACCACATGCCTTGAATTTTTCTTTAATCTGATCAGTGCTTTATGAAGTACAAAAAAGGGGGAAACCGTACAAAAGAACTAGCTTACAAACTACAATAAGAGCATGCACTTATTGTCAATACTGAGTCAAGTATAAAACTATACAAACACTTCACAAGCTGCAAATGTACTGACCTCCCCTCTACATTGTATATACAGCATATAAATCAGGGCATGCGTGTTTGAGGTCGTTGAAACATCAATGTTTGGGCCTCCTGACTTCTGTTTTAGTATTAGCACCTAACACAAAATGTTTTACAGCTGCAGACCTGGTCAAACAAAAAAAGTAAGTACAAACTGAACACAAGTATTCCAGTCTGTTTCCATGTTTCTCTTCATGGCTTCTCTATAGAAGATGTCCCATGTCCATTGATGTGGTGTTGGGGGTTTGCCTCCTGTATAGGAGGTTCCTCCGTGTCCTCTCTGTCTCCCTGCGTGGAGCTGCAGCTGCTGCCCAGGGAGGCCCAACTGTCTCGGCGGCGGTAGGCCTCACACAGCGGCAGATCAGTGCTGTCCCACTGACTGTAGCTTTGCAGAGCGGAAACCGGAGACAAAGAATCAGCGCAGCACAGAAAGAGAGGAGCAGATGAGAGCGGCAGGTCAGAATAAGCACAGTCACACAAAGAGGAGCACGTAAAGACGCACGAACAATAAAAAGCATGTAGAAGTGGAAACGAAATCAATGCTTAGGACGGCTGATTGCTCACTAGTTACTGTAATGATTTTAAACTCAGCAAAAGGTGTGATTAGTTGCTGATGGAAAGCGTAGCAAGTGCAGCAAAGAAGGAAGGCCCACACCCAGCATGCTCCAAACAGGACTGACAGACACTTCTACGTACTTTCTTGCAGAAAACATGACAAACTACTGCAGTATTTTGTCTCTACTTTATTTCTCAAATCATCCTGGGTCGATTGGAACAGCTGGAACAAACTCGTACACATATAATAACAAACCCTTGTGTGATCGTCTCCAGCTGTGGAGTTACAGCGGGTGTCACTTGAGGTCTTAAAAGGATGGAATCACAAACACCTAACTTTTCAAACCTCATTCATCTACAGTCCATCATTAAAATCTTTCTTCATACATCAAATACATTTATGATAAATTATCTTAATTGAATGATACATCTATAAAATCTGTTCTCTGATAACATGTTGGTTCTTTCAATGTATAACCCGTCTCCCTCAAAATGTGGTGTTTCTAGGAATCCACACAAAGAAACACACTACACAATTCATTATGAAGCAAGACCAAACATTTTACAAGGTCATTACTTTGTTTAAAATGTTTTCATTATAAAACAAAGAGTAAAGGCCTCATTGTTTACAATTACACTTAACTTTGCATCTTTCCCATGTACCTGACAATGTTTGCTAGAGCCTCTCTGAAGTCTTTGAGATGCAGCAGATTAGGTAACCAGAAATCTGATCATCATTTAGAAATAAACATCGAGGTGAAATGAATCCGTGTCACCTGTAAGGCTCTCTGTATTTCAAACTGCATCATTCAGTCCATCACAAACTGAACTATCATAGCTCATTTAAACTGCTGGTAATCAGCTGTAAACCACTTCAAAGCTGCAGTCTACCCTGCTTTGACCAATTTTGACCTTTTTCATGTAATAGAAAAAAAACACTCAAGGCACTTCCTTTCAACAACTCAAAGTCACTGAGTGAGATGAGCGTAGTGATGCTTTGTATGGATGAATGCTGCCGATTGGATATGAAGATGAGGGAAACTCAACCCAAGGGTTGATAATTGGAAGCTGGAAGAAGTAACCCCCCTCCCCCAGGCTCAGCAGTGAATGGCAAAGGTGGGACACTAAATGGTGCTGGGCATGTGGCAACAGAGGGGCGGTGGGATGAGGGCAAGTACAGGCCTACTTGTACCTGGAGGAGTAATATTCTTCCTCTAGCTCATACAGGTCGATGGCGATCTCGTCGCGGAGTGAAGTCAGCTTTTTGTCGCACTCCTCCTGCAGCGAGCGGAGCTGTTGGTTCTGCAGGCTGATGGCGTCGTTTACGGAGGGAAAATCGTTCAGAATCAGGAATTGCTTCAGATCAGAGACCAGCTTCATCAGAGATTCGCCAGCTCGAACCTGACGGGACAAAAATAAGTGAGAAGTGGGTTAAAAAGAGAATAAAAATGTGAATTTTTCTGTGACTGTCTACAGGCTAAAGACGAAGTATCGGGCATAAAACATGGGAAACTACAAACAAACAGTGTGTAGCTATTCTTTCTCCACGAGACCATTTGGCATTTTTTTGGAGATCCAAAACTTAAAAAAAAAAAAAAACTCACTATGAGTATCTAACATTGAGACCAAGTGTATAAAACAGTTACACTACACACTGCCTGAACAAAATACAATTGTTGGTCTCACAGACAGCTTTGAGTAGACAAAGGCACCAAAATATGGCTTCTTTAACTGTTGGTTACAAGGGAAGTTGTAGGTTTATACTGTTAAACATAGTTTATCTAAAGTAATGTAATAATATTATATTTCTTACTTAAATAAAAAAAAGTTTAGCCTCTTCAAAAGTTGATGTTACCATAATTTATCAAAAGCAATCAGGGAGGAGACCTGGGAGCAGGATCTTGTAACAGTAATTCCTGAGGATGTCTAGGCGAATTGCATCTCTGCTGTACACACTTCCTCCATTCGCATACAACATGGGTTAATTCAATTCAAGGTTTTACATAGAATTCATTACTCCAACGACAGGTTAGCCAAAAAAAAAACCCCACTGTTAATCCCAACCCAGTCTCCTTGGGCCACATGTTCTGGTCCTGTCCCTCCATGGTCAATTTCTGGTCCTCTGTATTTGACTGCCTCTCTGCTTTATGCGATACGCCTCTTTAGCCCAACCCACTCACTGCCATTTCTGGGCTGATGCCTATAGAAACGCATACCACAAATGCACAGAAGAAAGCAGTAGCATTTAGTAGCCTCATCAAATGCAGACTCATCCTATTGAATTGGAAGTCTAATAAACCCCCTCCCTTTAGAAGATGGGTACATGAGTTGCTTTCTCAACTCCAACTAGAGAAAATTAGACATACACTGAGAGGTTTCCCTGACAAATTTACTAAAGTATGGTCTCCATTTGTTGAATGCATTGGATCTTTATTTATTTGATTATTTTTTATATATATCTGGGTTTTGTCTTACTTGCCAATAGATGTCAATTTCTACATTCAACTTAATGTGAGGTTATCTCTCCTTTTATTTTTATTCATTTTTTTTTTTATTACCATCTGTTGGCTTGTCAATTTGTTTACTCTGTTTATTCCTCTTCTTGCTCTGTATTTAGGGTGTACCCTTGGTCGGGGGGTGGTGGTGTTATTGTGGGGTATTGTCTGTACAAGTTCAGTGTGTCTGTGTGTGTTTATGTTTATATGTTGTATAAACTCAAAACTTCATAAATAAATTAAAAAATAAACATGAAACAGCAATCAGGGTTAATAACTGTAGGAGAAAAACAATCTCTGAAGGCCTTTGTATAAGCTGGATAACGTACAATGTTGGCAGCTCGGACGTGCATCTCATAATGGTCCTGCTCTGCTTGGGTTGCTCTGGAAACCTGTGTCTCCTCCTCGATCTGTACACGGGGAAAAAGTGTGTTTGTTAACATTTGACATACTCACGTATTACTCATATATTTGGAAAGCAATATTCAGACACACTGTTTAAAGAGGAAAAGACAGTAACAATGCTGCCACAGGGAAAGATGAAAGAGAGGCAAATTAAATCTGTGTACCTTTGCTGTTTTGATGATTTCTGTAAAGTTGTCCATGATGGACCTGATGTCATCTTTCAGTCTTTTGTTATAGTTCTGCAGCAGAGTCTCTTTGCTCTGAGGGAGCACTCTCTGAGTCGCCATCGTGCTCAGGAAGGCAACACCACGTTATCTGTTTACATTGAGAAAGAACACTGACATAATTTCATCGAACTACATTTTAACGTAAAAGAGAAAAGATAGTTTCACTAGCTAACGTTAGGTAGCATGAGAAGGCGCGTGCTAACAGGTAGTGATTAGTAAAAACAATGGCCGAACATGGTCTCGTGTTTGTGATATTGCATAAATACATTTTATTATTAAAGCTTATGTAGAATATACCACTTACTTTTACCGCATAGTTTGTAAAAAAAAAAATGTTGCTAATTTGCTAACAAGAACGTTGGCCTGTCTTCTTCTTCGTGTGATACGACTACCGACGAACATCCGGTTTGTCGGTGAACTCCCGCCCTCTGCTGGTGGAGCAAAAATGCCAGGCTTTGTGATGTAAAAAAAAATGAGAACAAGATCAATCATGTCAGAACTTTTTCCACCTTTAATGTGATCTATAACATGAACAATTCAACTGAAAAAAAAAAAAATAGGGGGAAGAATAAAAAATAAAATTAAAACTGCAAGCGGATATGTGCGGTCCCTCGTGCAAGCACCGCCTGATGTGCGCGACCACCTGATGTAAGCCACCGCCTGATGTAAGCCACCGCCTGATGAAGCCACCGCCTGATGTAAGCCACCGCCTGATGTGCTGCAGGTGTTGCTGTGCTGCCTAGGCTGAAACTGTGAGCATACTCATGCAGTTATCAGCATTGTGTACATTGCAGTACTGCCTGTCACCATTGGATGCTGCTGTGTCTTTAATTATGTTCTGAAGGATTGTTCATCACAGATCATTATAGAAAGAGTTGTGATCACAAGCATGTTAAAAACATGTTCTGAGAGTAAATACTCATCGTGTCCATTAGGTGGCGCTATTCATATGACAAACATGTGTATATAGATGAGTTCAGGCTGGGTCCATGATGAAACATGTCAAATTTGGAAGAGATCGGGTATCGGGTATGTATATAAATGTCAGTACCATGTATTTCCTGTGGGTGGCGCTATGGCTGTAGTAGCTAAATGAGTCCATAGGTGTGCTGACAGATGGACCCTGATCATTTGATGTAACTTCAAACAGATTGATCACTGTATGAAGGAGCTATAAGTATTTCCTGTTTCATGGCGAGACATCAAAGTTTGAGGGGTTGCCACGCCCACATCCATTGACTTAGGAAGATTCCTTTGACAAATGTTCATCTCCAGTGTGACAACAACATTCTGAGCAAAGCAGGAGTTGATTGGATAAAAACTGCAGGACGTGATTTTCTGCTGCCAGTAGGGGGTGCTATATGATATTGGCGAATATTTGCCTATGGAAGCGTTCAGGCTGGGGCACTTATCATGCATGACCGGCCTGGGCCTGATCCATTATTGTATGTGAGAGTTATTAATGTTTAGAGGTTGGCAAAATGTCCTCCAAATGTAGCGAGGTGCCACGCCCACACCAATTGACTTAGAGAAATTATATCTGATAAGTTTTGATTGTCAAAGTGTCTACTTCAAAATGTGCATGGTTGTGAGTTGATCGGAGCAAAAGGCGGGATCTACATAAATACGTACCCTTGCGAATCGCGTTTAAAACTGAAACTACATATTTTTTGCGCTTCCTGTTGGGATTTCACAATAATAATAATCAAGCTGTAACCTCTGCTGAACACTGTAATTTGTTACTCTGCAATTTACTTTCATATGCACATTATTGACAGCTTGACTTAACACCCCTTGTGTTGAAAAAGGCCCTAATCCGGCTACCTGCTGCATTAAAGTTATATCACCTACAGTAAAGGTGGGAAAAAGAATAGACAAGTTGGTTTATGACTCAAGCCTCGCACATTTCCACCTGCATCATGTTATTCTTTCTTTCTTTTTTAGGCTCTCTGTATTTCAAACTGCATCAGTCCATCACAAACTTATTAAATATGTTTCAGGTTTAGGAAATGACAGCAATAACACCATGTTAATTTACATTCATTTAATAATTTTTATGACTTACAACATAGTTTTCAAAGGCAGATTGTGCAGCAAAATAAGTATTTTGAGTGCTTCTTGTCCAACAGTATCTTCAGATGTCAAATCCTCTGGAAATGGGTCAAAATACGTTAAACAGCTGTGTTACATTCAAACACACATTCTCAGGGAGCCCTGCTTTTGTGTCAGGGGCTATGTGCAACCTTCATGTTTACAAATTGGGTGAGAAAAAAAAGAGCATCTGTACAAGATTGTACAGCTCAAAAAGAAAAGAAAACCTAACTTTACATTGCAACAAAAGAACGAATGAATCAAATTTTGGGATGAAACAGGTTTAAAAAGTGCCATGGTGGGAACCAAAAGTGCCCCATGATTTGACAAAAGCACAAAGATGATAAAATATCCCCAAACTGCTACGGAAATAAAGGAATGTCACTAACCAGTCACCTTTCAAGACCTGACGAGAAACAATTATTACAATTGCTGCCTGGAAAACTGCTGTAAATACTTGTATTGAGTGCTGTTTCTTTAAGTTGCAGGATACGTTGTGCAGTAATTGTGAGTCACTGGTAATACATATTTTGAGTTTGAAGAGATGTATATTTAAGAAAAGCATCACAGATCCAATGAACATTTTTGTGCAGACAGCAACCAGGAAATTGTACATGATGGTGTACAGTTTTTTGGTAATGACTATGAGTGCAATAAAATAATGTGGGTGCAGCAGTTTCTTTTGGAGGGCGTAAAAAGGCAAATGTGATTAATGCTGTTTGATGTGTTCGGAAGGAAGTACTGTGAGAGTGTAAGGCTTCAGGGATAACATCTTTTAGAGGAACAAATAAAAGTGAATCAGCTACTTTAACATAAAGAAACTACTATCATGAATTTCTAGACCTAATGTTAAATATGGTTCTTTTGTATCATGGAATAAAACACTGGTACTCCACCTTTATCAGACAGGACAGGAACCACAAACATAACACACGTGACAAAACAAAAAAGTTACATTTCGTATCAACAAATGTGATCCTTGAAGTGTGTTTGCATCTTTATCCAGCATCATCATAACAAACAGTGAAGCATGAAGAGCCCAAAATATTGATTTTGAGGGCATAATTATAAGGCAGGATACAGATTTCTTGTCCGTTATCACCAGAAACATCTCGTAACAAAAATAGTGTTGAGGGACTGCTGATGTGCTACAGTATCTTTTCCTTTTTCCAAGCCTCTGTGAAGTTATGACCTTAAGATTCAAGCTTGGACTGTTCTTCCTGATAACTAATATGATGGAGTAAGGAAGCACAGTCGGATCATAATTTCACATTACAGCTTGAATGTACAGGAAACTAGACTGCCAAAGCTGCAGATACCTCTCACTGTGTGGTATCATAGCGTTGACATAGAATGTAACTGAGGTAGGCAAGAAAACAATCAATGCTTGACCACCGTGTTGTCTTTGTTTAGATGTACGTACCAAAAGGATGGGGAGGAATTCATAAAGGACACGACAGGTAAAATTAAAATAAAGTGATACTATGAGACTGGAGCTGTTGCCAGTTTCCTTACTCTAAAGAAGGTTTCAAGTGTGAAGGTGACCTTGCACTATCAAATCTAATCAGAGCCTGTTAAGAATGAGATCCATGCAGGTCTGCAGTCCAGCTGCAGCGCTGGTGACAGCATGCAGCGTGGCCGTTATGTTTGCATAATTCAGTGGCATTAACACCCACTGCCCTCCTCTCTGAGTGTGCACTCAAGGCTTTTCCTGCGGGGCCTTGAGGTGGAAGGGTGCAGAGACAAAAGGGTCTACAGGGCTTGCATCTGAGGTCCATGAGTGACGAGGTCCAACAGGGACTGATGCCACAGCGGCCTGCCTGCTCACGTTAGACACAACTCTGTGAGCTGCTACCGGCTGTTGGGGCACGGTTCCCTCAAAGTGTCGCGAGTATTTGGCCAGAGCTTGTGGGCGGAATGGTTGCTGGGCTACTTGTCCCAAAGCACCCTGATCAGGGGTTACGGCATGAAGGCCTCCTGCATTCATGCTGTAACCCCTGCCCTCAGGATGGTAGGCAGTCTCCTTTCTTTTGCCGAAGGGAGCCTGAGAGAAAACGTCAAGCTGCTGCTCGGCGCTCAGGAGGGTGTGAGGAAACGGAGCATTGGCAAACACATCACTTGTATCATCTAGCCCAATCCGGAAGGGGGCTTTTGAGAAGACATCTGCAGCAACTTCGGCTGCATTTGCGGGTTCTTGTACCTGCTGGGAATAATTCTGAGCAAGAGTGCCGGGAGGAGGCTGATGGAGGGTAGCAGATGGTTGAGATGGTTCCATTGATGAGTGGAGCTCTAACTGAGGTCCTTGTTCCTCTTCATCCTCAGAGTCCATCAGCAGAGGTCTGGAGCCACTGCAGTCATGTACTGTTACATCACCCTCAGTGCTTCTCTCGTCCTGCTGCTCTTCTTTATGGGCTTCCTTCTCCTCATCCTCTTCCTCTTCGCTGGAGTGCACACATGCCTCATTTGTTTGAGGATCTTCTTCAGGGGGTTCGGCATCCTGTCCTTCATCAAGAGCTGAGTAGCCATTAGTCTCTCCTTGCACATCTGGATTAGAGAGCAGAGAGAGAAAAACATTATCAGGAGTGGAACAAAAACACTGAACAGTCAATAAGTTTCTGTGACAAGTTTTACCAGAGGTCCAGCTGCCCGTTTAACTACAAGACCATCATACTCTAAGCACATGACATTCTATGAGATCATCTGTAACCATTTAAGAGTCAACAGTGACAAACTGGTACAGGGCTACAACGATACACATTCTACTCTGACAAGATGAGACAGACAAGACTAACCAGCTCTACCGTGACAACATAAAACCTTGTTTCCACAAATTAGTTTCAGCACAGCTGCAGTATCCTTAACCTCCAAAACTATGTCCCATGTTAGAGGGGAAACTGTAACAGCACATAGGCTTTTTAGTAAGAGTTGAGTGTGTTGAGGTAGGGGGAGCTCAGAGGGAGTCAGTAGGTCTGTGGAAACAAGGACAAAACAGTCTTCACAGCAAAAGTAGAGGCCATTAGGGACAGACAGGTTTGCACAGACGAGCACAGTCAGATCAGTCTTACCTCAGCAGCGTTGGCAGCAGCTGTTAATTAGCAGCTCTTGCGGAGATGTTAGTTGCAGCCACTCAAGGAAAAAGCATCTTTTAACTTAAATAAACTCTCGTCTGTTTGATTCTGCTCACAGCTAGTGTCGTAGTGTTTACTCCCTTTTAAATAAACTGAAAAACAACTTTCAGAGCTAGCTATCAAAACAACAAACACCACTCATGACAAAAGCAAACAGTAGAGAGAAGATGAGTGTGTTCCAAATACACGTCTACGGACATCCACAAGGCACAGAACATCTTGGAATAAAAGTGAGTCATTTGAACAAGGAGAAGGAAAGAAAACCTTCGAAACATAAAGAGTCTTTAAAATCTGTTGGATGAAGTGTCTGTTTGTACTGAGATGTGCTGAGCTATTTCTCTTAGCTTAATAATGGTGTAATGTTGAAACCTCAGCATAAACGGCCTGAGTGGTTCCAATACAGTTACATTAGGAGAATCTGTAATCTAATTTGGGTCCCACAAGGAAAATCTGATCAGCAGCTAATTAAAACAGTGAAAATGGATGAATGAATCTTCATACTGTCAATAAAGCCTGCAGGCTGGTTTCTCAGCTGAGTCAAAATCAAATAATGCAGCCCCAAGACACTCCAGTTACATTCACATTCATGAATTTTTATTTAGTGTCTCTCTTTTTCGAACCTTAATTCATAAAAATATATGCACACACTTCATTATGGTCCTGCTTCGACATATGGACTTCTGCCATATTATGATATAATCAAAGTAATTTTAATACCTGCCACCATATCAGCCCAGCCAGCACAATGAGTACATCGGTTTCACACAGCAACACAAGTAAACTCTACAGGCCAGGGCTAGAACTCTACAGAAAACAGCACTGTCGGGTCTGACTGCATGGAACATTATTGGAGGTTTGCATAGATTAGCCACAAAGATGCAAATGACTTAACTGAACACTAGAGGGAAGGATGGAGGTGTAGCTGTATTTACATGTGTTAGTTCTTACAGTGTTGTTGATTTCTAAGACTATCCTTTGGAATATGTCATACTGATTACAATAAGGATGGCATGTTAGAGAAACTATACTGCATCTTGTTTATACCTATACATCTTAATGTGATATGCTATCATAATATAGACTTTTGTCTACGTGATGGCCAAAGTTTAATGGAATACTTGGTGGGATTATATGGGGCGCTGTTTGTAAAGTTGTGCACACTGAAAATAACAGCAGCAATTCTCCACATTTAGCTCCAAAACATCCTAAAAACGTAGTGTGAATCTTTCAAAGTTGCTTTTTAAAATCATATTTCGAGCAATATTCTTCTTTGCATTTAATTTTGTTGTGATAAATACATTTAAGTTACAATCACTGTTAAATTCAAATACTAAATATGAATGTTAAATATAAATGTTAAAAAAATAAATATCAATGTTAAATCTAGATATTAAATTTAAATATAAATGTTAATGTTTTAGCTTTATGAAGCTTTTATTTTGGTACTAACGTCAGAAAATTTAGACACAACATTTAGATTTAAAATTTAGATTTAACATTTAGATTTAAAATTTAGATTTAACATTTACATTTATATTTAACATTTATGGAGCAACGCCTGCAAACTAATTCTGGCAGACAACTCGAGCTGCACTGCTATACACGTCACATGTCCCACTCTCATAACCATCATCCAATCCCGCCCTCTGCCTCTCAAATTGGCGGTCTATTTAAACTGGGAAAATCTCCCATCTCCCTCTGCCTGTCAACGCCTTGATGAATTTGTGGCGGAGCCTGGGTGCCAAACGTGAATAAGTATTTGCTGCTACAATAAACAATTTAAACGTGAGTTGTCTGACTGAAATATTTACATTTTACATTTATATTCTTAAAATGTATATTTATATTTAGAATTTGTATTTAACAGTGATTGTAACTTAAATATATTTCTCAGAACAAAATTAAATGTGAAGATCACAAATATTGCTCTAAAGAGATTTTTAAAAAGCGACTTTTAAAAAACTCACACTACGTTTTTATGGCGTTTTCGAGATAAATGTGGAGAACTGTTGTTGTTATTTCCAGTGTGCACAATTTTACAAACTGCGCCCCATAGGATTTTGACATTAGAGATGTAATGAAAAAGTTAGATCAGTTTTCAAAACCCTGTCTTACCGTCCTGAGCCAACAAAAAACAAAAGTCATCAGAGGTGATACAGAGATATCAGGAAGTAAATTCCGTCATTAGCTCTGTTTTACTGCATGTCCTATCCTAGCTCTATCCAGCATTGTACAACTGCTGGTATCATGTTAAGAACTGCAGCGAACCGACAACACACTAACCAGTCAGGTAAGTCATAAGCACTTTGTTTCATGTATCCATAATGACATCTTCAAGAGAAGCACTAGAGCTGGATGCTTGACATGAATGGAGAGAGAAAAACAACAGAGGGACTTTGGAGCTTTACACTCTTAATTACAGCTTCATACACAAATATTCTTTATCTATATATGCTCGTCAATTGTACATATTTCACAATAAATTCAAACATTCATTAAAAAGAGCTATGAATAATAGTCACATTAGTCATATCAAGACAGATGAAATGCCTATGTATATATATGACACGCTAAACAAAATCTTATACCAGTGCTGACGAGAGTAAAAATTAGATAAAATAAAGAGTGACTTTTATGTACACAAAGTTTTCAGTATTTCTGCTCTAGCTGAAATGAGTTTGCCTGAATGACGTCAGTGTGATTGATGAAAAAATAAGGGATTGATAAGAGAGGGGATGTCAGTGGTAGAGGGAGATTTAGCAGTAAATCAATGAAGTCTACACTGTGTCCCAACTCTGACACAGCATAATAAGAGTCTAGGCTTAAGCTTTGGCATGGCTACAGGTCCAATATGTGATTCCCTTTTGTTTCTACAGTGCTTATCTTGACACTGAGTCAAAGATATGATGATAGTGGCTTCATGAGCTGTAATGCACACAAACCAATTCAGGTTTTACAAAGCGCAGCACGTACAGTTCAGTATGAAAGCATCCTGCCATGGCAACAGAGGCATCAGCTGTGTTAGCAGACATCCCCAGCTTTAACATTTTAACCCAGATGTAGATTTTTGTACTTTTAGAGGAACTAATGATCGGCTTAACATCCAGAGAGAGGTGAGAGTAAACAGTCAAGACGAAGCTGCAGCTTTTAACACACACACTATGTTAGCTTAGATACACAGCTGTTTGAAATATTGCTACTGACCTACAAGAGAAAAGTAGCAACTGATCATACAGAGTTGATTTCCAAAGGCAGCACAGACTGTATGTGCGTGTGTTTGGAGTATCAAGGGGAAATGTTTGGTAGAAGCAGCCTCCTTGCTCAACAGTAAACCACAAAGATATCTGCCCAAAGCTATTTTCTTACTAACTGGTTCAAACATCTCTCCGTTGTTCCCTCAAATTGCGTCTTTGTTTGGTTCAAAGTTTTAACAGGAAACTGAATCACACTCTCCTGGAGGTCTGCAGCATTTTGACCCCCCTCTTTTTGAACACAAGAGGGTGGAAGTACTGGAGGGACTGTGTGTAAAGGTGGCTGTATGGAATTTAGCTTCCACTCTAAACCAACACGGCAAGTGTGCACATTTCAGCTGTGATCAAGCAGTTTTATTATGTGCATGTGACTGCAGCTGATTCCCATGGCAGTGCACTCAATGAGGGATATTAATGCAAGGAAAGCATGAGGAGTACCATGGTGTAGCTGGACAGAAGCAGACGATATGCTCAGGCATTAATGAAGAGATTTGTTCAACCAGCGTGGGAATGCACACAGCCAGCAGAGATATATGAAACCAGCTTATCAGGCAACTGGAGATGGAGCTGAGGCCAAGGAGGCACATTAACAAAAGGTTCCTCTGAACCTATCAATGCCAGCTCCTCTGTTTGACTTCACGAGGTGCTACATTTAGTGCCTCTGCTTCCCCATCTCTATCTCCCGCCCTCCCCACATCCCTTTGTTAGAATTGCACACAGCCCCTTCGACCTCTCCCACCCCCCCCTAGAGGTCGATGAGCTGATCCACCAGCAGAAGGGAGCGGGCCAAGTTGGGGATGCTGGACTCTGAACTGCCACTGTTGCTGCGCGAGTGACCACCTGAAACATGCCAGAGAAGAGAGAGAGAGAGAGAGATAGAGACAGAGATGGACATGGAGGAGCCAAGGGAGAGTGTGAAAAACAAGCCAAAGAATAAGTAATATTAACAGAAGAATGTATGGAGAAATTAAAAGCGAGGGGTTGATGAGGATGAGGTGATGGCAGAGCAGAAAGATGCATGAATGACGGGGGCAGAAAGAGAAACAGAGGCAGAGTGTGAGCTGGGATCATCTTTTTTTTTTTTTTTACACAGCTGCATTATTACAGGGGAGAGTCAGGGAATGCCTTTCTAACATGAGGAGGCTTTGAAGGTAAACTACAAAGAGCCAAACACTTGCAGGGCGGAGGATCACTAGCTTTGAGAAAGATGACTAATGTAAGAGCTTGATGGGATAAAAAAAAGCCTTGATGTAACATGCCCACCCATACAAGACATCTCACATCAGCAGGAACCAGCTATGGGAGCTGAATTAACAGGGCTAAGTCATTCATCTGTGCGGCTTACAGTGGTCTGAGGGTCAGCGGGTGAGAGTGCTCATCTCGAGATTTGGTTGACCTTACCTTGATTTGAGTTTTTGGAGATGAGCACAGGAATAGGGTCAAACTCGTCGTCATTGCCCTTCTCCACACATGACATGAGGAAAGCAGAGTCTGCTGGTGAAGGAAGAGGAAGTGGAGGAATGATGGAAAGGGGAAAAGAAGTTAACTCAGCCAAAGAAAAGAGCAAAACGAAAGGAGGATAGATTAAAAATAGATGGGGGCAGGGCAGTAATTAAAAGCCATGCATTTTTGGTGGCTTTTTGGCTCTTCTATGAATGAGTCAAGGGTCTGTGAAGCTGTCAACTGATGTCTTGTATTCAACTTCTATATCACACGTTTCCTAGTTTGGAACAGACCTTCCTGCTTTGGGAAGGAACAGTCATCTGTGGTAAGAGCAGAAACAAAAAGCTAGCTGAAGGGGTGCAGTAAAGAAAAGAGCCTTACCAGAAGCCGTGTGAGCGGGCTGCAGCTCCTCCAGACAGGATCCAGAGCCAGAGCCGGGAGGAGCAGAGGAGCAGGAGGAAGTGAGAGCAGAGACAGACTGGCTTCCATGAGGAGAAGTATGAGATAACAGATTGCAACCCAGCAGAGAGTCCTCCCCAGTGAGAGAGTCTGAGACAGGTTCGGGCGAAGCCGAGGGAGACAAGAGGTTGAGATGAATACAGAAGAAAAGAGATTATTAGCTTAGAAAATGCTTGTTAGTACAGACAGTAAAATGTTTCATCTCTCAAGCGTCAGATAATCAGCCTTGAAGGAAAGTCTTCATGGGAATGCTGAAGGGAGTGTGCATACAGTTCTGCTACTTTTAGCAGGAGCTATTAGTCCAAATCCTGCCACAGCATGTCAACAGAAGAATTAATGATTCAAAATAGGTTATTTCCCGTTTTGGTATCAGCCTCTAATGTTGTATTGGCAAGAATGCTGGGTAATGCAACAATTTGATACCATAATCAATAAGTCATAAAAAAAAAATCAGCTGGTTTCAGGTAGATTAGTTTGTAATTTTAACACGTTTAAACTGAGGGGTATAAGCAGAGAATATGATGTTGATAACATCTTGCACAATGTCAGCTATGAGTGTGTTTCTCAAAATATTATACATGTTTTATTCATCGCACAAGTATGGGAGGGGTACTTGATGTTGGTGGATACTTAGGACTAGGTATTGGAACCATTTCACACCTTCGACAGTCTCAAGTTCACATTAGTGTATTTCTCCAAGTCAGTGAATTAATATGGCAGCACGGCTAAATAAGTTATTGTTGCACTGTTTTGGTAGGAATGTGTTTCCAGACACACTGGTGATCGTTTCTGATAGATAAGTTATTGCTCAAGACAGTATGAAGATAACGAAAACCAGACACCAAGCAAATCCATGTGAAAATATGGATGTATCATTCTCTGCAGTCCAAGAAGCTAACCTGGCATGCTGGCAGGGATGAGCTCTGGCTGTCCTGCATGTCTCTGAGCCTGCGGGGCTTCCAGACCAGGAATCAGTGAGTCCACACACATCTCTGCCCTTACTACATAGAAACAGCAGGAGGGGGGGAAAGGAAGCACAAAGGTCATTAGTAGCCTTGAAGAATGGGGATTAGCTTGAGTGGGGATCAAAATAGTGAAGACTGTGTTAACTTTGTTGTCCTGTGGGTCTTTCTGTCATCAAAATAGTGACAGTAAAAGAAAAGAGGGAAAGAAGGGATGAAGCATGTAGAGCAGGCAAGGGAAAAGCAGGAGATAAAAACAGAGCTCTAGTGGAGTGCTCTGCTGATCTACTGAAGGGGTCAACTAGGTTAAGAGGTCAGGGAACGTCAGTCCCTCAATTAGATTCTCTGTGAGTGAGCCAAAGAGAGAGATAGAGAGGATGGATGGAGGGGAAGGCCAATAGAGGCAAGTTTGCATAAATGAAAGACAAATGAAAGTATAGAAATGTGGAAAACTATTCACCAACATATTAGGGGGAAATATTTTAAAGAGGTTATAAAAACAAAGCAATGAGATGCAGAGTTCAGTGCAGTAATGTAAAAACTGTTTCCCTGCAGAGTCAAAGGAACAGTTCTGTAAGAGTAACATCATTTTTATGTTAGTGTATTTAGTTCTGCCTTCAAAAAGCCACACACTGCAACTCTAGGCAGGATGAAATCCCATGCATTCAAAGGACAAAACTCTTCTAGAATTTTGCCTGAACAGGTTCTGAAACAAATATTAACCTGGAAACACCAACAAACACTTTTTTATGCAAAGCCCAACAATCATCAGTCAGTGTCTTCACAGCAGTCAAACCCTCTGTGCATGTCCACCCTCACAGTCCAAAAGATGATGTCGTAGTTCATTACAGTTTTTTTATTCGGGTGATGCTACTGTAATGTTATAATAAAACACTAACTAGATTAAGATGAAATACAGGCCATGCATGAAACCACAAATCACTGACTGTTCACCTCAGCTAATACTTACAGGAAACTGCTTTGGGGGGCAAATTAGGGTTGAAGGTTGGGGGGTTCTTGACAGGGGGAGTGCTGGCTCAGAAAATGGCACAGCAGATGTGACCTTTTGCCCCTTTCACAATGGAAAGAGTCCAACAGTGATGAGAAGCTTTTTCACAAATCACACACAGTGTCAGAAGAAAGCTAATAATTCAAGTAGAATGTTGTATTCTGTAATTTCACTCAGTTCTAAAGAGGCTGTAGTGCTCAGCTAGATCTCTCAGCTTCATCAGCAAGAGTCAGACTGTGTTTTCTCGTGTGCATCCCATTTGAGCGAGCTATGCAAAGAGCGTCAAATAGACAGCTTAGGCTGGGTGGAGAAGATTAACCACACCCTGATTATGTAATGGCCTCAACATTTTTATCCTCTCAGTTCAGGCCTTAACAGTAACTGCACAAAGGAGGCAACATAACTAAGAAGACGGGAGCTAAAGGCTAAACAGAGGAGACCTTTAAATCTTGTGGCATTATTTTGACAGGACAGCTCGCTTGACTTTCTCTTGTTCTTAGCAGCCCTCAGGAAGCAGGTTCGTCCAGCAGGAAAGCAATCCAATTAACAAAGGAGAATTTGTCCTTCATGTTACCAGGCAACAGCAGAAGCACAGGTCTGCAAATGAGATGTGATCTGTAGCTGTAGCTACGGTCTCTATTCATGGCAGCTGACAAGGAGCCACTGTGAAGCTGCGTGCAATGTCAACAAGATAAGACCGTGTACAAATCCGAACCACAAACTGAGCGCTCTTAAGCTAACCTCTGGGAAGTACGATATCCAGGAAAACTAGATAAATAACGAAAGAGAGCAATATATTTGTTCAAGAGCCTCGAGCCCTGAGAGATTTAAAAGCAAAGCTGGTTCTGTTAGAAGAAAATTACCTGTGGTGTCAGAGAGGGAGAGGGTATTAAAAGGGTCCTGGACTGTCAGAAATGCTGGACCTGCAGCCACGGTGCAGGCAGGTCTTTCAGCTTAACATTGCACGTTAAATAAAGGATGAAAGAGAGCAAATGAAGAGTGGTGAAAACATAAACAAGTGAAGAAGGGAGCTGGCTGGACACGTGTATGCTTTTTTGTGATAATGTTCAAACAGTAACCCCTTTAAGACAGCTTAAGACAGCGAAACACTTGAATGATCGTGTAATAATCATGTAATAGCTGCGTGTCGGTATAACATCAAAGCACCAAACAGGATAACCGACGAAGCAAAGCCGTACCTGGGAAAGCACCGAGCCCAGGAATGAGGTCTTCACTGGAGCCTGTGACTTTCTCTCCTGGTGCAGCAGCTGTGCACAAACAAACAGCAATTATTATTATTATTACAGCACACAACCAAAGCTGCCTCAACATACACAGAGAAGTGATACTTACTTTCAGCTAGCTTTGCAAAGTCTTTGTTGAGCAGCTCCTCTGCAGTCAGCTTGGAGAAGTTATCATCGCCAAAGGGGTTCCAGCTAGATGTAGAGATGGGTGCGACGAGAGCTGCCTGGGCGTCACCGTCACCTGCATGATACACGCTCTGCTGGGACGAGCAGGGGGAGCCAGAAGGAGTAGTGCTAGCTGATCTGCAGCACACAGAGGGGGAAAACATAAACAAGGCCGCATAGTGAAACTTGATAGTGAGTGGTAGCAGCCTACTGATGTATGCAAATAAGAACGAGGAGAGTTATTTAAAGACTGAATTGGGCGATTCTTCTCGAGCTGGATTCTCTGAGGTGTAAAAGAGTCATTTATCCTCCTCATATGAATGGACAGTCTATTGCCCTCCTCGCCACACTCAGCGCTATGAAAGGACAGTTCATCCTCAGATCGCTGAAGGGAGTTAATTCTGCTCACTTGGACTTGTTGAGGCTGGCCTCAGCTGCGGCTGCCTGGAGGAGCTGGGTGGACTTGCTCACTGGGACTCCAAATACGGCGCTGTGAGTGACGTCACTCAGGATGCGTCTGTGGCCGCTCTTAGGGACCATCTTGGGCGAGGAAGGGGGCGTGAGGGAGCCGACTTTGTGCAGACCTCTGCCAGCCGTCTGTTAATGGAACAATGATACGAAGGGGAGAATGTGAGGAATGGTTTCGTTGACATTTTTATAAAAAAGAAACAGACAAATCAAACCCCTGAATGGAAAAATCAAGCACTAAGATCCACTGAAAAACAAGACAGGTTTTGCATTCTTGAAAAGGCATATCACCAAGAAGGGGCGAAAACTGTTAAAGAGAAGGAAAGGAAGTATTCAAAGAGGTGACACATGAACAGGTACAACCCACCAATGAAAAAGTGCTAAACCTCACCTCAAAGACAGTTTAAAGAAGCAGTTCAGAATGCAATACTAATGATTTGGTTATCAGATGACCTCTACAGAGTCTAATGATGACTTTCTAATAAATAAGACATCATAAGGAAGCGTTTGTGTCTTTCCTGTGCCCCAGAGGAAGAAAGGAGAAAATTGGACTATGATTGGTTCAGAGAACAGCCGGTAATCAACTCTGTGGCCCCGAAAGAGCGGCAGGCGGCAGCAGGAGAAGGATGTTACCAAGGCCTCTGGGTCAACCGCTGCAGACTCTGGGATCGCAGTCAGATGAGAAGCTGCTGTTTCATGGATGGGGGCTACATGTTGGTGTTTCACAACTGGAGAAACAGGCTTAGCTTTGGACTGCAGCTTGGTAGACACCTGAGGGGGCGTTTGATGTTGCTGCTGGAGGTTCTGTACCAGTTGATGCTACACAGGGATACCACAGCCAAGCATGAGGAAGGCCCACTTTGTTAAGGTTTATAACTGCAGCTCCTGTTATAGCGAAACTTTCAGGGTTCATTTTCTACCTTGTTGACAAATCACAGCTCTTATTCACAAGAGTCACAAAAGCCTTTGCTTCTAAAAACGTATATACTGTGTTCAAAACACAAACTGGATAGTATTGTATATGTAAAATCTCAACTACAGTGGTCAGGGTCAAACAAAAGTTCAGGGCCAAAGCACATGTTTGCTTTAGATAATGGCTCAATGCTGCAATCTGTGCGTTATCACTGCTCCTTTAGTATCCCTGAGGAGTGAAAGCTGAACACATCTAATGTGGCTGAACAGTTTCACCACTCTTGTTCGGCCAGTGTGCCTACCTGTTGGTTACTCTGTGGGCTTAAGAAGGCTTGTTGCTGCTTCATGAGAAGCTGCTGGTGCTGCTGTGAAGCCTGCTGCTGCATGTTTGCCATCTGAGCTTGCTGTGGTGCAGCAGGAGTATGTTGAGGAGGTTGGACAGCAGCTGCAGCCGGAGGCAGGACTCCCATACCGACACCTAGAGGGGAGGAAATAGGTGGATATGCCTGTTAAATATCTCATGAGGATTTCCTTTTACAAAAGAAATGTACCTGCAAGCTTTAACAGCTGAATGTCTCATTCTCAGCTTTTCAGTAAACAAACTCCTGACCTGTTTTAAAAAAAATAAAGGTGAATAAATTGCGTATTTGTATCTGTGTGAAAGCATTTGTGTAACTGGAGGCCTATAGAATAACAAAAAAGACCTTCTAATGAGTAAGGTCAAGGTTGAACCTTTCAGCAACTACTAATATGAGGGTCAGCTTTTGGCTTCAACTGCACTGTCAAGCAAAAAGTAGGAAGCACTCTACAATATTCTTGAGCACAATCAGGATCAAGCTTTAGTTTAGCTTCTACTGTGCATTACATTTACACAAGCAGGACTCTTGAACAGGCAAACAAAGTCCTTAAGGAGAGGTTCAATTGAACTACTTGACATAAAAGCCCTTTGTTGACTTTGAGTCAAAGTCTTCAGCAGTTTTCTACACTGAATAAACAGAAGAGGTCACTTTGTGCATGCTGTTTCCAGGATATGCTACAATAAACCTACAAGGCCCCTGTTATCTAGTACAAGTGGCCTTTGCCCTGGCCCGCAGATGTAAATAAGAACTACTGATACCTATGGGCTGTGGCGCTCCAGCAACCACGCTGGGTCTCTTGCGAGGGGTGAGAGCCGGCTGGATGGGGAGGATGCCTGATATCGGCTGGGGCTGAGCCTGGCCGGCCTTGGGTCGTTGCCGAGGTGCGATTGAGGTTTCCAGAGTACGAACAGGGTCTGTGAGCCTGATTAAAGGCAAACCAAAAACGCAGTATTATGGAAAATGCTTCCTACAGCGACATCACTCAAATACTTTGCTTGTAACTCACCTGGCTTTGGTTTGACTCTTTTTGGCCACTGCTTCACTGGCTCGAATGGGCTCCGGGAGTTTTGCAGGAATAGGGGAATTCTACAACAGTGGGGGAATTTACAACTTTTATGCATCATTCATGAATGCACCATTATTGCCTGCTTTAATAATATTTCAGAAAGGTCAGAAATTTGCCTGAATTATAGCTTTCAAAATGTGCCTACATGCAAGATAATTAAAATGTCTGTGAGAAACATAAAAATGAGGCTGACCAAATTCTTAACGTTAGACACAATCATACAGATTACTAATGTTTCAATCATGTGTGTATCTCGTGCTGTGGTGACTTACATGTACATTTTGGACTGGACATTCTCGTCGAGCCAGCTTGAAGGCAAAGTAGGATATTTGGTAGATGTCTGGTCTGTTATCTGGGTCAGGTTCCAGCATGTATCCTGAGGTATTAACAAAAAGAGGATTTCAGCTTGGAACACAAATTAATTCATATGCACACTCACTGTAACTTCACACAAACAGTACTAGCTGAGTTTAGGGCTAATGTACAGTATATCTAAGGAGCAGGTTACTCACTGATGAGACAGTGCATGTCCATGGAGTAGCGTGAGTTGTCTGGGATGGTGAAACTTCCATCACAGATAGCGACTTGGCTCTCTCCGAAAGGAAGGGTGAAGTAACAAAGCTTGTACAGTAGACAGCCCATGGCCTGTAAACAGAAACAACACGCTTCCTGTAAATATAAGGCTGGGTCTAGTATTTCAGAAGTACGCATGCAAATGTCTTATAGAGGTTTAACATGATCATACAGTGCAAAAAAGTAACATACAGGTAAACAACATAGTGTCTCTCACCCAAATGTCTGCTTTTGCTGTGATTACTTTTCCACCGTAGAGGTTTACCATCTCAGGAGCGCGGTATGACAGAGTAGTGTACCTGGTTTTCAGAGCGGACCAATGAGTATCAGAATTTAAAAACAAACAGAAAAAAGAGAAAAAAGAAACTAAGGGCTGAAAGAAACTAACTTTTTGATTTCCTCCTCCACCACTGGGACCCCCTCTATCTGAGGGTTCTGGAAGCGGTTAGTGGCGCTCCCAAAATCACACAGCACGTAATGTCCCCGGTCATGCAGAAGAATATTTTCCACCTACATGAGGAAGACAAGATTGGACGTGTCAGAGTACACGAGGTAAACAGCAGTCATCACAAATTACATCTAAGATTAGTTAGCTAACGTTTCCGTCATCTAGTAATATGTTTTTATTTGGATCTGAATTTGTCTTGCCTTGAGATCTCGGTGAATGATCGGAGTCTTGCACTGGTGGAGACGAGCGACCGCCTCACACGTGTCACAAAAGACCTGTAGCACCTCTGCCTCGCTGAAGCCAGTTTGTAACCGCTGGTTCATCAGGTTAACCACCTGCCCACCTACAGAGAACAAACATGTCAAGGAAAGATCAGTGAAACGTGTCGGACACCATGCAAAAACTGTGCCTCACAATTAATGATCAGAACATATCTTTTAATGCACCCTATATACAAACATACACTTTAATCTGTGAGAGGCTTTCTAGTTAAATCAAAGGAGGCCAAAACAACATCTCTACAATGTCTCTTGGAGGTTCGTTAAGTTTGTTTCAGGCAAGTATAAGTTAACCTTGGGACGACAATGTGAAACATAAAATCAGCTTAACCGTCTAAGGAGCAGCAAACATCACCATCAAAAATGACAAAAGAAAACAAACAAACAAACTAAGAAAGGAATAACTGCTTTGTAATAACCTCTTGGGCTAGGACATTACATCTGAAGCCAAATACATCTTCTACACTGCCAACATCATTTTAAATCTGATCTGATTTGACAATTGAACGAAGTTAGGGCAAAATAACTCAGTAGAACTAATAAATCAAACCCACTGAGACTTTTCATCAAAATACTATTATAATGCAACCTTCAAATGAATAACCACACTCAGTTATTTCTCCTCTGAATGATGACTTCAGACAGCACAGAATCATAATTGGCCCGGTGTAATGGAAAGTTCATTTCAAAGGATGAAGGGGGGGGCTGATTTACCTCGACAGAAGTCCATTAAGATCAAGACTTCCCACACATCGCCTGCTCCAACTGCAGCTATGCTGGAGTCCAGGAAACCAACTATGTTTTTGTTTCCCACAAGGTCCCTCTGTACAAACACATGAAAAGAGAGAGCAACAATGACAAACAGTGTAAAACATTTAGCTTGGTTCATTGTAAAAAAAAAAATTTGTATCTGCTTCTCCTATTTCTATCTATAGAGATAGACTGAGTCTATGCCAAAAGTCTGTAAGTAATGATGATAATCATCAGCTGATAGTCATGCTGCCCAGGGTGTGGCTGTAGGAACTGCTTAGTTTCACTTACAGCAGGACTGTAGTTGGGAAACTGGCACATGAGAAATCGCTGATTCAACATTATTAGAATGAATGTGTGATCAATAAGCATTAGTGAAGACACAACCTTTTCACTTCCTGCATCAAAAATGATTTACGTTTGAAGTAAACTGGATTACAAGCATACAGGGAAAGTCACATTTATACAACAAAGATTATCATTAGTGTAATGAGACATCAGCTCATGTGATCCTTCTTAAAGTTGCATCAACACAAAACCAACATTTGGCCTCACTCACCATAATCTGGATCTCAAGTTTGCAGACCTGCAGATCATGTTCGTTGTTGACATACATCCGCTTTAGTGCGCAACGTACGCCTTGATGAGTACGCACCAAAAACACTATGGCAAAACCTCCTGTAAGAGAATAGAGAGAGAGAGAAGCAGAAAAAGAATGAAGACAAATGTAGTGTCCAAAACCAACAAACAACATCAGAACAAGTACTGCACAAAATCCTACTTTATAACACAAGACATGTGGTCATAATCTAAACATTTACATCATTACTTTTCAACTCATCTCAAGTGTCAGTTGCTTATCACTTTTCAATGTACAGGAGAAGTTATCTTTCCTGAGAGCTTGTCTAACATAGTTTTAAACTGAGCTCTGACCCTGACTCATTAGACATCGATTCATCCTTGCAGCTAATGAGACCAGCTGTTAAACAATGGAGTAATGTTATTAATGTATTTCAAGAGTTCACATTAATCATGTAAGTAAAGGACTGCTCAAAGTGAATACTGAATGTGATGAGTGCTTGGTTGACTCGCTGGCAAACTGCTAAAAGCGTCTTTAAACGTCACCGTGTGAGTCAGCAGATGTGCTGAGGGGAAGGATGCAAAAAGCAGACGACACTGAGTGATGATACAGGAAGTGAGAGAATTCATCATCACACCTTCAGTCACATTGATGCTGACATGTGGGAAAAAACACAGGATGACTGTATTCATTGCAAAGCAACACAAAACACCCAACAAGCACACAGATGATTAATGCAGACACACAGAGATGAATATATTTGGTATTCACACACGAAGCTCAGAGTTCAAGATTCTTTAAATTACTTTAAAATGCTTCTATCTTATTGTTTTATTTTTAATATGTATTCATCTATTCATATATTAATTTATATCATATATGTCATTTTTTCTTCTTTTATTTGTATAATTCTCATTATTATTATTTGTTATTTTATTTAACTATTTGTCGATTTTCTATTTCAAATTATTATTACCTATGTATTTATATTTTCTTTAATTAATTAATTAATTTAATTTATTCAATTATTTACCTATGTATTTTTGTTTTCAAGTCATTTGTCATACATGTCTGGGAATTGTATGCCTTGTATATACATACATATACATAGATACATGTCATTCTGTAATATGTGTACATGTATAGTCTGTACATGCACTATTTTATGGACAAAGTCAAATGATTTTATGTACATTTTTTAACTCACTAATATATCTATTGTGTCATTACTGTTTCTTTTGTTTCATTTAAAAAATATACTGAATGTTCTAAAGTTCATCTTCTGCACACATTGTGTAAAATTTCAGTAAACGGCTTTGAAAAAAAAAAAAACTTATTTTAAAAGCCTTCGCCTTACTGCACTGAACTGTGAATTAGGTGTAGTCTTGTGTTTTCAATAACTCCTCACTGTAGGCCTTTGATTTGGTTCCCTCTGGATGTTATGCGTCATGTGTTTATGCTGTAGCATCTTTCATTGTAAAGGTCGGATTTTGTCGTTGCTGCAGCTTTTTTTCATCACCGTTTTTTTTCTTCCCAGCTTGTGTTAATGCCATGAACTGACTCATCACGCCAGCATCACTACGCCAAGGACAGCTCCACGTGACTGGTCTGCCTGTCTTTTCATAGGGATGCACTAAGCATCATGACTGTAAGCTGTATTATTACAGAAGTTAATGAGGTACAAAAACATGAGGCAGGGCCACAAAACTAATTAATAACAGATGGTGTAATAAACACAAAACCCCTCAGACTATTATTAAATCAAACGTGCTCCTTCTCTATGTCATCAGTGATGAATTCAAGGCTGGAAATATCACAATGAAGTGCAAAAATCAGCAGCACCATGTTGGATCAACAAACATCCTGGCAGAGTACTTGGCTGAGTGATTAGTGTCAGAAAAGGAGTGTGCTTGCAAATTCAAATGAGAGAATATAAAACTACTGAATCCCTCTCCTGAAACAGAACAGAGAAAGGGAAGTAAAGTTCATCATTCGTGTGAAACACAAGCCTTAAGACTGTGTGTGCGGGTGTTTGGTGTAGTTCAGACAGTTGAACCCCCGCTGCGCTTGCACAGTCTAATCTGAGATGCCAGTAAGAAATTAGAAGGATTAGCAGCCTTCTTAAGCAACATTTAGCAGAGGACTACAATCCAAGTGGACAGTGTGAACAAATAATTGTAAGTACAGCTACAAATAGCTGCTGCCTCTTGAAGTAAACAGACTGTTAGGATTATACCTCTGTTGTTCATGCATACACGCTCACACAAAAACATACCTTTGGGCTCTCGTATGAAAAGTGAGCTGGATGGTTACACTGTTCGGTCAGAAGTTGCCATGGCTGAAATTAAACTTATGTAACCACCGTTTAGGCTTGGGA
Organism: Notolabrus celidotus; assembly: GCF_009762535.1. Taxonomy (NCBI): domain Eukaryota; kingdom Metazoa; phylum Chordata; class Actinopteri; order Labriformes; family Labridae; genus Notolabrus; species Notolabrus celidotus. The sequence goes on from NC_048280.1 coordinate 23,846,731, forward strand.
CTGCTGCACATGTACCCACAGGTACTACGCTATTTACTAACAGGATGGCTGAAAGGTTACACGACACTTCAGTGACAACAAGACTTACTCAGCAGGCTGAGACAAAATTAGCATAAAGACGTAGAGACTCTCCAGTGTAAGTAAAAGCACATTTTTTTAAGAGAAAACTGGGTGATTTTAGTTTACAAAGGATGGAATGACACACTGAAGCCTCAGATTCACTGTTTCAACCTACATATCCAAAACAGGGCTTATGGTTTCAGCAGCTTTTCATTAAAGGAAGACGAAATCCTCAAAGTACTCACTGTCAATAAATCACAGACACCTACCTGAAGGTCAAATGTCTCAAATTAAAACCACAAATATGACACACATCCAAAAATGTCCCTTTAGGCCCAAAACTACATGAGCCACCGTGTCTCTGTGACTGCTTTCATCCGTGTGATGTGAAGTTTTTGTTTGGTTCACCCCGAGGCCAGCTGACAACAAAAGGAAGCACACAGAGAGGAGGAACCCTTTTCCAAATGGAGCAGCTAACAAACAACCTAAAAGCTAGCCCAAAATAGACCAAACACCATGCGACTAGATAGGTGTACTGACACTTGAGGGAGTCCCATTGCAAGCAGTGGGTGCAAGAAAAATATGATCCATTGGAAAGCATCCCAACTTGTAAAAGATTGTTAATCATGAGGAAATGACTAGGGGTGGGAATCGAAAACCGGATCCGGCTTAGAACCAGTTCCAATTGATCAATTTCATCGGAATTGTACACCTCAAATGTTATTGATTCTTTATAACGATTCATTTCCCAGCACGACATCACGTCACGTAGTGGGACGTTGCATTACGTCACACACTCTGCGTCGCAGAACTCCTTCAACCACAAGGAAACATGGACAGGAGAAGCGTTTTTTCCTCCAGGCTCCAGGGGCCACGTCCAGACTCACACGGCCGAAAATGAGGCACTGAGAGCAGGTAAAATACCTTCGCGATGACCCCCGGAGGAAAAGTGTTTTTCCTCTCCAAATTCAAAGTTCAGACATCATTTTAGAAAAAATGAAATGGTTCCTTTTGGTGCGGAAGACTGTGCAAAAAGTACTTTTTTCCTCCTCAAAAAAATACTCAGGAATCGTTAGGAGAAGTGATAAGGAATTGGATTGATGGCATTGACATTGATAAAATCTTATCAATCCCCACCCCTAGAAATGACTGTTTCAAACTTTCTTTGTAAAATCCGGTTCGTATGGCATAATCAATGTCGATGCTGACTCTCTGTCAAGTGAATGTCATCATCAAGTCCAAAGTTTTCTCAGAGGTGATAAGAAACCCACATGAGTCCTCATTCACAGAAACAAAGAAATAATGTGAAAATTTCCACTGACATCTCAGAGCGGGTGAGGATTGCGATTAAATGTCCAACCCATTCATAAAGCCACAATGCGACCAAACAGATGGATACCCATCTATATAGTACTGATAAATTAATCAGTCGTCTGTCATCTATTATTTAGTAACAGGTGCTCTTAGCTAACAGCATGGCAACCTCTCACTGCAAAAACAAATGACCATTGGAGACCTCCAAAATGTTGGGGAGCTTGTTCAACTTTGTTTAAATCCAGAAAAAAACTCCCTTTCGTTAAACGACTTTAATGCACCTGGAACAACATGGAAGACTGTTGTAATGTGTATGACAATACATTACTACAACAACTATACCTCCTTCCAACCAAGAAAGATATGATCATCAGTACTCTCAAAATCTACATTTGGGATATGTTACACCCTTTGCAAATATCAAGACAGATGACTCAGCAAGGCATTGGTCCCAACCACACAGTAGACAATCCAGTTATACAAAGTTCCTCCCAGCCTTCAGGTAATGTGTGTGATAACATGAAGAGAAGTCAATCTGAACAAATCAGAACTGTGTAACAACCTCTTTAAAAGTTAAATTTTCAGTCATTACATCTTGTTGTTTTCAGTATATTGCTGGTTAGACCTAGGAAGGCAAACTAAAGCCTGAAAAGTTGGTATAGCTGGTACAACTATGCCTAAGTATCATTGGCAATGACGTTCCTTTTACCTGAGTGTAATAATGAAAGTAATGTTGTTTGATAGGATGGTGTTCTGGCAGGTCCACAACCCCATAAATACAGACAGCTCTCTCTCTTTACTCATGTTCCCCAACTTTCCATCTTCACGACAATGTGGCACAACTCAGACAGGGTACCTTGTTAGATGTGTTCAGTGGTGGACAGTAAAAAAGTAAATTTACTTGAGCACAGTACTTAAGTAAATTTTTTGAGTATCTGGAGACTTATTATTTTTACGCCACTTCATTTAGAAGACAATTACTGTACTTTTTACTCCTCTACATTTCTATCAGTGCTCTAGTTACTCACTACTTTTGCTTAGAAGTCCGCTCATGAATTTTCTTCTCTTTTCTGAAATCTGATCCCTAAGACGGTAAAATGTGTTTGTGTAGTTCTGTTTGTCTCAGTGGTTTAGTCATACCTGTATATCATGCGTCTCCACGGTTGAACGTGGAGCAAACACAGAGCAAATTTCACTCAGATCAGGCAGTTCATTTAGAGGTGAGGATGATGGCTATAATTCTCCACCTGAGCACCCATGGCCATATCTTCAGCCCGTGTTAGAGGATTTTGAAATGAAGAATGATACATATCATTTGAAATGTTCACCTTGTTTCCCACTCTGCCCAAACATACAAAAATTCACAGTCCAGCCTGAGAAAGCGTGCTGAGCTACTTAACATTTGTTTCATTCCAGATGAACATTTCAAACTAAGTTGTCTGTGCTTGGAGTAACTTAGTTTCTGTTTTTATTCCATGGAGATTTTAAGTAATGGTTTCTAGATAAACTTGATGTAACTGAATGTACTCCTATGTATTCTTGACTGCACTCATGCTTTGTGAAAAAACAAGTTTTCAGATTTTTTTTAAGAAGTACTTTGAATATTTAAGTATTTTTAAAAGCAAGTACTCCAGTACTTTAACTCAAGTAATAATTTGACAGAGCAACTTTCACTTGTATTGGAGTAATATTTGACCTGGAGTATCCATACTTTGACTTAAGTGATGAAGCTTTGTACTTTGTCCACCACTGGATGTTTTGGTGTGAATAAGTGTGTTAATAAGCCACATAATAACAACAATTCACCTTCTGCGACAATCTCCTCCACGGTCACTTGATATCGTCCGATGGTGAAGACCCGTCCAATGAAGCTACCACCACCGCCGGATCCAGCGCCTCCTCCCCCGGCTCCTGGTCCAGGCCCGGAGCTCACCAACTCTCGACGAGTGTCAAAAAACTTCTTCATTTCTCCCCGAGGTTATCCAAAGCACAGTCAGCACCGAATTGTATTACTTTAGTAAGAAAAAAGGTGTAGATAGACCCAGTGTTGACGTCGAGGTGCTGGCGTTGACGTAATTGTAGTTCTTTAATAATTGAATGAATGCAGCGAGCTAGCTAAGTGATAAATGCTGGCTAACCAGCTGGAACACACAATATCACACACTTTATCTTCAAAGCTCCTTCGCTAACTCATGCTATAACACTAAATCGAGCCGAGACAGACAATAATCATAATAATATGGAGCTTTCATGTGGAAGTCAACGCTGTCTGGCTAAATTAGCCCGGTTAGCTCACCTAGCCAGCTAGCTAAGCAGCTAGGTGCGGTGACAGCTGTCAGCTGAACCCCTCACAGCCAGGTAAGTCCTTGATTTCCAATGTAACTTGTTACACATCTCCACCGCTGTCTTCCGTTCGAGGTTTAAATGAGTCCACCAGCTGCTCTACTCGTCAGTAACGCGGTGAAAGGACAGACCCGTCCAGCAGCCTGTAAGAAGGCTGGTCATCTAGCCCAGTGACAGAGCTAACGTAGAGCTACAAACAGAGAAGAGTCCTCTCGTCCTCTCTACTGACTCCGTCCTGCTGCTGGACTGAGCTTCATGTGATTGGTCCAGTAACACCGACTTCCTGTCAGTCTCATCTGTGCACAGGCTCTGATGTCTTCATGTGCAAAACGTAATTAAAAGAAAGACAACTTGGCCCGAAGTCTTTAAAGCAGGGTCAAACTCATTTCAGTTCAGGGGCCACATACAGCCCAAGTTGATCTCAAGTGGGCTGGACCAGGAAAATCATAAAATAATAACCCATAAATAAGAACAACTCTACATTTCCCCTCTTTTTTAGTGCAAAAAATACAAGTACATTCTGAAAATGTTCACATTTTCTGAAACATCTATCTGCAAAAACAGCTGTTGTATTTTTTGCCATGATGAGTCTCATAGTGCAGGGGTTCTCAAACTTTTCATCCCACGACCCCGAAAAATATTGGTGCCAAAGACTCGTGACCCCCACTGTCCCTCAAAGTGATTTAATGTGGCTTCATTTAGCTGGTCTGCATAAAGTAAGCCTACCTAAATGAGCATGTGGCTGTGTTTCCTGTGCCATTATGAATTAACCTACTGCTACTGATGCTATTGATAATTCACTGTTAACTAACCCTAAACTTAGGAGTCATCTGGCAAAAGAAAGGCAGAAAAAAACTCATTACATTTTCTATTTTCAAGGTTTTTTTTCCAAGTGTAACTACTATTCTTTTTTTTACTATAATGAGTAAAATATACTATTTCTAGATAACTTAAAAAAAAAAAAAAAACATTCTAGAAGACATCTCACGACCCCCCATTTGTGTCTCGTGACCCACCAAGGGGGCCCGACCAACACTTTGGGAACCCCTATCATAGTGGGACGAATATTTTACTCTTTAAGCCCTGAAACCTGCTGCGAACACACCAAACACTAAGGTTACCCATTCACCTGACACAGAGTGTATTACAGAGTGTGATTATAATAATGAACAAGGTAAAGTTTATTATTGTGGACCCCTCAGCTCCAGCATGAGCAGTCTGCTTGCTGGACAGTGTTGTATGCAGGGGTGTAGTGCTAGTGTTAGTAGTTAGTGGATAATCTTATAGTGCTCCAAAAAGTCTTTATGAATCTGAATCTGGATTATGCAAACAGCAAGTGATCTATTTTCTCACTTTGAGAAAAAAAGTCCCAGAAAAAAGCGCAGTTCAGGGCGCTCCGTCAGCACTATGATTTTATGCGACCCCCAGAGGACAAATTTGAAATAGTAGTTACTTTTATTGAAAAATTGCAGTTATTGTCTTCTCTGTAATTTTTTCACTTTGCAAAGTCGTTCCGTGGGCCGGATTGGAACCTCTGGCAGGCCTGTTTTGGCCCCTGGGCCACATGTTTGACGCCCCCGCTTTAAAGTATTACCTTAACAAGCTTTACAAACCAGTTGAGGTAAGGCGTGCAGAATCAGTGACTTCTTTAACCACTTATAAAACTCGTTTTTTTTTAGCCTGTACTTTTTTCCATCTCGTTTCTCCTTTATTCTAAGAGAAGATTCAGACTATTTTGACTGACTGGTCCAGATGACTGAGTCAAAATATGAGTGCACACATGATTGAAAACCTTTATTATGACTTGTATTTCCTTTGTTTGCATTAATTCAAGTTTATCCCATGGGTTTGCATTTTGTTCTTGCTTTTTGTTGAATGACTGAATATTGATATGACATAGGAGATTAACTAAAGCTCATTTCCAATATATTGTCATTTCAGATATCTGAATGATAAAAGAAAAAACAAAGGAGAAATGTGAGGATCTAGACTGTATTGATTTGCTGCAGTGGAAGTTGAAGGCAGATATGAAACCCTGCATGCCTGACAGAGGGTGTCTCCATGAATAAAATAAGTGTGAGAAGGCTAAAAGATGTGTATGGTGAAATGTCGTCACTGAAACATTAGCAGTGCAGTGTCTGACAATAACGTTCTAAAAAATCCAACACAATTAACTTTCTAGATTCTAAGATGATGAGGGATAACTGTCTGTTGTGTCTCCTTATTTTATTTGTCAAATTGCTAAAGGCTTTTTCTCATTTGTTTGAACACCGACTTTTGTTGGAGTTCTGTGAGCTTATGTGGATTAACAGAGATCTTATATGAGGTTCCAACCTCAAGTTTAATAAATGTTAGCCTAGAATGAAAGGTCAAACTGTGATATATTATCAGACTATAGCCTTTTGGAAAAAAATACTCAGACATAGTAGTTATCCCCATAGCAAAAAACAAAAAAAAACAAGGTGTATCATGCTGTTACTAGCACTTACTCAGTCTTAATAACAATATGTGGTTATATGAGAGCCTTATTGAGTTTTTGGTGACACTTACAACAATGACTATTGATTAGTTGTGTTACTGTCTTCAATACTGTCAGTTCTTAGGGACACTGAAAAAGGTCCCTGAAATGCAATAAATGGACAAAAAGTAGTTGAAAAGTTCAAGTTTTCAAATGTCTATATCAAGAAAAGTAATATTTCATATGTCAGCATAGCATTGTACCGAGCCCCTCTGGTGATATTTGATAATAACAATAATGCAAAACAATAAAAGTTAGAAATGCTTAACAAGATAGTTATATGCTACCTCATGTAAGAGGTTTTCGTTGCTGCATGGCACCGTCCAAAAGACAGCAACCCGCCACCTGTGGCCATTTTTAGACCAGCAGGCCCATGGGTGCGAGCATGGGTCCTAGTGCATATATAGTATTACTCAAAAATGGCTGCTGGATGTGAGGATGTCAATTGTTGTGGTAGAGAGAATTAATGATAGTTGTGTTGCATGCTAAGGTGCTTTTTGTTAGGTGAAAGAAAGGGTCCACTGGTTTTATCATTCACCTGCAGATGGCTGTCTAACGTGAGTCTGGTTCTGCTCAAGGATTCTATCTGTTAAAAGGACGTTTTTCCTTGCCGCTGTAACTAGCTAAATACTGCGAGGTGCAATACGCATGATGGATTAAGATGAGTAAAAAAACCATTGAAGCCCTCATAGCACAATGGCTACTGAACCTTAATATGATTATGTGTCTCCACAAATAAATAGCAAAATCAGTTTAAAGAAAATTGCATCCTTTAAACTGAAATTCATGAGTGAAACATTTCACTACTTTAAAGTTAGTTTTCATAACAGGCCTGCAAAGGTTTGCTGCATCTCTATGAGAGTGTATGTCTCCTGCAGGGGGCACTGTTTCATCATTTATGAATATGACTTCGTCTTTTCCTCATCCACCTCTCCACCAACTTTAAAACCCTATTCAAGAATAAAACCAAGAACATTTATGTCTTATTCAATGGGAGAGGTGTGTTTGTCTGTATGTGTGTGAAGCTGTAGAGGGAGTGATATTCAACCTTAGAGAAAAAATATCTTCCTCCTACATATGTACTTCTCTGGTGACAAGAGAAGTTTCACAGAAGCCACTTTCCTCATTCATCCTGCCACCTGAAGTGTTTGCAGGACCGCACACAGCACACAGTTAATGTGTTTAACATTTATACTCAGAGAGGTTTACATACTTAGGACATAAAGTAACTGTTTAAAAAACATGCCTGTTGATTCATGTAATGCACTCCAATCTTTCTCTGTCAGTGCATGTATGGATAATGATTTGTTTATTAAGTGCAGGAAATTTGTTCTAGCAAAGCTAATGCCTTGGCACCAACATAGCAGGACTTTAGAACATGTGGGGACCATTTTGCTAAAAAATAATTGAGCCATTAAGCTATTGAAGCTGCTGGGTTGTTAGTGTTCTGGTGATAAATGATGGCGCTTTGGTGCCTACGTTCATCTACAGTGTGTTAGATTTTTGCTGATCCAAAAGCTATAACATGGTTTGTTCCCATCTTGTGTGGCCCCCTGAGAACCAAAACATTCTTACATTTGGTGTCTGGGCTCAGACGTCTGATGTGAAAAGGCAGAGTACCAAAAACGTGCATAATTTAAGCATATCAGCAAGGATAAGCACAGAGTTCAATGGTGTCTGAGTAGAGCTGCAGTTTGGTCATTAGATGAGTTAGATCTGTCGCTCTTATAGAGATCTTAACACATATGTATGTATCACTGAATTTGGGGTTATAGCAACAAATGTCGGAGGCCTAACTATTCAATATTCTGAAATATTACAATCTATTTATAAGTGACTCTAAAACTCTTTTTAAGCTTGTAGTTATAGTAGTAAAATACGTTGTCAATAGAAAACAATCAGATGTTAAAATTCTGAGAAAAGTATGTGCACAGTAATCAAAAAACTTCTCATACTACTCTTGTCTCATCATTTATCAGTTTTAACTCCATTTATCTCCATTTAAGTCCCACTTTTGTAAAAGAATATGACTTAATACACTGCTCGACAGGGGTGTGTTCAGTGTGGTGGCAAGGGGTGGCACAGGCCCCCCAAAAAAATCTGATTGCCCAATCCCGGCGCCACCCCAAAATCCCTCACTATGATTCGCTGTTTGCACTGTCAGAGACGGAACTTGTGTTAAAATCAACTATTTAGGTTGTGTGATAACAAGCTGCTAGTAGTTTTATGATGTAAATGTAGCACATTCCCTTGTGTTAGTGCTTTAAGTTCATAGAAAAAGACTTCACACTCTTGGTTAATGAGAAGGATTCAGGTGGTTAGGAGAGGATACAGTCCAACAAAAACAACAAGCATACTCCATCCCACTATTTATCTGTCAAAATGCATTTATTGGAAACATTTTGACTTGATAACTGAAGCTTGCATTTTTTTGATTGATGAATTTAAGGTTTGGACATACATATGCTTATTATGTCCTCAAATAATTATGCTTTGAAGATTTACATGTTGCCATTCTGTTGTGTTACCACTACTGCATAAGTCAAAGCCCCTGTTTGGCCACCCGTCTCAAAAAAGTCTGGACACGTCCCTGTGCAAAGTTTTGTTTCAAGTATGCACTTAAAAAGACCTTCGAAACATTCCAAGCTGCAGAGTTTCTTTTGTGCATATTTTATGCTTAGAGCTCTACTTCACTTCGATGACTGAATCATCTTAATTAAGATTTTTCTGAAAGCTATGGTTGAAAAGAAAATGAAACACTTAAGGTCAACAGTCTGACCTTTATCTTCATAAATACAGGTAGCTGTGTCATCAATTGGCCCTTTTCAGCTTGAAATGACCTTTATTATCTTTCTATAATACATCTCACAAAGTGCTGTCCTTTGTCTGGCTGTCACAACTGGGTGCTAATTGTTCACTGATGGTGACTCAAGTCAGAAAGAAACATGCAGTGCATACAAATATTAATGTGCTGTAATGATAGTACGATCTTTAATGTTCATAACAACAGAGACATATGGCATGTTCCTGCTCACTGCAAATAATCAAAAACATCAACCAGCATCCAAGTTTGATTAGATATCACCAGGTTGAAAACAGAACAAAGTAGTGACGTTATTAAGATATATGTGTGTTAAAATAAATATTTTATTTTTGGAGAGCAAATCAGACAAGATTGTCAAAGGAAGGATTGTCAAATTCCATCACCTTGGCTTCACCTGTATTCACACATGCCAAACCAATCCTAAAATCCACTCCAAATTTTCAGGGTGGGCTGCATATGTTGACACAAACAGCTGAAAGTTTCACCCTGATTAGTCCAGGGCTTTTCCCTGCCAGCCCCCCTGTGAAATTTCTGCAAGAAGTCAGGGCAAATGTGAGAATGCAGCAGGAAATCATTGCAGGTGAGTAAGCAGGGGTGATGAGGTTTTACCCCACACAACTGGTGCAAACCTGGAAGAGTGACACAACAGCACGAATGAACACATCCAAGGTTGAAGAAGGAGAATCATTCTCATGTTGTAATTACACTGTCGCTTCCACTGTGTGCTTTCGATGTCATGTCCTGCCTTCCAAGACTCCAAGACTCATCTTCACCAGCTCACCAACCCCCTCAACAGGGAAGATTTCATGCTCTGAAGGACATGTTTGAACGAGGGCATCCAGAAATTTTCAGGGCTTTTTAAAAGTGCAAACAAATGTTTCCACATGTGATAGCTGGGGTGCTGTCCTTCACTGAGTTGCAGACACACTATACATTCGGATCTCATCCTCCTGTGAGATAAAGTCAATCATCTCAATCATCAGAAGGAAAAGCTTGGCTTTCTTATGATTCAACAATGGAGAGTTGAATCAAGGTTTGGTTCAGGTCTGATGATGTATTTCTGTGGTGTGGAAGCTAATCAGGCACATTTGAGATACATTTGGCCCTTCAATGAAGACTAACTATGCAGTAAAGTTCATCTTGAATATAAGAAGGAAAAAGAAACCACTTCCTTTAACCCAGCCTGGTGCAGGTTTTGGTTCATGACACAGAATATTGCCTTTCCTTTGAACCTGAACAGAGTCGTCCTCCATTCTCTGCTTCAGTCCCCACTTGCTAAATTCATCAAAGTCTTCACTGGATGGAGATGCATTTATTCAATTACATAGTCCTTTTCCTCAGTGTGCCTGGATGCTTCTAACTGAATGCACCCATTTCTCACTTGATTTTCCACCCAAGGTGCACTATATGCATTTTAGAGAAACTGTGCAGAAAATTGAAAACAGATCTCCCTTTTTGTGTTTTGAGTTTGGCTGTAAAGTGTATAAACTTTGTTGGATGCCTTACTGTCAACCAACACAAGCTAATTCCTTTCTTAGTCCTCCATAGGGGTGATTAAACAAAATGTGTATTTCGTGTATCGAATAAAGCAATGCAAACTGATGTTTTTCACAGGAGCTTTGAGTGTCTGGTCAGTGTCCTGGATTCTGTAAATGGTAGTTTTTTGCATGAAACTTTTTAGAAAATTACCATATACTTGAATTAAAAGCTCATCCAAGCACAACCCAGGTGCTAAAAACAGAGTGAAGAGAGGAAACGTGGAACAAAGTACTTGTCAATAGGCAATTACTCCATGTTTGAACATTAAATCCAACTGTCCGCTTCTGTACATGTCTAAAAAAGCTATCACGATGTTGTTGAGTTTCAAAATAAAACTTTTGGTTTCTTTTCTGCATGAGTCTCTTTCCTGTCTCTACCCTGGATATGGCATTCATCCTTTTAAAACCTGCCTTAAGCCCTGCCTGAGATATGGAAGCAGCTACACATGAAAACTCTGTGTTATCAGGGTCACATACAGGTCATCATGCACATTCAGCATCCAAAGGACATTCATAAATTCAGCTGAGGAAAGCAATGTAAACTCCACTATGTACTCTTAAGCCCCTGTGCTCTGCCTTTAATAAGATTCTGAGTATGTTTGAAACACAAAGTACTGAATGCACAAATAGAGTGTGTTGTACTGGGACGTGCCTCTTGTCACAGCCCTGTGTTGACGGGCAGTATTTCTGTCAGCCACAAACAATGCAGCAGCAGCTTTTGGATTAGTCCTCTGATTACTGCAGCAGCAGGTGTGCTGACCAGGATGACAGTGTTGACGGCAGAGGTGACAAACTGCCGACCTGCCAGGAACACTATCTGATGGAGCCTGACGCAGCTGCCTCAGCAGCCTCAGCAGCCTCTGTATTTGGTGTGAAAATCAAATCATATCAATGACCCTTGGATGGAGTCAGATACCGTGTTGCTGCGGACTGAAATCACTCTGGGAAATACAGCACAGGTTTTTTTTTTTAATTCCCTTTATTTTAAATGGTCTTACCTTCCTAGCAATTTAGAGCTGTCAATCATGCTATCATACCCCTTTTATATCACTGAAAAACGAAATCTAACCAAAACTCTAAACTTTCCAGAAAAGTAATTAATCCGACTTAATCAAGAATTAGCACTGTAAAAATAACTGTAATGACAGAAACCATGTTTGATAGAAGAGCCATCTCCCATCTGTCAACATGGAGAAGGGGACCCTCTGCAGTCAGTTAGTGGGAGGAACTCTAAATGTTTTGGCTTCACTTTTCAGAAGCTGTCATGATTATCTTTTTACACAGTTTACGGTTTAAATCCAGATTTATTTGTATAGCACCTTTCATGCGTATACAAGCAAACAGCCCAATGTGCATCACATAGAACAAACAAACAGGAGAGTTTTAGTGATCAATCAAAAGTAAAAGACTAAGGCAAGAAAGATTATACTGAAATGCTTTAAAATAAAATAAAATCAAGACAGTGCAAACATTTTTTTAAAATCAGTGGAGTAAACTAATATCAGTGAAAAGTTAAAGGATAAAATAATTAATGAATACTTTCTAAAAATAATTAATTAAATAAATAAATAACAATAAAATATAATTAAATAAGATCAAATCAATTGTTACAATAACAATAATTTAAATATAGACTAGTTACTCCAAATTAGAAGCTATATTTAAAAGATAGCTCTTGAGTTTGGTTTTAGAAACACAGGGAGAGCTCGCTGTCCTGATGGCAAAAGGTAGCAGGTTCCAGAGTTCAAACACTTATAAAGTACTATTTTAATTTTTTATTTTCATACTGTGATACGAAGAATAACAAAATAGATGTATACCATGAGTTTAGATATATGGGTCAGCTTTAAGGTCAGCTAGTATCATAGACTGTATAAGACGTAAGTAATCTCAATAACATCCCACATTGTTTTTTTTAAGAGTTGTTATGAAGCCAGATTGTGGCAGTTGCCATGTGGGAAATGCTGACTCACTCTGACCTTCGATCAACGTTTTATATTGCAAATAGTTGGAGTAAAGGTGGAACTTGAGCTTCCTGGGAAACAGCTACATCATGCCTGCCTGTCAGTCATTTGAGCCACGCCCCCAATTATGTAAATCTATTCATAACCATTGGCCGTAACTGTACAAACTAAAAGCGTTATTTGTACCAGGCTGCAAAGATGATTTATTATTTCAGTTATTTTCAACTTGTTAAATCCTGTACACTGACCTTCGACCCTCATGAAATGCCATCATAATTTTTGAGGACAATCCCTCTGTCTAATATACAAGATGTGATTCTTAAAATGATGGCATAGGTTCACTGTGAGTGTAAAAGTTTCACACCAGTACATGTCCATGGGTCTCCTCTCCTCATTACCATCAGTTATCAGCCCACCCAGCCGACAGTAATCAGCGGAGATCAGATGAGGCAGGAAGAGCAATGGGTGAAGGGAAGAGACGACGGGTAAACTTCCTGAGGAATGTACCTCTTCTCTCCAGTAAAAGGGTGGAGTCCTGCTCACAGACAGAAGAGAGGAGCATCTTACCCTGTTTTTCTTTCTTTCTTCCGAATTTCTTTTTTGAATATTTGTGGTCACAGTACACCAAGCAAGAAGACTTCCTTGTGTTAGTAAACACAGGCGGTTGTTTTGGAAGATAAGACTTTTTCAGCAATGAGGAAATTACCTTGGTTATGTCAAAGCCTTGAGTGAATACTAGTGCTACAAAAAAAATGACAGTCACCAGTGGGCTTCACTGTCAGGTAACTCTTTATTTTGCATCTCATCATGTATTGTGGATATACACTTTAGAACTGATCACACATTTGAGCAACACATCTGTGTCAGTCATGGCTAAATGGAACAACTTTGAATCCTTTAAAACATCTGAAGTTTATTAAATCCATAATTACAACTGTGTTAAATGCTTGATTCTGATTGGTCAAACCCCCACAACAAGGGTGAGTAATTCTCAAAAGCAAAAGCAAGGCCAGAGACATCAACTCAGCAACTCTAAGGTACCAATTGCTACAAAGTTAATTAAACTATAAGCAGCCGAGATCGTTGCATTACTGTTAACAGTTGGAACATTTACCTCGTTTATGTTTGAAGATGTGTAGTCTGCAAAGGGAGAGCTGTAAGAGGACATAATAAATGAAAGAAGAGAGCAATTGATTTTTTTTTACTTGTTTGTCTACTTATTTTAAATGTTTCAGTATAACTCACACTATGTCTGGATATTCCCCTGTGTCAAATTGTGTGATGTTTGTTTGGTTTCCAAAGTCTACCCGAGCAAAACGAAGTGAGAAAACACTGACCATCTCCATGATTCTCTGAGTTTATAGAGATGACCCTGAGATCACTGCCCCTGAGAGGGGATCTTTCAAATCAAGGACCTCAGTCTGTAAAAGCTTTCTCATACATTAATACCATGTTTAATCTATGCATACCCAAAGAATTCCCCAAAGCAAATCAAATGAATGTGGTTTCATGATGGCACAGTCATTAATAGCAGATGTTTGTGGTTGGCTATTGGAAACTGGAAATGCAATATGTTACATGACGGTCTGCATATTTTAGTGCTTGGTTAGGGAAACAAACAATAATGTAATGGTTCCTTTGTGGATGGTTTTGATTTCCTTCTGATTTAATTTTTAACCATTAAATTCAATAGGTGTACATCATTGCTTTAAATTAACTTTAGGAATTCCCAATGATGTCAAAAAAGCGCCAAGTTACCTTGTATTTTGGCTCCACTTTAAAGTAATAAGAGTACCTGTTCCACTGAGTGACTGTTGCAGATATCTGTATCAAGTTCATCCACATCTTCTCACAGCTGACTGCATTCATAAAACGCACAACAAAATCCCAATGGATTTTAAAACCACTCTAATGAGTCCACAGGATTGAACTCAAGCTTTCTGCAGGCTACTGGGCTGCAGAAAAAACAGCAAAACAGATGTGATGGCACTGTCAAAACGTTGGGATCATACTGCTATAGGCTTAGAATGCCATGGTAACTGCCACACTGGAATCCTGCCTTTACTCTCGGTCTGCCTGTCACTTACTTTAAGTCTTCCTGTTGCATTAAAGTTACTAACCATCGATCTTTCTGGGAGTCCCTGAGCTCCCTTGGCTCTTAGGCTTCTCTGGGTTGCTGCCAAAGACGGCCTACTGGTACGAACATGCCAGAAGAGGTGCAACTACCACTATACATCTCACAATCAGCTCTCTCTTTTTTCATCGCCCTCTATCCCTCTTTCCAACCCCAAAACGTTCGAGGCAGATGGCTGTCTAACATGAGTCTGGTTCTGCTAGAGGTTTCTGCCTGTTTAAAGGAAGCTTCTCCTTCCCGCTGTAACTTGCTAAATGCTGCAAAGTTCTCTACTCATGTTGGATGATGATTAGATATGACTGTAGGATGGGACTGGATCTTATGTCGTTTTTTTTTTTCAGTCCAAACTCATAACTGTTGTATGTGTTTTGTTTGTTGGCTAAAGGTAAAAACAACCATCTAGCACAAAAGAAAGTCATACAGGTAAGTATTTTGCAGAAGCTTGTATGAAAAGAAAATAACATATTTTACTGTTATAATAAAAAACACAGGGTCTTCATTATAGAGAGGACAGACACACTCACAAAGAAAAGAGGATGTTAAATAAAATTAATTAAATAATAATAATGATCAGAGGATCAGTGCATTAATGACCGAAATAGAACTGAATGACAAAAATGGCCGCAAATGTTTCTCAACTCAACTCAAACTCAAAATATACCTGCTTAATCATGATATTCAGCCTGCTAAGTGGTCGATATAAAACAAAGCAAATGTCACGTTTTTTTATTTGAGTTACCGTAAACTCTGAAAAAATCAACCTGTGTAAAGACGCACTCTGTATTTGAAGATCTCTCAGAGATTTAAAAAAATGTAAACTGTCTTCCTGCGTGGCGATGTCTATTATGATCAGCGATGTCTACAACCTGGAGTTTCTGTGCAGCTGTGCAGCTCTTTTTGTTCTGTTTGTTTTCACTATCGGGATTTGGACTCCTACTAGCTAGAGCAGGGGTTCTCAAACTATTTGGAGCCAAGGACCCCTTACAGGTGAGAAAAGATTAAGCACATTAGTGATGTGTCATGATCAAAAGCTGCGGCTCCGAGAGCCGATGCTTTATAGTGAATCAGAAGAGCCGGCTCACATCGAGAGAGAGCCGGCTCCCAGTTTTTTCCTTTCACTGCTTAGCTCTCAGTGTTCATCCACAGCTCTGCTCACAGCAGAACTTTGTTTTGATTGGTCAGCATGGCGGCCATGCGGCCAATCACATGCAAGGATATAGGATACAGGTGATGGAGGGGAGGCTGTGTATCCTGGCTACATCTGTTCCTTCAGAGAGAGTCTTCTTGAAGACCAGGCAAATATTCACTGAGCGGAGAAATCGGATCAGCCTATCCAAACTGAGGCATCTGATTTTTCTCAATGCCAACCTGAGGACATTAATAATGTTTGCTTGAGTTTGGTTCTGGTTCTGTTTGCTTGAGTTTGGTTCTGGTTCTGGTTCTGTTTACTTGAGTTCGGTTCTGGTTCGGTTCTGGTTCGGTACTGGGAAGGTTCTGTTCTGGTTCAGTTCTGGTTCAGTTCTGGTTCGATTCTGCTTCGGTTCTGTTCTGGTACGGTTCGGTTCTGGTTCGGTTCTGGTTGGGTTTGCTTGAGTTTGGTTCTGGTTCTGTTTGCTTAAGTTTATATCTGGTTCTAACCCTAACCCTTATCATAATCCTAACCCTAACCCTAACCCTAATCACAACCCTAACCCTAAATCTAATCATAACCATAATCACAGCCCTTACCCTAATCCTAACCATAACCCTAATCCTAACCATAACCCTAATGCTAACCCTAATCATAACCCTTACCCTAACCCTAATCATAACCCTAACCCTAACCCTATTAACAACCCTAACCCCAATCACAACCTTAACCCTAACCCTAATCCTAACCCCAATCACAGCCCTTACCCTAACCCTGCCCCTAACCCTAATCCTAACTCTAATCCCAACCCTAACCCTAATCACAACCCTAATCCTAACCCTAACCCCAATCACAGCCCTTACCCTAACCCTGCCCCTAACCCTAATCATAACCCTAACCCTAATCCTAACTCTAATCCCAACCCTAACCCTAATCACAACCCTAACCCTAACCCTAATCCTAACCCTTACCTTAAACCCTAATCACAACCCTAACCCTAATCCTAACCCTAAACCCTAACCCTAATCCTAACCCTAACCCTAAACCCTAACCCTAATCACAACCCTAACCCTAACCCTTACCCTTACCCTTGAGTTTGGTTCTGGTTCTGGTTTGGTTCTGGTTCGGTACTGGTACGGTTCTGTTCTAGTTCGGTTCTGGTATGGTTCGGTTCTGGTTGAATTCTGGTTCAGTTCTGGTATGGTTCTGGTTCGGTTCTGGTTCTGGTAAGGTTCGGTTCTGGTTCGGTTCTGGTTCAGTTCTGGTTCGGTTCTGGTCCGGTTGTGGTTCGGTTCAGTTCTGGTTCGGTTCTGGTTTAGTTCTGGTTCGGGTCTGGTTCGGTTCTGGTATGGTTCTTGATGTGTTTGCTTGAGTTTGGTCCTAATCCTAACCCTAATCACAAACCTAACCCTAACCCTAATCCTAATCATAACCCTAACCCTAATCACAACCAAAACCCTAACCCTAACCCTTATCCTAACCTGAACAAGAACCCTAACCCTAATCCTAACCCTAACCCTTGAGCTTGAGTTCGGTTCTGGTTCTGTTTGCTTGAGTTTGGTTCTGGTTCTGTTTGCTTGAGTTCGGTTCTTGTTCGGTTGTGGTTCTGGTTCGGTTCTGGTTCGGTTCTGGTACGGTTCGGTTCTGGTACGGTTCGGATCTGGTTCGGTCCTGGTTCGGTTCTGGTTCGGTTCTGGTTCAGTTCTGGTACGGTTCTGGTTCGGTTCTGGTTCGGTTCTGGTTGGGTTTGCTAAAGTTTGGTTCTGGTTCTGTTTGCTTGAGTTCGATTGTAGTTGGGTTCTGGAACGGTTCTGTTCTGGTTGGGTTCCGGTACGGTTAGGTTCTGGTTCGGTTCTGGTTGGGTTTGCTTGAGTTTGTTTCTGGTTCTGTTTGCTTAAGTTTATATCTGGTTCTAACCCTAACCCTAATCATAATCCTAACCCTAATCATAACCAAAACCCTAAACCTAACCCTAACCTTAATCATAACCTTAACCCTAATCACAAGCCTTACCCTAACCTTAAACCTAACCCTAATACTAATCATAACCCTAACCCTAATCCCAACCCGAACCCGAACCCTAATCCTAACCCGAACCCTAATCCTAACCCGAACCCTAATCCTAACCCTAATCCCAACCCGAACCCTAATCCTAACTCTAATCCCAACCCTTACTCTTATCCCAACCCTAACCCTAATCATAACCTTAGCCCTAATCACAACCCTAACCCTAACTCTAATCCTAACCCTAACTCTAATCCCAACCCTACACCCAAATCCTAACCCTAATCTTAACATTAACCCTAATCACAACCCTAACCCTAACCCTTACCCTAACCCTAACCCTAACCTGAATCATAACCCTTATCCTAACAAACTGGATTCATAATACTTCCTATAGATTGGGTTTTATCTTTAAATTAAAAGGTTTATATTATTTGACTGGACTGTTTTATCAGTTGACGGTTCAATGTTTTGCATTACATCAGAGTTTTTTTATATCAATGTTTGACTATTCCAGATCTCAGCGATTACTTTGATGACTAATATGGTACCACAACTGAAAGAAATTATGTCCAAAACTACAAAATGAGACCATATGTAATCAAATGGAATAATAATTTATAATACGAACATTAGCTGTCATTAAAAACATGTTATTATAGTGTCTAAGCACTAATGGTTGTGTTCCCATAACAAAAAACAAAGTTTGTTGTTGTGGGAAAGCCATTACCTCAGCACTTGGCTCCACTTGAGTTTTTGGAAGCCGTTGTTCGTCTCCTCAACTTTCTCTTTTTTTCAGGCTTCTTCATCAGGACAGATAAATTCCATCCAGAGGAAATATAAAAGAACACTCACCGGCTTTTATAAAAAGTGGTATAAAAAGCTGATATGCTTTTGCGGTTTTCTTTGTTTTCCGCATTTAACAAATCATTGTCAATGGAGTGATACAATGATTTATGTCAACAGACTTCATCAGACGACCATAAAGCCGTAAATAAAACTGTATAAAATGTATCACTGGTAGAAAACTGATTTAATGTCTGGGATATAAAATTGGAATGCTTATTGCTAAATGCACATTAGTTAGGTCTGCACATAAGAATACAAAATTAAAACAACCACATACAATCACAACAGCAGTCACCATTGAAAGCGTCTGTGGATCTACAAAGTCAGCTGTGAGTGAAAACTTACTGTAACACTTTCTAGATTTATAAAAGGTAAAGTAGAATAAAATAGAATTGATGTGGAAATTGCTGGCTCTTACATACTGCTATTTCAAGGTCAGATATCTCTACGCCGGCTATGCCTCGTTTGCTACATGTAACACGCAGAGGCGTAATGCTGTAGGGACCTCTGATCCCCCATCTGAGGCATAATGAGGAAAGACAGAGGCAATGTGTAGCAGAAAGCCAGCAAGGCAGAACTGCGCTCTGTCAGTGTGTATGTGGAGCCCCCACTGTGTACAAACTGTGAAATCCCATAGCGGGACACCAATCATACACAGAGTTTAAAGTGTAAGCACAAAGGCGTGATGGCAGAGGAACTTGCCACTGTAAGCAGTTAGTGATGAAAAAAATCCCCAACTAGCTTGACAACTAGCACAAGACAGAAGACAGAAATAGCTTAAATCAACCCACAACAGTAATTTACAAAATTATTAAACCAGACAGTCATCTTCTACTTTCTGGTCATTGTCTTCATTCTTCTCCATGTTTAGCATCCAAGCAATCTTCAGCAAGCTAGCAATTAGCATCCTCACTGCTGGAATTAGCCATATATAATTTGCCAGTGTCGACTCTCCTTGATTTTAAGTGAAAAAGTTGAAAGGTCAACAATCAGTTTGGAAGCTTTAGCACATTAATTTAGTGCAATTTGAAAAGTTCCTGCTAGACTACAAACTGTCATGAGTTGATGTTTAGTTCAGTTTTTCCATGTGTTTCATGCCTTGGTTTCTCCTGTGTTTATTCGGTATCAGTTATCCTTTGTGTCCCTTGTGTTTTGTGGACCATGTCTCTTTTTGTACTTTCTGGTGTTTCTTAGTCTTGTCTTAATTTTTAGTTCTGAATCCCCTGTATTTCCAGGTTATTTACTTTCTGCCCTGTGTTTCCCTCCTTGTTGATTCACCTCATTAGTGTCATCTTTGTCCTGTGCTCCACACCTGTGTTAATTACTCTGTGTATTTAGTTCCTCTGTTTCCCCTGCCTCTTGTCAGATCATTGTATGTCTACCCAGCTGCATGTGCCTGTGTCCTCTTGTTTCTGTGTTTCCCGTGTTTTTCTTCTAAAGTAAGTTTTGTTATTAAATCCTTTATTTTTAAAATCTGCATTGTTGGGTCTTCTTCTTCCTACTTTTCTCCATACGTGACAACAAACAATTGACAAACTTTGGTAACATTATTCTGCCTTATCTTTACATTTTCGAAGTTTATTTTCAATCTGTATTTAAGACTGTTCTCTTCCAAAGAACACATATAAACAATATATAAAGAACTTACACAATGCACTGAGCGGTTCAGTTGACAGCAAGAGAGATATAAATTTATAAATTATAAACCAACCCAAAAAAGTGTACACTAAATTCAAGCTCATTCTGCCCTGCTATTGTAGATCAAATGTAACCATAGGCAACTGTATACCCATTGAGTTTAGTTGCATCAGAAAATGAAGCAGCCACCAATAATAGATCATCATCATTGGTTATTTTAGTAATTTATTCTTCTGTTGCCTGAACATCACCCTCTTCCATAATTTGTTTTTATTAATAGTCTCACTCAAAGTAGGGGGAGCTGGGTGGGACACAACTTTTTCAGGATATTCCAACTCTGCTAGCCCCTCTCTCCTGCAGCTGTTATGTCATTAGACTGAAGAGAGATTAATGGAGTATCAGGATGAGTTGTGTGTCATAACCAAGCAGAGTCAGCGCAGGTGTGGAAGCACCAAGAAGCTCACTTCACTGCATACGACTAAAATCATTTTATCCCACTGTGCCTGCTGGCCTCTGACCTTACATCATTAATGCTGGGTAACTAAATGTGAAATACAGAGAATTGGCATCTCTCAGCTGCATCAAGTACATGATGAACATTACTTTTTTCAGAGCTACTCTGCACTGATTATAGTGCCTAAACAGAGCAATTCTGTGTCCTCAGCACACCATTTACTAATCAAGGGTGTCTAACGTGTCCTGCCATTATGACAATTATCACGAGGGAAGACACTGACACTCCATGGCTCGGTGACAACATGTCACTGCCCACACAGCTCTCTGGAGTGAACTCAAATCCATTAATGTCCAGAGTCTTTATCATACTTAAATGACTTCCCATCACAGGCACAGTACATAGTGTCAAAGGTATTATGTTATCATGGATAATGCACACCCTAAAAGCTTTCACTGTATGTCTTATAAAACACTGGAATTTACAGAAAAAGTAGCAGAGGCGCAGAAATATACTTGGCCGATGGCTAAAACACTTACACAGCAGTCTGAATGTGGCTATAATGGTTTAATAGCAAAAACATTATGAAATCAGGGCACTCTATAACTTACCTAGTGAAGCATGTACCATTTGGAGATGAGCTCTTCTCTCAGCGGGTTTTTTGCTGGATGAATTTCCCTCTAACTCCCTCCTGCTTTTCCAGTGCAGTTTCAGCTGTCATCAGTGATTAAAAGCAAAAATGCCCCAAAAAATAATCTAGGAAAAGATTACGAAAGTGAAGTAAAAATGATCTGACACAGTACAGCTGCTGGCATAGCGGTCATTAACTCTCAGATCCCAGCGTACAAAGGTACAGAAACATATTTTGTAATGGTATCCTGGAGTGATACATTCCTCATCAGAAAATAGTATGAATGAAAAGTATCCTAAAAAAAGGAAGGGATTAAGATACTCAGTACTCAGTTGATCAGGACAGTAAGATGAAGAAAGAAGATGATTAGAAAGAGAGAAATCATCAGACACCTGTTCATTAACTTCTTTACTCATTGTACTTAGTATCCAACTTTAAAAGCAACACAATTAAAGTACTAATCCAGAGTTATCAAGAAATAAATTATTACCAATTATAAGAATTCACTAGATTTTTTTTTTGCTGAGTTCACATCTCTTCAAAAATAAGCAAGCAAGGTTTAAACATTTATTAGGTTTGACAAATAGAAACTTTGTTTTTAACTTTCACCTTCATCTCCTTATCATCTCTTTAACACATGCTCAGAAATCAGGGCCAGAAATCCATCTTTCAAAATGGGATATGCTTTTATATGTTGTGTATATTTGAACCAACCCTTTAGGAAGAAAATTGTCTGTTTCTTTAGAGAAACTTTTAATACTTGCCACTACAGACAAGACAAGACAGCTGGGTGATTTTAGTTCTGTTTAAGAATGTTTAAATATCATCTCCAGGGGTCTCAATTATAAAGGTTGCTTACGCACAAAACGGGACCTGAAATTGGCGTACGCCAGTTTTCACGCCAAGTTTGTGATTTATAAAAAACAAACTTGACGTGAAAATGTGACTACCGGTAAGCAAACTCTAACCAAGGCGTACGTACATTTTAGAGGCAGGGGAAATTGGCGACGCAGTTTGAGAAAGGGAGAATTGAAGTCAGATTATATTTTGATGCCTTTTACACATTTCATTCATTGAATAACAACATTAACAGACCCGCGTCACCATCATCACTAAAACCAGCATATTCTATTTGAATGTGTGGCTGTGGTGAGTCGTTTCCAATAAGCTGTCATTAAAAGATAAAAGCGTGACTTAAAGTTCAGCAAATATTTAATCAGCTTTGTCTCACCGTCACATTTCTCCAAAGTGTAGAGGAAACACATGGGCCGTATCCTTACGTGTTCGTCGGGAGGTAAAACCAAAGTAACATCAGAGGACGTAAATAAGCCACGGAGCAAAGTGACAGTCATGTTATTAATGTTTCTAACGCTGTGCAGAGTCACTACGTGTAGTTATACTTTTAATAAAGACTTCTGTACGACGCACGCGGAGTGCAGAGACACAGTGACGGCTGCCTCACACACTGATCACATCTTCATCACCTGCATGTGTTTAATGTGTTAATGAGAAAACTGTGGAGTAAAGCCATGCCCGGTTCTTGCAGTTATTATCTTCCATATCATCATATCATCATAATCAGTCAGAGCGCAGGCCAAGCTGTCCGTGATGAAACCAGCACATTACAACTTATATTCACGGATCAAACTTCTGTCAGATAATATCAGAGAGGAGATCTCTGAAGGACTTGAGCTCTCTGTAATGTGAAATAAAAGTGTGTTTCCTGTAAATATGAAACACTGCAGTGAGACCGTGCGTAATGATGAATAATTGATGCTCTGGTATCTACAATTTGGAGGACGTTTGCGTCGGCCTCTGCGTAGGTAAGGGAGCTACGCAGTTCTGCGGAGTAGGCTATGCAGAAGTATAAATCAGGCTTAAGGGAGAGGAAGAGTGAAGAGGGAGCACAAGTGATCCAAACTGAGTCTCTAGCCATCTGCCCTCAACACAAGTTTTCTATGTGAAACATGGGGGCGTCATGAAGTAAAACCAGTCTGATAATTAATGACAGTTTTTTTCTTCCCTTAATATTAATGCTACATGTAGCCCAACACATTCACAGTATCAACCACAGAGTGGAAAAGAGCATGATGCAGAACAGGAAAGAGTATGAGGCAGCATCATGATTCCCCCTCCAATTTTAATTTATGACTCGGGAAGGTTCTTGGTACTGTCCAACACTAAATTATTACCTTTACATCGATTGCATATCATAACACAAATGAAACTGTTTGTATTCAATTACCGAGTGTCCCATTGTCTCACTGCTGGGACAGTGAGTAACAGAACTTGATCTGTATTTAACTGGCAGGGATTGACCCAAGCAATGTCAATGTGGAGACCAGCATGAGGGCCTGAGAACATGACTGGAATGTCAATGTAGCAATTCAAAGTGACTGTAAAAAGCTCTCCAGGCCCTGACATAAACCCCAGAGGCACTGTCATTATAAATATATAGGTTCATGCAACTATCTCTTGTTTTCTTATTTAGAACATATACCTTTTGTCTCGAGGGAACGAGTCTTTGAAGAATGTATTTGTAATAAGGATTCCCATTGGTCTGAGCGAAGTTCCCACATCTCCCATTGGCCTTTTGTGGGTATGTGTGTGTGTTTGTGTGTCTGAGCCTAATCATGCTGGCATGAAGAAATCCAGACATTTGCCTTTTTTTCTATTTTCTTTTTTACAATTGTTTCATGTACCACAAATCTTTATTCCCTTAATGCTCTGTCCAAGTCCTCACTTCCACTTGTCTGGTCCAGTAAAAACAGCCTGTGTTATCTCTTGGATCGCTGATTACGCTAGTTTCACAAATACAACACTGTTTGTTCAGCTATTATAGCCTTAATTCACCAGAAAAGCCTCTGTACTTTCAGACACTGTCATAGTGAAACTAAGTAC
This sequence comes from Notolabrus celidotus, assembly GCF_009762535.1. Classification (NCBI taxonomy): domain Eukaryota; kingdom Metazoa; phylum Chordata; class Actinopteri; order Labriformes; family Labridae; genus Notolabrus; species Notolabrus celidotus. The sequence continues at coordinate 23,871,032 of NC_048280.1, forward strand.
AAGCTTCTACAAACGAACCTGTTCTCCTAGGAATCCATCTGGGCCAGTGAGGTCACTTTTTCGCACTGTTGTCTAATCACAGACATCGGAGTTTCATCATATTTTTGTAGTTGCAAAATTCAAGTACTGATAAGCCTGCTGCACAATGGTGTGTCATGATGTCCCCACAGCTCCCTTTTCCTAAGTTGCTGACTCATTTCTGTGCTTCAGGTGGAAACAAAACAGGCTGCAGGTGGATGTGAGGTTTAGTGGAGAAGGTAAAAGGTGAAATGCAGGTTGATCTAATTTAGCACAAACGCCTTAAGGAATCTGATAGTCTGATGTAATGTGTCTGGATTTGCAAACGGCGCCTGACTGAAGTGACATACCATCCCGCAGACGCAGGTCACTCCCTAAAGCCCAGGAGAGTTGACACATACAGTACAGTGAGGGCCAAAACAATACAGAGTTTAAGGGAGAGGCTTGTTCTCAGACCACACACACTAATAGCTACAGCTGTTTTTTCAAAGCGGATACTCTGTTGCCTGATCAAAGACTATTTCTGCTCACTCAGTCATAAAGAGCACAACGTGTTCTCTATCTGCCATGGGCATGTCCTGAATTTTTCAACCACCATGGCCCAGCTGGGGCACTTGCTGGTTGCACCCACAAGTGTGCACATCAAATGTCAAAAGGCATCTCTTTTCCATTTATATTTTCACTAATCAGATCAAAGTAGACACAGAAATCACACATTCATGTGTATGGATTTTTTTAATTACAAAAAAGTGGCAACAATGGGTCTACTTGGCTTATTTTTTAATGGACTCAAAAACATTGTAAAAAGGAACCCCTAAAAAAGTGTTAATATGCTGTGGCACTAATGCTGTTCTCAGCTTTAGACAGCAAAGCAAAAAAATAAAGAATATTTTAGTCTAAAGACAGAAAGCCTTTTATAGTTTATGAGGTAGCACTTGAGGTGGCCAATCAGGTTTCAGGGGATGGGGGTCAGTCCCTGGCATAAATTCTTCTTTTGCAGAAATGTGTTTTTTTTAATGCAAACTTTGATCACTTTTGTAAAGTAACATTCATACGTTACCATGTCCTCTTAGAGTGTTCAGAGCATAGACTGTATAATTAATGGATGTAGTATCCATGACGTCACCCATCTGTTTCTGAAGCTCTGTTTTGAAGCCAATCGTCAGCGGGAGCCATATTGGAAATGCTGAAAGCGACCTAACTTCTGTCGAGCTAGTGTGAGATAAAGAGGCAGGCTTTGAGCCTCCTCGCCAACAGCTACAGTGTTCCTGCCTTTCAGTCAAGTCAGTCATGTCCTTAAATGGGCAAAACACGGAATCTTAATATCTTCCCAACTGTTCCGTTCTAAAAAAAATTCACCCCCTGTACAGTGTGTGCCGATAGAGAAATGAGCTCCTCAGACCAAAGCTGTATTTCGAACCAGGCTGTAAGCATGTTTATTATTGCTACAAAGATCGTCTTTTTTGAACAAGTGTCGATGAGGTTTTCAGTGTTTCTGCGGCCAGCCTCAAGCAGCCGCTCGATGAACTGCAGTTTGTAACACTTCCACATGGGCTTCATATTTTGAGACTGGAGGCTGCTGCTTGGGAAACACAAAGTGGACACATTCATGTGTATGGGTTTTTTAATTACAACAAAATGGCAACAATTGGTCTTCTTGGCTTAATTTGTAGGGACTCAAAAAACCTCATTGTAAAAAGAACCCCCTTGAAAAAATGCTGCAATGCAGTGACACCAATGCTGCTCTCAGCCCAAGACAGCAAAGCTAAAATGAACATTTTAGTCTACAGGCAGAAAGCCCTTAAGGTGGCCAATCAGATTTTAGGGGATGGGGACTCAGGACATCCAAGGTCAACCCCTGGCATAAATTATTCTTCTGCAGAAATGTGGTTAATGCAAACTTTGATCTACTTTATAAGAGAACATTCATATGTTATGATGTCCTCTTAAAGCTGGGGTTGGTAGTCTCGGAAAACTAGCATGAATTTGAATGTAGCATGTCTTCAAGACTCCGTCTAACCCCTCCCCCCCTTCCCTTGGAGCTCCTCTAAACGACGCCCGCAACTCACATGCATGAGTGCCGCTGATTCATGACCATATGATCATGACTGATACAAAACCGGTCCTCACCATAACATTATCATAGTGAAAGTTAAAACACAAACAAACATGGCTATAGTTAGTACACACAACTGTCATGCTAGCATTATCCAGTTGTACCGGTGACAATATCAGGAGAAAAGTTATAATACATATAATACTGGAACAGCTCTACTGTTTGTTAATCCTGTTCAGTGTAAGTGTTCTTAATTCCTACAGTGATGACAAGTAGTGAAGGCATCAGCAGAGGAGTAGACTCAGTGCGAGCGGGAGAGAGGAGGGATGAGAGGAGAAGTTCTTCATTCATTCAAACATTGATTGTTGCTTTGTTGGTTGGCGTGATCACGGCCGACAGTGACCACTTAGTAAAGCTCAACGTGTTCACGAATCGGCTCGTCATCCCTACAGCGTCCGGACGGACGCTACAATACATATACATTTTCTGTAGGACTTGCTGAATGTCATTTATTCTTTTGCTTGTCAGAGCCCCCGTGGTAGACTCTGATCTGGACTACAGTCCTGGGAAAAGCACCTCATCGAGTCAGAGGGGACAGCCCCGATTTGGTCGAGAGGGGCAGTCAGTAGAGGCAGGGGAAGCAGAGGCAGGAGACGGGGAGTGCACGCCGGTGGAAATGTACGCGCAGGAGGCCGGCAGAACGGCAGGACGGGATTTGATTGGTTTAAAATTTTGGGACCCAAAAACGGTGATTGGTTGGTGTTTTCCCAGGTTTACTCCGGCTGTAGATAGCAGCTTTTCTTGGCTCTTTTTAAAGAACACATTATGTATTGATTGCCATCGGGACATAAAGATCATTTTAACCAGTATAACAAAAAGTGTATCTAAATGTGACTACCAACCCTAGCTTTAAAGTGTTCAGAACAGTGTGAGAATCAGATTCCCAGGCTGAACAGCTTGCCGGTCTCATCCCTCATCTACCCTCTTATGGAGCTGAAAAGTGATACACGACATGCAAAACAATCCAATCGGCCACACTGAATTTGGCTTTCATGCACCTTGAAATACTTCCTTTGATTCCTAGAGTTGTGAGGCTTTTGTAAAACAACAGTATAGGGTCAAAGCCTGGTCAAATGTGATCATGCCATCTGGACTCCCCTCGCTTCAAGCAACCACTGATGGGGGCCAAGTTTACACAGCACACACGGCAACACCATTCATTCAACAAGCTGACATGGAGCACTGGAAATTTCCTTTGTAACATGAATGTACCAAAGGTTAAAAAAAGCTCAAAAGGGAAACCTGATTCGCTGTGTTCCTGGAGATTGTCAATGACCAGCCTGAGAGTGTGCACCTGTTATATATGAACATACAGTTTGATACAGTTTGCACATGTGTAGTGTTAGTACAAGTAGCAGGAGGATCTCTGAACATGCTGTTATGATCAGCAAATGTCTAAAAACAGATATTTTTTGATCACTTGTTGATAAATGATAGAAATGGAGACAGTCTGTAATCTACAGTGAGATAAACTGTCCCACACCTGTGGAAGAATGTAAAAATGCAGGTATTTTATTGCAGACAGAAACCATGCTATCTCACTTAGACAGACAATACAATGTAGGACAAATAAACTATTTGCTTCCAATGAAACTGACGCACCCAACATGTTGGATACACTGCCACTCTGCTTGCCAGTAAAGCATTAAATTATCCTTAGTCCACTGTGTCTGTCCTTCTGGCCTCAGGGATATATCATAGTGGGAGAGAAGTAGAGGAAAGCTTGAGAAAACCAAACAAGCAGCAACCCAGGAAGTGCTAACTCAAGAGGAAAGCATGATTTCACTCTGAGATAAATGAGGAATTCAATTAGAAGACACTCTGTGAGCTATCAGGAGAGAGTGAGAACACAAGAGTGGGACAAGAAAGATGAAAATTTAACTATATCACATGCTGTTCTAAAAATCCAGCGAAAAACTGTCCTTAAATAACATTTATTTCACAGAATGATGATTGATTGTAGTAAGTTTGTCGACTCGGACTTATACACAGACTGAAGTGACTTCAATCAGTTATATACTGTTAAGAGACTCAATGATAAAAACTCTGTTGGTTTCTCATGGCTCACTGTAGATGCCATTATCTCTGTGGGTGTTCCAAAATGCATCACAAATCACTGAGGCTTACTAAGTGAACTCTTTATATATGGTATTAACTCTTGCTGATCTCATCTTTCCAAGTGGCTCTCACAAAAACACTAACACATAGCCTGTCACGCACTCTATAAAAGCTAAGTGGGTCATGACAATAGACAAGGATAATCAGATAACTTTATTTAATTTAAACAACGTACTCTTGGCAGAAAGTCTCTGTAACTTCATCAAGTGCAAAATAACTCTATTTCAGGATAATCCACCTCTGCGTATCTTTTAATTCTTTAACACATGTTTTACTTTCGCTGCTGCATCCTTCATTAAGCTGCCCCTACAGACATGTCTCACTTGGCACACAGTAGAACAACAATCATTACATATGGGATTTTGCAGCTGGATTTTTTTAAACAGACATATGCATTCAATTAAATGGAAGAAGTTGAACAAATACAAACATGCAGAGCACATAAGGTAATGGACAAAATTTTACGTGCATGGATGCGCATGGGATCATGGTCTTTCACACAGCTTAATCTTTGACCGGAGGCTACGCTGGTCTGTATGCTCAGGACTAAGGGAACAGGAAACACAACCAATCTTCTGTCCAGAATTATAATTGTTATCTTATTATTTACTTTTCCAAAGCTAAAGATCAAGGTAGCCATTTACCTTTTTTCTCCAAGTAGTTGTTTAAACACATTTCACTAGTGTCCAGCTAAACGATCAAACCTCATTATCCTTGGTGGTTGATACCAGAATTACTATTTGGTTAAAGAATGATGTATATTTTTGTTATTGTAGGCCAAAAATGCCAGTCAAATAATGTGTCTAATCTGTAGCCACCATTAACTGGCTAGGGAGCTGCAGCATCACGCTCTACAACCTGATGGTACACAAGCATATTAAACAGATGGCATCTCGCAGCTTGGCACAAAAAATATTTTGATTATTTGATTATTTGATGTAGTCTTATGTCTGCTGTGTATGGTTACAATTGACTAAAGCAATGTGAAAAAAGCACAGGTATGTAGACTTAAACCTGCAAATTACACATTGCTTATACCTGCAGATACTGTGGTCCAATGTTGAGCTGTGGTGAATAAATTATGCTAAATTTTGGCTGTTTTTCTACCATTGGACGAGGCAGTTAGTTGGAGATTAATAACATTTCCGTTTTGATGACTAAGAAATTTGTTCAGAACATCCTTTACAACAACCCCTACCAAGTCTCCTCTCAAGATAACATATTCTTAAACTCTGAGCCTCAGAGTATTTCCTAAAAAAGAAACCTATATTTTTGAAATTACTATATACTTCTTATTTTTCATTTGTGCTGTCATTGATTGGTGGACTTTATAACGAATTAAGCGGTCATGAGTTATCAGTATGGAATAATTAGAGGAATAAGCAGGGCTTTTACCTCAATATATGACAACTAAATATTGAGTTTTGTTTTTAAGTACACTTTAAGTTTGCTGTTCTGATGTGAGAACAGACAGTTTTTAAATCAGGGATTTCCAGCTGATAATGCAGTAGCTGTACAACCTAGAATCCATAAGGTACCCCTTTAAAATCGCTAACATTAATTTTATTCGAAAAAGTACACAAGTTGTAGCTTTGTTAGTGCGACCTGGCTGGTACAACTTACCCTGCCTACCCTATTGCTGTCCTCATGATTTGTTACTGCATTTCGCAGATCTTGAATAACACCCATTAGGTTAATTGAACTTCAGCCTGTCCTTTAAAGGCCACTCTACAACTAAAACAATTTTCTCATGGAAGGTTTCAAAAACAACAACAGTAAACGGGGGATAACAGGATAAGTCTCTAATCACAGGAATGCAAAACTGCTGGTGGCGTAAACACTGAAAAGAAAAAATATCTTTCCTTTTCAGTATGCGCTGCACATTTGCAATAAAAATAGGTAAACACAGAACTATTTTCAGAGCTGATAGCATGAGTTACATGTATGAAACACAGTATACATGTATACTATACACTTCTCGATACACAATGTACTTTATTCATCTTACGGGATGAATAAAGTACATTCTATTTTATTCTATTCTATGAGTTACATGCAGGAGTCACAAAAACGGAATGCAATTGCTTCCATATCTTAGTAAACAACTTCCTTTAGTTCACTAAGTGCCCATTTGGCTTGGTTCTGCTACTTCTCTTTATGAAGGGACAACTCTTTTGCTAACACAAGGTCTTATCTTGCAGCATTAAGCTGCAACTGCAATGTCAAGTCTAGATTTCTGGCAGTGAAGGACAGAGAGACACACTAAAGAATGGTTTAGGTAGAACGTTATCGGATGTGTAGAAACCCCACAAAGAAACATGTACTGGTGCACATTAGGCTGATGCATGAGTATGACAAGTACATTTAAAACAGATCCAACTACAGTCATCAACATTATACTTAAACTGTGTTTCATGCATAGCCCTGTTGATTCTTTATGGTAAATAACATCAGAGGATACCAACAAATACATATTAAATCTTCAAGAGAGCTAGACTTCCACATTAAATTATTGTATTTAAGTAAGCTTATTTTGTTGGTTCAGCAAACCAGTAACTTTCTTGTTTAAGTCAGCCTCAATGTGTTTCATCTGTATCTAAGAAGAAACTGATTTCAGTGAAAGAGACACTTTATAAAACCCCAAATAAAACATGTTTTTTTTTTGTCATTCAAATATTATTGTCTACTAGATTTCAACATGCATTGGCTGTATGCAGGAAAACAGTCAATGCAGAGAGAAAACAGGGCTAAATTAAATCTGCAGTCATCTAACAATGATTTATCAGTCATTTCATGAGAGTTGTTCAACAGACACCTGCATGCAAAAGCAGCTAACAGGCTAATGTGTTTCCTCTCAACATCAACTCTGTTCCTGCTAGGTAAATCTGTAGATGCACTTTTAACAATGCCAACATACGTAAAAGAAAATCTTGACTTGAGTCCTTAATGGGTAACCCCTGGTTCCACTAGAAGCACCTAACAATTTGGACACAGACATAGCTGCCAGGGGCTATGTGAGCCCTATTCATATCGCCAGTTCTAGGCTTAATATTTACGCACCTGTAATGTCTTGCCTCCATACAGTTGTCACAGAGCTGTACACAAGTCCTCCCGCTACTGTTCCAGTATTGATGGTAGTAAAAGAGGCATTATGGGGCGAGACGGGATCACTGTGAACCGACGGTTTTCAGATTGCTTTGACGCTAGCGAACAGATCTTAACCTTAGGAGGTGGTGACCAAAACAAGGAAAAAGGATAAAAGGACAGTAACTTTTGGATTGACAATTATAACTTAATCAAAAACTACAAGATAAATCCTGATGTTGCTTGGTTTCTGTTAGATTTGTACATAACTGAATTTGATACAGTAACAGAAGGCATGAAAAAGTATATCCTGCTGCCCCCCAAGGGTCCAAAAGTGTTTGGATCAGATTTAAAACAGGAAAATGTAAGAGGACGTCGTGACTCATGCAATCAAAACCAAATAGACTTTTGTAAGTCGTCATTTGTGTGACTAAAGTCCCATTTAAATCAAAATCAAACCCATTAATCAAACAGCTGTGAGTTGTCATTTCGAAAGAACAGAGAGTGCTGCTTGGTGAAGAATTTGATTTACAATCTGTTGATTCTCAACAGCCAAAGGGAAATGCACACAGGGACATTAGGGTAGAGAAACCCACCTGATCATAACATGATTAGCCTGTTGCTGATAAGCAGATAATTATAGGAGCAATCAAAGTCTCAATGACATGTAATTCCATTAGAACTCTGTTCTAATCTGTAATCAACACGGAGTAATCGTGGTTTCATCGCCCGCTTCTCTACCCTTTGGCTGACCCTTTTGACACAGTGTGCATTAAGCCAGCTTTACTAACTGACTGGAAATTAGGTGACAACTTGAGCTGCACTTTGCAATCACATCTTTGCAACAAACTCTGCAATAGATAGAAGGTTGATATCCCCTTGTAAACATAAAATCTGCCTGATACTGCACATCTTCTGGTTTTGGTGAATTGTGGTGAAAGTTCTGTTCCAAAAAGTGTAGACAGAAAAGTTTTCCCTTTATCTAAGGCAGCATTTACTGCTTTTGGCTCCCTGACTGGGCTGTATCTCTCATGACTTAGGATAGCGAGACATGTTTCTTTAGCCATGTTGTTTTTTTCCCCCACATAATGAGGATTGGTTTCCCCAGAGCAATGAGATGTCCTGTTTGCATTCTTAGGCTGGTACTCGGCTGGCCTTGCTACAGAAGAAAAACCAAACACAGGGACTGGCTGGTCTATTTTAAAAGCTAGGGGAACAGGTCTAAGCTCGTCGGCTGCCTACATATAACATTAGCAATGCCAGCAATGTTCCAAAGCAAAAGGAAGCCGGCTGAAGAGATGCTATCGAAGGGTGCACGCTCGTACTTTCATGCCATTCAAGTCCCTCTGCTGTCTCAAGTCTTAAACCTCTCCTACCTATCTTCCCCTTCAAGCTTATCCCTCCTCCACCCACACATTCTCGCAGACACGTCTATCTTTTTGCTCGCTCTATGGCTCTGTCTCCCCAGTGCAATTCAAGCATAAACTGGCCAGTCCAGATTCTTGTGGACAAACAGGCAAACAGGTCATGTGGTAAAGTAGGTTTGAGGTGTGTCTTTCTGGTCTTAGTCTGGCTGGCAGCGAGGAGGTGAGCATGTCAAGGGACTTGCGTGCAGCACAGGAATTTAAGAACAAAAGGAGGCAGATGCCGCCTTTCCCCCGCTGGCCTCTTGTCCCTTTATCTCTCAAACCTCTTGGGATCACCAGCAGAGCAATAAGAGAACCTGTCTTGGGGCTTCTCTAGAGTCAAAGCGCCAACCGTGACATTGTTCTTAAAGTATAACCCAGAAAAATGAAGTCTATCTTTTACAGCGTGTTGGTATTCTCAATGAGGGATCATTCAGTAGGAGATTACATGATGAAGTTCCCCTTCCTCTACATTTCCTTTTCCCAGCTTTATCTCCCATCAGCATGTTAGGCCTTATTACAATATACTCTACATGGCGCCAGGGGCTGAGCCCTCTAACAAAGTCTTAAAGATGTAGTCACACTGTGTGCCCATTGGTAATTGCTTTCCCACTTGCATGCCCTCTTTGAAAATGTCATCAACTGTGAGTAAAACCAACTTTCAGTTTGCAATTGACGCCACTGAAGCTCAGGTCAATATCAATTTTAGTTTTGAAAACCTGCAAGATAAGAATGTTGACCTCAGGCTCTAAACATCAACAAGTTTAAATTGCTTGGGTGATTAACAAGCAGAGATAGATGATGAAGATGACGGTTACTAAAATGGAAGTTTATAGTTTTATTTCATGAACAAATGAACATTTTAAGAGACTTGGAAATTTCACAGAAAGGTACATTATTTAGCTTTTTTTTTTAACAACCCATCAGTGTTAAAATAAATCCTTGAATGTGAGCACAAAATCAAAAGGTTCTCAGAGCTGCTGATAGAAACATGCTTTTGCAGAAACCTTGTATTGTCTGATGAGGTGCTGATAGGCTCAGGGTACAGCAGTTACAGTTAAAAACATAATGCCTTAGATGGATATGTAAGGGCAGTGAACACCAACCAAACATGGACTTTAGGAGAAAAACAAAACAAAATGGCAAGGGTCATTTTAAAGGAATGAATTAACAAATTCCTGAAACCATATGCTTTCTATACGGGAAGAGGCTTAATAATGCATGGCCTTCAATTTCTTGTGTTATATTATTCTATGGTCTGTACAGCAGAGATGCACAGGCACAAATGTAAATGATGTTTGAGTTGCAGTCCTACACTCCTGATAATCATCAGATAGATGTTTTAGATAGAGCCCTTACAGCCCTTTTTTTCGTCCCATAATTATCATTGTGTAAGAATATCCCTTACAACTAATTAAACTGAAAGACTATGTCTTCCTATATTTTGAAGGTTCACAGCCATCCATGTTATTCAGAGCTTGATACAAAAGAAAATGGACTTTTTTTTAACTTTACCTTTCAGCTGAACCTTCACCCCTTCCCTGAAAGAAGGAGAGGTGAACCTTCTTCAATAACCTCAATGGTGTCCTACTGTCGTTAGACATGTATGTTCAAGATAGGGACCCCTCCCTCTGAAATGAGGTGTCCAGGTATGTATTCTTCAAGAAAAGGTCAGAAAACCATTGGGCCAGAATCCTGCAGACATTCCCTTTGAAGCTCAAGGGTGCATCAAGAGGGTTTGCTAGAGGTATAATGGGCCCTCCTTGAGATCTGATTGGCCACCTCTAATGAACCCTGATTGACTTTTTGATGGCATGTAGAAAATTAACTATTTACAAAATTACTCTGATTTATGGGATAGTTCTTAATAAATGATTTTTCTCAGGCGATCTATATATTCCTTAATAGACATAGTGACACAATATACATTTTCAAAGGAACAGCCAGGAAGAGAGCTCAAGCTTTGATTGTTTTCACCAAAGCCAAACAATTTAGATGCCATTAACAAACTATGACTCCATGCCAGTCAGTCTCCCTGACTGAAACCGAAAATAGATGAAAGTTTGTTCACTAAATGATGGAATGTCATCATCTGTCATTTCATAACTTGAAGTAATTAACCAGCAGGGAGTTGTTACTTGTGTGGGTGTTTCTTTGTGTGTTTCACATAACTCCTCACTTCATCTTTGTGAACAAGTATAATAGCAAGCTAATTAGCTAATTAGCATACCTGCCAACACTCCTGTTTTATTATAATAGTTCATCTCATTTTTATTTTTGTCCACAGATAACCAAGATGCCAGGTAATGTATGAATCAAGACACACATTCACAATCCGCAATTAGAGATTCCTTCCTGTAATCTGTCAACCCACAACATAATTCAAAGGGTGTGTACATATGCCTGCATTCTGCGCAAGCGTAAACTGTATTGACTCATTCAGTCAGTGTTTTAAAGAGAGACCACAAACTATCAACCACCATCCACAGAAAAAGCATTGCATTTCATGTGGCACATTTCCTTTTGTTAATATATATTAGATTGTGACTTTGGAGATAAATATTTTATGTACAAAGAAGTTAAGCTAAGAAGAGTTAAATGTTGCCACTTTTTAGGTATAACCTTTGAAAATGAGACAACATACTCAGGAATACATATAATCTTTAGAATACTTGAGTGTTTGTAGTCAAAGTAGATGAGTGGAAAAAGAAATTGTAAATGAATGCTATTCATTTATGTGTGGGCAGAAAAACTTCATGCCACCCCTGCAAAAGACAGAGCCTCAGTTGAGGCACCCCAGCCAAAGGAGTGTGGACATGCCCCTGTTTACTCTAAACAGTGGATGACTCAAAACTGCACGATACTTGGCTTTTCTTGTTTTAGTGTACAGACTCCCTCAGTGTGTCACCAGTGAGCAACTGCTGTTCCTCTCCACCAGATCACCCAAAACATCTTCCAGAGACGAGCAGTCTTAGAGTATCTCTGCTCTTCTGAGTATGTTGAGAGCCTCCTCTCTTTGATGCCTGAAATGTCTTTCCTTATCCTACACTTGATTTGAGTTGTAGTCTCAGCCAGCGGATCTAAAATTAAAAAAATCAAAATATTAAACATTTGTTGGGCTTTTTATTTAATTACATTTTAAAACCTCAGTGAAAGCTTTCATTCCTTAAAAAAACACATGACACAGTTTGGCTCCAGCCCTCCCCCACACGCGTGACATGGTGGTCTTTTGTCTTCCTATTATGCTTTCTTCCTGCATGCTCAATCCTCTGTCTGTATAATGACAGAAATGTTTACATACATATTGCTTTTGTGCTGATGTATGTAATTCCCCATGCACGTGTGTTTGGAGTGTGAACAGACCTGTAGGAATGTATGGGAACTGTAAGCAGAAGTATATAGGTTAAAAGATAGGGGTTCAGGCTCAGGTCAGAGATTAAGGGTAAATAGAAATCAGTGTAATGTCCCCACAACTCACCGCAGAAAAAACAACTGTGTGTACTGGTGGGAGTGGGTCCAGTTTGTCCCCTTGTTCATCTGATTTTCAGGTTGATCAACGCATATTATTTGTGTAGAAAGTCAAGGTTACAGGTCAAATCATTCACGGCTTCATCAGAGAGATTTCGACTACAAAATCATAATTTACCAAGAATGATTTCAGAAAGCTTTCAGTCTGAGTCTTAAATACAGTAAATGTCTTGATCTCTAATATGGCCACTTAATGTGGGTGGTGTAGGGCAAGGTGAGATACAATGACCTGCCTTGAAACTTTGCAGCACCGTACTTGTAAAACATGACAAGTTGTTAGAAACACTTGGTCTCTAGGAGGACCACTGAGGATGCAGACTGGTCAAAAGAGGGTTTGTGCACCCAAATTAGGACCATTTATGTCCTTGGTATAAATAAAAAAAAATCTTCCAGCTGATTAACGGGCTTTTCCATCTTAATTATTGAGGCTGGACTTGAGGCAGCCAAGGAAAATGGGTGGTACAGCTTGTTTATTGAGCAGGGCTAAAACTGCTCCCTAACACTGAACTTAGATTCTACATAAGCTTGGAAAATACACATTTATCTCCCCCCTGTTCATTGTTTATGTATACACATTTGTATTCAAGTGAGTCAGTATGCTGCACCAGGTAATGTCTGCAGAATATCTTATTTGTCACACATATTATAATGTAAGACTTTGCCGTGCAAACTGACTGCTGAAGATAGAAGCAGTTTCTTATAACAACAACACCCCTGAATAAAAATGAGACGGAAAACATTTTATCTGGTTTAGATTTTACATAGTACCACAACATGAAATCTGCTGTATCTTGTGTTTGAAAAAATTTAGAAGATAAGGATGACTGGCACACAGGGTGGTTCTCAGGACTGCTCTTATCTTATCATTGTGAACATGATGTTCATAAAGTCCAATCTGTTTAAAGCTGTCAAAGCTAAATAAAGGTGGGATTAGTGTTATTGAGTCTAAGTGAGCACATGTAATTAGTGTTGCAGTGATGTGTGATCACTCCAGTGTAGCAACCCGTAAAAACGTCAAATATTTCCTGGTGGTTTAATCTGTTTTACAGCATCATGTTATAAATAACAAGAGCTGCAACTAAATGTAGTGCAGTAACAATATATTACTGCTTCTAAAATGCAGAAAAATAACCTTTAAACTGCACAGGTGTCAGATAGTTGGTGTTCACTGTCAGACTCACTGTTGCCTACCATTAAGATGGTTAAAATCCGGCAGACTCTATTTGCCTTTCATGAGTTTTCTCCCACAGTTCAAATAAATTGATGCAGGGAAAACCTTAAATTGGCCATAACTCAGACTGGTTGTCTGTCTTTATGTATCATCCTTTTTATAAACTGGATATACTATGTCTCTATTTGCTTTGATTGGCTCAATCTGCCTTATTTCCTGCTAAGATGTAGGCCAGATGGATGTTTTATGTGCACTAGTTGCTGGAAACACAAGACAGTAATGTGACTCTGTGGCGTTCATTATCATTCCCTGTATTTGATCTTGTATTCAGCAAGTAAATGAGCATTCAAGGCGCAGTGCAAAGTTTGGAAGATGTGGCAATTACTGAGAAAAAATAACATTGCAGGTTTTGTTTTCTTAAGGCTTTTGTGAATGAAGACGCAAAGAAAATGCTTATTAGGACAAACTGTATATGAAAAGTATTTGATGGTACAGTCAACAGTATGTTCCACAAAACTTCACAACTTCTATTACTAACCATAGACCTTTCTGGGAGTCCCTGAGCTCCCTTGTTTCGTAGGTTCCTCTGAGATGCTGCCATAGACGGCCTGCTGCTGTGGGCGTGCCTGACTCAACTACAACTACTACTATCCATCTCACCACTATCATCTTTCTTTCTCCCCCTCTATCCCTCTTTCCAACCCCAACACAGTTTAGGCAGATGGCATGAGTCTGGTTCTGCTCAAGGTTTCTGCTGTAAAAAGGACGTTTTTCCCTGCCGCTGTAATTTGCTAATTGCTGCAAAGTGCTCTGCTCATGGTGGATTAAGCTGAGATCAGACTGAGTCCTGCATGTAAGATGGGACTGAATCGTATCCTGTCTTGATGTTGGGTCTTTGTTAATAATATAAAATAGAGTATGGTCAGTATGGACCTACTCTGTTTGTAAGGCATCCTGAGATAACTTTTGTTGTGATTAGGCGATATATAAATAAAGATTGATCGATTTATATTAAGACAGACAGATTTAGTAATCTCATGGAAATAACAGAAAATGCAAGTTAGGGCAGATTCTCAAAAGCTGCAAATCCTTAAAAATGGCAACCTGTTGCATCGAATGAAAAGTATAATTTAAATAAAACTTGTGGAAACATACCTTCTTTTTTTTCTTTTTTTTTTTTTTTACAAAAGACAGTTATCTGAGAGAAATAAAAACATTGAAGTTTGGTATAACAAAAAGAAATCAGAATGTCTCTTTGGAAGATCAAACCACCGACCCTGTGGTGGCAACCTGCAGGAGTATAATGATCATACCAACAGTTACATAACAGGCACAAAATGACACACTGTTTTTCTCCTCAGCCATTTCTGCTGTTTGGCTTCCCATGTTTGTTCTTGGCTGTTCTCGTACCCCTATTTTGTTTTACTACGCTTAATTAACTGTGAGTTGTTTTGTCTGAAATTTTTCTGTTGTACTGACAAGACTGAAATGACTCTGGCCATCAAAGTACCCTGTGTGGATAATCTTTTTTTAGGATCACACCTACTGCTGAATCTCACCTGGACTGCCATCAATATTTCACTGAGATCACAGGTGGTAATGAGTAATTATGACAATTAATGTCAAAGAAACTCCAGAAACCTGCAGAGGACCAAAATGGTGCTGACGCTAGCTGCATTTATCGATCCCCTCGGGACCAAAGGAGAGCTGAACCAGAGCTCCTCTGGCGCCTGCACCCTTCCTCACTCTGACTGATGCAGAGGATGATCAGAAGCAAACCTGTTCTTTTATTAAAATATAAAGCTAATGTCAACCTCTGACTGAAATTTAGTGTGTGCCTTTGAGCAATACTGGCAGACCTTGCGGCTGTATGGATTTTTAATAGCATGCTGTAATGGCTATCAGCAGCAATCTTGAAGATTTACAACCCGGTATCGACCTTCTCCTCCTCACTAAGAGGTTTAGTAGTTTAATGGTAACAGCACAGCAGGGCAAAGCAGGTCACACTTATTTTTAGTTCAGCGTTTACTAAAGTGAAACGTCAGCAAGGTTACTGTTCATAATGTACAGTGATGGTGCTTTGCTTTGAAATCTGTGTCCAGCTGCTTGTAACATGTGATCTGTTCATGTGTTTTGTACTGAAAGTTGCACTGGGTCATTAGAAGCTTGGTCATGTATGCATACCCCTCCCAAAGAAAACACAAGCAAGGCTTCCTACATGTTGGGGAGGGGACGTTTAATTAACATGGTGCCCGTAGGAGAGACAATATGTTCCCATTCTCCTGGGAGAGATATTTCTGACATAAAGTCACAATCCTCTTCCTCACATAGGCGGAGGACATACATCTATGTTTAATCACACCTTTTTATGAAGGGTCAGTACATGAACAAATTTGACTGCTATTCTAGACGTAAAAAACTGCTGTGGAAGAGTTTCTATAGCTAAGTTAAGAAAACAAATCCCAGATGAGAACGATCTCTTTGCTGTAACCCTCATCAGTGTTCATCAGTTATGAAAATTCAAGCTGAAGTGAGCCAGAAATACTGCTTTCATTTAAGGAACTATAGGCCCATTTAGTTCCAATGTTTTAACTTCTTAAGGTGCCATTGAGTAAATATGTTTGTAATATAATTTAAAAAACAAGACCTTCCTTGTGTCCCTCATTATTCTATATGAGCTTGTGGACTGATTTGTATTTGAAGGACTCAAGCTGCTACACTCCATTGCCAGCTGTGGGAAACTCTCCCCAATGTTATTTATGAAATGGAGTCTGCTAACATAAGTGGACCATCATTTCTAACCTTCAAAAACAGAACACTTTAATTTTATGGGAGACCCACATCTATTAGCAGAGGGAAAATTGGGTTTTTCATCAATGCACCTTTCAACACCATGGAAAATGCCTCAGCAGATGAAAATCAAGTTTTTGATGATAACCAAGACTTTTTTTGGAAATATAGAATTGTATGACACCAGTAAACATAAAACAAAAGGATTGCATTGGTGTAGTTAGTAGAATGTGTTCATTAATTTATTACTCGATCAAAGACCTGCACTGTGTCACATTCTTTGTCAGACAAAAACAAGTTTGGCCTAAAAATAGCTTGTGGCCAATACAACTGAAATTAGAAAAACAAAAACACGTCTTCTTCAGCTTTAAAAAAAATAAATCAGGTCTCTGTATGGCCCAAATAAAAATATATAATATAAAACATTTTTATCTTTATTTTTTATATTTCGTGTTATATTTAGTTTGTCACCAACGTTCCAGTTGATTCTTCCAGTGAGTGCAAAATGAAGCATATTCGTTACCTGTAATTTTTTTCTCAAAGGAAGTTTATTCACCTGTAACACTTTGGAAAACATTGACTTCCTTTCTTAGAGAGTGAAGCCTGTCAAACGGGAAGGTGGTGAAATTTTAGAGGAACAGAAATTTCATTAATGGAGCAACTTTTGTTTTGTTTGGTCAAGTGACGTTAGCTTGCTACATAAATTTGCTTTCTCATCGCTGACATATTTTTTAGAAAACTAGCATGGCTAAGTGCAGTTGGTGGTTGCTTAAAGTAATCTCCCAGGGTTTCTTAGCTTGCTAAGAAAAATACTAAATGTTAGCATACCCCCTGTGTCTGTTAAATAATAAAATGAGAGCTGGCTAGACAGCTTAGCACTATGACATTTCTTTTTTCAAATGTGAAGTGCATTATTGATAAAATGTATATTTTCATTATTAGCATAATGATTAGATGAGTCCAATAGTACAGTTTTTAGTGTGTCCCCCCCAGACTATAGGAGCAGTAAGTTCTGCTGACTCTTCAACAGTCTGTGCACAGAAAGGCGACGCTAACTGGCTGTTCGCTGTAACTTCATACTACCTGACACCTTTAAGAGTTCAGTATCTTCTCAGTATCCTAATTATCAAAGAGAAAACATAAATAGCCAGTTTACAGATTTTTTGCAAATTCTGCAATTACATCGAAATACATGTATTCTTTATAGTTCTCAGGGCTCTCAAGTCTCACGCATTGGGGCGTGAGATACACGTATTTCAACATGTTCCCACACTCACACGCAACACTTTGTATTTCTCACGCAGAGTAATTACTAGCACAACGTCCACCAAGTTGCGCTGCTTTTCTTTACACTGTGGAACAGTTAGGAATTAAGTGGGTTTCCCGTAGAGTCAAAAAGAAAGAAAGAAATATAGCTATCCAATCAAAAAATAGCATCATTGTATCCAATGCAGATTAGAAGATGCGTGGTCTGTCTGCACCCCCTGCCAAAATCTCACTCTGAACTGAGTTCAAAACTTAAGAGCCCTAAGTTCTTTATATGATATAAAGAAACAAGAGTTTTTTGTGCGCAATATGTAAATATTGCAAGAGGTGCTGTCAGTTTTCCAAATTAAATGTAAAATGTTATCTCTATACCTCGCAAGAACCTGAGCACTGGGTACGAGTGTCTCTTTTTATAGTGATTTTCATTTGGATGCCACCAGAAATGGTCAATAATTTCAGATGTCTCTCCTGAGAGTGTACAGAAGAACATTAATGTTTTGAAGTCCCAGTATTTCCTGTTTGCTGCCCTCAGCAGACACTAAGCATGTGGTTCCACTCAAAGCATAATGAGTATGATTTACCCACGACATGATAGTTGTGCTAAGCTCAACAGCTCAGTCTATAAACTGTCCACCAATCACCTCAACACATGGTCTCCTACTTCATATTTAGCCGGCAGAGGAATTTCTTTTGGGCTCCAACCCTCACAGGATGCATACATAAGGAGGATATGTTCTCAGGTCAAATTTGATTTCAATCATTCATTTCCTCCTGATTCTTCATGGATACTATTATACATTTGATGTATATTATTTTACTGTATTAGATCTCTTTTACAAGCTTAAGTTGAACCAACAGTTTTCTGAGGGTTTTACTGTTAAGGACTTGTAACCACCCTCTGCTCATGATTAGCTAGCTACTACAGCTAATGTAGTTTCCTGTAAAAAAAAAAAAAAATCTACAAGTAAACAGGAGGGATTTCTACAGATCTGTTGTACAGAAAAGTTAAACCTACTAAATCTGTACTTAGAGGTGGTATGAAAGGATTGCAACTAAAACTACTTTATTACTTTGGGATTTAATCTTCAATTTCAGGAACAGTTTGATCCCTTTGCATCGTGAGTTCACAATCCTGCTGCTGGCCTTGGTTCAAACTTTTATTTGACAGGAAGAACACATTAAACTTATCTTTTGTCTCCTCCTGGAAAAGGAATGGGGAGCACTTTAGAGGATGAAAACATCATCTTGTGGAGGCAGTAGATGAAACAAATCCACATCTTGCCTTTAAAAATTTCATGTGAGCAAACTCTGACATTGACAAGATTTACACCCTCAGGCTTATCAAGTGGGGGAATTACTGTATGCAACTTTCCAAGCATGGGAGTGCTGGCATGGACCAGATAGGTTGCAACGTAAATTGAAATGTAAGCTCCAGATGGCAGCTACAGATCAGGCCATGCCTATATGTTAGAAGGGAAATACCAGGCGTTTTTTTGAATGCATGCTGATTGGAGCAGATCTTCTATAAGGTTTCCATGGAGAGGAAGGAAACAATCCCAGGATACACTTCATGTGGGATGTGAGTGTGTAATAAACAGGGTTTCTAAAGCCTTACGTCTGCGCTGATGATGTATCACCTGCCATCATGAACTAAGCAAATCTCAGATTATTCTGTAGACTCTAAATCTGGGTATTTTTTTTTGGGCTGGGGAAGTGTACAGTTGCTGCCAAATATGTGTCCATAGTTGCAAATTATATAACTCAAAGATGGTGTAACAGGGTCATATATGAACCTTTATCTCTCCAAGCCTTATTGTTTAAGTTGCACTCAATCTACCCTTGTGTGATTGGGACAACTGCATAATGTCCTTTTGTTATTCACAGCCTCTCCCTCCTAGATTGTACGTTTTCAAAACTCGTTTTGGTCCCTTCGTTCTTCTCTTTTGAACAAATTCCCTGTGGGAGAGGTGGGTGTCATTTATTTTTGCGTATTACCTGGCTTTGTTACTGATCTTTCAGTTGTATACAATGCTTGATTCTGATTGGTCAAAACCCCTTAAAAACCCCTTGACAACAGTAATTAACTTTCACTGACATAAGCAACGCCAGAGGCAAACCGATAATACGTCATATCAAATCAATCCGAGGAAAAGAGTTCTCGCACGTTATGCTTCTGCAAACCACACCACAGACCATATGGTGAGGTAAGCCTGTTAGTTTCTGTTAACATCGTATTGGTAAACTATGTGGCAAAAACATTAGATTTGGTCAGCACACTGAATCGGCAGGCTAAACAACTAGGATATTTACATGTTGGATCCTGTCCAGCAACCATAGTAATGGCAGCGGAGCAGGTGAATTCAACTTTAGGTTGCTTCAAAGAAGTGTAAACATGAGCGGGGGTGAGGGTAGCAGCAGTATTCAAAGTGGTGACATTTGCCTCCTTAGTGTGTGAATGGCAGAGCTCAGAGAAAAAGGAGAGCTGATTGAGGACAGTTAAATGATAAATCAACAGGCAGAGAAAAATCCATGGAGGCCGCTAACTGCTGTGGAATTTTTATTAAAAACTGTTTACATAAATCATTTTAAATCAATAAAACAATCTACCAATCAATGTTTTTTGCCAACGTGTTTGTATCTTAAGTTAACAGCCCAGTAGTAAGCACGATAATGTATGGATTGCTTCGGGACCTGTCTCACCCTGTCAGCATTCTATTTCCCATAACCACCCAATCACCATTTATTATCCCTTACTTGGCATGTAGTGAAACATAAAAATCACTGATGTCTTGACCAGCTTGCACTCATGTGATTTTAATGGGTACATTACATAACAACAAATGTAAAAAGAATCCTAAACTTTAACTACAATCAACAACAATCACTTGTCAGGTATGCAAAGTGAAAAAAAGTATTTCCTCGCAATGATGTATTATGTAATAAGATTGACTGCATGCACAGTACAATCATGTTACCATCACGAGGCTCTGTGTAATGGTGAGAAAGCTGTCAGAGCTGATTTAACTATCAACAACGCAGCTTGTGCCAGCTGTCATGCTTGACTTGACTAGGACCAGGTTCAGATTCACCAATGGCATCTTCTCACGCGAAGACAAAAGACCATCCATCAAGTTGTCAGCTGCACAGCAGTGACCTTCATCAGCAGAAATGCCATCAGATGGGGCCTCTTGGTTATCAACTTTAAAAAGACCTCTGTATTTTGCTTTCGCCTGCTTTTTCCCTTTTGTAAATGCACTCACAGCTCCATAACTTCCTGTCTGATGAGTGACAAAGTGACGCAGACAGAAAACAAAAAAAAACTTGACGTTGAGGAGGCGGAAGGGAAGGGAGACATTGTGTGACTGTCAACTTCTCCTCAAAACCATTGAGTGATAAAATAATTATGTGTCGACAGGAGTTTTGAAAAAGCTAAAGCTTTGAAAAATATACATTAACTTCAGTTTAATGTTCTTATTGTTTGCTGTTACGCAGCATCAGAACACAACACTGATTTATCACCTCACATCACCTAATATCAAAATTGATTTGGCAAATATGCCCCCTAACAGTTGCTATTTACATATCTCACAGATACAGAGCAACTTTATCATTGATGCATGTGGTCTAGAGTCACGGTGCACACTTTCTTTTACCTTGCTCTTCCATATTCTTTGATAAGAATGCGTCTCATTTCGCTGCTAAATGATAACCTAGTTGTAAACCGACGTTCTGCTGTTAGGTGCTGAGTAGTTATGTGTGCAGTGACTTAAAAAAGCTGTTTGTCTAGGATGTAAATTACACAGAAAAGTGATGAGAGAAAGACAAAAAAGTAAAGTTATGGGCCAGGCGGTACCCCCTTGGGCTTCTTCTATCTTCTTCTCCAAGTCATTCTGCGTAACGGATGCCTCCATCTTTTTTAAATAATAAAAAAAACTCTCATACTAGCAAGGACTATTTTGGGGTGTGAGTAGAGTACCTTGCTCTCATCTGTCATTTCTTCTGATAGTATTTCTGCAACAGTAATGGCCACACACTGCTGTAAAGGCTAGCCAGTTGCTGCTGCTGCTTTGTTGTCTTTTTTCTGTTGTATGGTGAGTGGCAACCAGCATGGATAATAACTACCATCCCCTAGTATAAACCAACAAGGTACTGTGTGCTTATTTTTAGCACAATATCAATTATTTTTTTTTTTTTTTTTTAAAGAAGGTTATTGTCAATACCTGTACATTGCGACAGCCCTACTAGGATAAAACTGCATTTAAAAACAGTAAATGGTGGAATATGAATGAATGAAATGAGAAATACTTAGGCTGTGAAATCATCATGTAAGGCTCATGACTGCCCGCAAATATTTCCTTCACATTAAGTAAAAGTAAACTACAAGGTGAGAATAATAGCAGAGTAATCACAGCTGCAGTTGTTGAGCTGATCAGACCAAAGAAGGAACTGCCCGGTGACAAGAGAGCCCAGCATCGCAGCCGAGCACTGAATATCTGAAGTTAATCGCATCCTAGGCATTCGGCTGATTGTTCTTCTTCAGTGCACAAGCTTGAGTAACATTGAGATAACGATCTATTATTTTCTTTTACTGCTTTGAGTCAGAGGAAGGGCACTTATTTCCTGCTCTGTACAGTTGGGGGTGCCGCGTGCCTTGTGGTCTGCAAAGTAGACCACAAACAGTATCAGAAACCAAACTTCTGGGACCTTTAAACTCGTAGTATTCAAAAGGAGATAATGAGGTGTTATTACAATTATAGAGTTACATTTGCCAAAACAGTCCAACATTTTTGTGTTTCTGACAAAGCTTGTGTTAGAATAAATGATGCACATTAACAATGACAACAATAGCTGATAGTGAGAAAAGCTTGTCACATTGTTGACACAGTCAGGTGACAGGTACGGTTTAGGTTTAAGTAAGTTTAGTGTAGCTGCTGCTACATTCAACACAACATCACTGACACCAAGAACTAAGAGCTAATGGTCATCGTATATGTTTGAACTTACAAGAAATACAGTATCATACTTTTTCAGGCACAATGAGACTTTATAACATATCAAACAATGTACTTGCTCATGTGCAGTAGCTGATCTTTGCTTACAGACATATACAAGTGTATTTGTATGTGAGAGTGTGTGTACGATTCTTTCTGTGTGTGTGGCTCTATTAGGGTACTGATCCCTGTATGACTTTAGCACACAGGCACACTTTTTAACTCCTCCCCTCCGCCCTCAGCCAGGGTGCGATTACAGCCAATGCAATCTTGGGCAACCTGAACGAGACAGAGAGACTGGGACAGAGAGAGAGATAGAGAAAGAGAGAGGGAGAGAGAGGGAGAGAGAGAGAGAGGGTGCAGCCCCTCTGGTGCTCTCTGGTGGTTCTTGCAGCAGTGTTACTGTTGCTTGATCTTCAACAGTCCAACTGTGGCATTGTGGCTCATACAGGACTCAGTGAAAACACAGTAAACTACTCTACTCCCACTGGACGAATTTAAATGGACAAAGCTGGGGTTTCTTCCTGAAAACTTTTTTTTAACCGAACATTTCCCAGATTCTTGAGAGCTCTGCAACCCTGGGAACTTTTTTTTTTTGGCTTTGTGGACAGTTTGGATACTTTATTTTGGAAACCATGCCTACTCTGGAAGAACGTCCAGGAACAACAACGTCTTTGAAACATGGAAAGGAACTTTTGCCTCCTGAAAACTTCAAAACAACCTCTCAGGGTGTGAAATGTAAAAGAAGTGAAGAATGAATATTAAGTAGGAAGACTTAATACTCACCCACAACTATGATGCTTATTAGAAGATGTGCTTTTTTTAACTCAGACTTGAAAAACACATCTCCATATAACTCTTGTTGAGTTGAGCGGGTAAAGTATGGAAGGTTACCTGAGCGCTTCAAATGTGACTAACTCATCGACAGCACCCTACCATCCTGCACTGGGACCCTGGAGCCTGGTCATACTGGTCCCCATCATACTGACCATAGTGGTAGGAAACCTGTTGGTCATCATAGCTGTAACGCGAACTTCACTGCTACAAACAACAACAAACATTTTTATTATGTCGCTGGCGTGCGCTGACCTCATCATGGGGGTCCTGGTCGTGCCTCTTGGGGCCACTATAGTCATGACGGGAAACTGGCAGCTCAGTGAAACATGCTGCGATATTTGGACTTCTGTGGACGTCCTGTGTGTGACGGCAAGCATTGAGACTCTTTGCGTCATAGCTGTGGATCGGTATATAGCCATTACAAGACCACTCCGATACAAGGTCCTTCTTAACAAGCGACGTTCAAGAGTAATAGTTTGTTTAGTTTGGGTTGTGTCCGCTTTAATTTCCTTTGTACCAATTATGAAAGGGTATTGGCGTGAAGATGACGATGAAGCAGCAAAGACTTGCTATGATAACCCTAAATGCTGTGACTTTGTGACCAACAGGGCCTTTGCAATAATATCCTCGACTGTGTCGTTCTACATTCCTCTGCTCATAATGATATTTGTGTATGCTAGAGTCTTTTTAATCGCCACACGGCAGGTTCAACTCATAGATAAGAATCGAATGCGTTTCCAACACGAGTGTCTGACAGCAAAGATACAAAGTTCCCCCAACATCAACAACATCCTGCCGTCGGCATGCATAGGATCCAATAACTGCAACAATATAGAGCGGAGAAAGGGCTCCAAGCGGAGATCGTCGCGGGTCATGGTTGTGAAAGAGCACAAGGCCCTCAAGACTTTGGGCATCATCATGGGGACCTTCACTGTGTGCTGGCTTCCTTTTTTTGTGGCCAACATCATCAACGCATTTGATAAAAGAGTCCCCTCAGATAGGATCTTCAGACTGTTAAACTGGCTGGGGTACATCAACTCCGGCCTCAATCCCATCATCTACTGCAGGAGTCCAGAGTTCCGTACGGCGTTCAAGAACCTGCTGGGCTGTCCGTGGCTGCCTGCCCTGCAGTTGAACACTTTCTACAAAGAGCTGCAGACTCGCTGCTCCTGCTTCCTGTGGCAGGCTGATTCAGGCAGAGCCAGCTCCTTTCAGAAAACTGCTAGTATGATGGAGGGCAACGAGAGCCTGACCAGCACTCAGGGAAGCAGCAAAAGTGAGGAGGTTTCATCTGGACCTCTGCAGTCCAACGGCAGCGCACAGTTCAGTGACTCTTCAGAACCAGAAACCACATTGTAAGTGTCTTTAACTTTTTTCATTTTCCTACAGTGTCACTTCTGTTTTTACACAATGAGAATATAAATAGCTAAAACTGACATGTTGATAGGGGCACAAATTATTTATCCAATCTGAAATTATGTGTTCAAGAATAAAAAGTATGATTTATTTATCTAACAATTGAACTATGACACTACTTTCTTTATATTACACCTAGGTGAATCATATTTGAGAGTAACACCAACCCTTCACATCAAGTCTCCACTGTACTGTATAGTTTGTTTGTTTTTTCATCTGAGGCTACCTTTTTTAAAGCCCTTTGTTTACACACTTATTCGACTAAGAATAAGGTTACATAAGGAGTCTACCATGTGACATATGAGCAGATCACTTGCTCTGTTAAGCAGAATTGCAAAGGCTTACAATGTAGAATTAATTTGCAGGTAAATAAGCGGTCTTCTTTACTCACTAGTCTCTTTCGTGCTTTTGAGACCTGTAGATTCATGCAAATTAGGATTACAAAAACACACAAAGCCAGTTAAAGAGAAGACAATTAGCAAAGATAATTCGTCATATTTAATATCATTTGATTGGACATACATATATACATATACATACAAAAATAAAATGATGATGTGACAAATCAAAATGATAAAAGCCATGTTGTTTTAGGGTAATAATGAGTTTCAAGGATATTTGAAAACATTTTTTTTTTTTTTTGAAAATATATTCAACATTTCTTAAATTATTATTTGCTTGTACGTATGATAAAGGTTAACTTAGTATATCATTTCATTGTTTTGGTATAGTGCATTCTAATCCTTCAGAATACACAGTGTGCCCAGATTAAAGGCATTAAATAGGCATCCTGGATATCAACTTGATGCTACTAATGAAACTTTCACCACTTCTACAAAAAAGGAAGAGTACACTACACAAAATATTTTACTTTTGAATGTTTTAATGTCTGCTGTGTATTTCCTAAAAATAAAGTAGTATGCGTACAATCAGTCTGTAAGTACAATAATTTATGTGGAATAGTGCAGAAAAATAAATCACATCTGAAGCATTGGCCGCTATTGAGATTTTACAATATTAAAATGTGAAAAGTGAAACTGAACATTTTTTTTTATTAAAGCATGACTCAATAATGGTTTGAGTATGGAACCACTATCAGTTACTGCAGTACCTGTAATCAATCCTTTATTTTAGCTGATGTTAATGTTGTAAAAATAAGTAACAGATCACAGTTCAGTAGAACACAGTCACTGGCACTGTGTTTGGAAGGCTTAACACAAAAATGACTAGAATAATATTTTATGGTAGAGAAAACTTTTATTTGTCAGTGCTATTATGTGGTATCCTTAGAAAATCAGATAAAGAAACGATGACTTTGTGTTCTGTAAAAGCCCTGTGTGGTGTTTCTGAGAACTGCTCAGCACATTTCTAAATATCAGTGTGTCTCTGGGCCACAGAGTGGGCCTCAGTGTGCCCTGCCCAAACACCCCCTGCAGCTGATAAATCTTTATCACCCACACACAAGATTCCCCCAGAACTGAGAGGCTGTTTACAACACTGAGACAGCCAATGAGAACACCCTCTTTAAACCAGGTTAACTGAGGTTGGTCAGCTTAATATTTGGGTCACTAACACTGTAAAGAACAAATGGGATGTAGATCTACAATAGGATCTGGACTCATACTCAATTATAAGTGAAAGAAAAGTGGGTATAAAGATTTTAGGCTTGATTTTTTACAGTACAGTATTTGGTTTTAAATTGAATTTAGTATTCTTCATTTGAAATTAGTTTTTTAATTCCCATTAACACAAAAATATTATTGTACGAATATAAAATGTTAAATATTAAATTCACAGTCGTAAGCTTCTGTTTGTTGTAACAAAGGGTAAAGTTTTCAAGCTAATACACATTCTGATAAATGATTGAATAACTTGATTGAAATTATGAATGAGTAAGTGTATATGAATTTCTATCATGATGTACTTATTAAGTTTGAACTCCTAAATTATCATTAAAATTAATCCATTTGTTAACAGTAAATAAATGTAAATATTAAATGTCTTTTCCAATTTAAGAAAGTTAAATCTAAATTCACAACATTATTTAAGTTACATTACAATTAATTAAAGAGGAACAAGATTTACATCAAAGACACTCACTTCCCTGTGAGTTCCCAGAAGTAATCCTACTTTATGACGATGGGAAGTGATTTTCAAATATTTAGTTTATACTCTATATATCACTTTCTTCTCTGCTTAAATGACATCCTCTCAGTGGTATTTTATCAGACAAAAATCAATGGGACAGTGAAAGGGGAAGCATTTAGAGCATATAAAAAGGAGCCTTCCTTAAAAGGAGCCTTGAGTGTTCTATTGTAAATCAGCCCAGAGGAAAGGCTCAGCAGACTCACCCTGCCATTTTGAACTGGATTAAAATCATAAGTAAGACCAGCTGTTAGAGAGTGACTTCTGAAGAGCCACAGCTCAGGTTATACAAAGGAATAAGATGTTTCCAGGTAGAGGCAGAACTGCTTAGTGGGTAGATATTGCTTACATGCCCGGAATAGCATCTGCAGGCAAGGCAAGTTTATTTATAAAGCACCAATCATACAAAGGCCAATTCAAAGCGCAATATACCTCTGACACTAAGTATATATTACTAGCAACAGAAAAGAGTAATTAAGCAGCATACTTTCTTTTATACCTGGTAACAGCGTGCATAATCAGGTATAAAAGAAGACAGCCACTGACATGAATGGTTACCAGGGAAATGTGTCTGCACTGCAGCACATTGCACAAATCGGCCATCATCAATAGTGACTTTGTTTTCAGAGAAATACATGCAGGCATATCACTGCTGCCCTTATCAACATCCACAGCCGCCCCAAGCTTCTGTCACGTATGCACCACGCTCTGTGACATTTGCAGTTTTTCATGGATCCCCCTGGATAAATGTTCTGCTAAGTTATATTTCATGATGACATATTAAAATGTCTTTGATCATCAAAGTGGAGGTGAGGGCAGATATGTGAAGCCGTGCTGTTCACGAGTTTATTTTTAACTTTTTGACTTCTTTTCAGCAACTTCGACTTTGCCAGTAATGTTGCTCTTCAGTAAAACAGGTGGCTTCAGTGTATTAGGATGTCAAAAAATAGACTTGTCCTGAAGAGAATGTTCACAGTTTAATGAGCATTTAGTTGTCCACAATTGAAAACTCTGGAATTCAACTAAAATAGTGCTAAACATTTTATATCCTGAACAGCAATAGCACAGGAGCCATACAGGCATGTTAGAGCATTTAACCGTGTTGTAATTATAGAGCTTTCTTTAAGCTTGTGCATCAAAATTTCCGTCTTAGGAAACACAGGGGAAATGCTTGTCAACATGTTGCTCAACAACTGAGAAAAAAACTGGTTTAGAAAGTGAGAAAATGGCATAATGTGGCCATGAAATGCACTCCAAGAAAAACAATAGAAGAATAATGAGTGGTAGGATCTCATGAGAAAAGCAGACAAATGGCACAGGGATAATACCAGGATTCAGTGGTGCCCTCCTGCCCCAAAGAAAACGCGCTTAAGTGCCATCTTGAATTAGATAAAACATTACAAATTGCCTTCTCGGATGCCCTTTCAGTGGAAAACACGTGAGAAAGGGCCCTCTGGACGACCCTTGAATATATAAACCTGAAAAAAGTGTCCTCTGGATGCACTTCCTTTGAACTTAATTTGCAAAACGATCCTCTGGATATCTGTAAAAAGCTACCCTCTGGGTTGCTCATTGTTGGATTAAATGCACAAAAGTGCCCTTTGGATGCCCCTCCAGGGAATTACATGTGAAAAGTGTCCCCTGGAATGCCCATGAAGCTATTTATGTTATGTTAATTGTAATGTAATATAATCAATAATATAGAAATGTATCAGAAGTATTGTGTTTTCATTCTTCAACTGAATTGCTCACATTAATATTCATCACAATAGAGGAAATTAAGTGTTAGATGCTCAAAATACTTTAAATTGACCATCAACTGTGAGTACCTTGGGTTTGAAAGGAGGTGCCCTTTTTTAGTTTTCGCCCCTGCCGCCTCAAACAACCTGAGTACACCACTGACAGGACATGGACATGTTCTTGTCTGCATTTTAGAAATAAAACCTGCTCACACCATTAAATCTCCTTTATTTTTTATATATTTGGGTACAAGAAATCACAAATAACCAAGACGTGACATAAAACACAGAGATAATGGAGGATACCATTTGTAGCACAAATACTGGCTCACCAATGTCCCCATTAATGGTTCATTACTCTAAATGATAGTGTAAATATAACAGACATGTTACATGAAAACAGACCTAAAAGAACATTGTGTTTATAAAGCTGGCACCTTTGGATTTGAAGTAACTGTGTTACAGGAATAAACTGTATCATTGGATATAATTGTGTTTCCCACCCAAGTGTGCTGTACCCTCCCAGAGCTTCATAACGGTCACTGTGTTATAGCAGAAGAAATGTGAAAATATAGAAACATGTAAACAGACATTGCTAATGTATCATGCACTGTGCTGGATTAGTCTTGTGTATAACAAGAACTAAAGCTGGGTGTGTGATTGACAAGCTTTTTACTTCACTGAGCTGCTAATGTGAGACAGGTTACACCTCATTGTGACTCCAAGCAGCCCGACTGTTCGAGTAAGGCACTGCATAGCATGTCATTTTGGCACACATTTGGATTGTTTGATGTATTTTTAGAAAGGCTGGTGTGCTCTGAACTATGTTTTCTTCTTCGACTATAATATGCATTTTGTTAGCTCGGGGTGGGATCAGGGGCAAGGCAGCATGAAACGAGGAGCAGGGTAAAGCAAAACATGGTGGTATTGACCTGAGGGAAACCTCCACTCTCCCTCTCAAGCCTGGCTGATATCAGAAACAATCACACTGCAGCACGCTCTTTAAATGGAGGCATCTGGGAGCTCACCTGAGAACTGTTTAGGTCCAAATTGATCAGATGTGGATGGATAAAAGTCAGGAAAACTGGAGTGTACACTTAAAGCAGCAATACTATTCGACTTTGTATCGTATTAAAAGTGTGCATTACAGCAGCAGTAAAAGTTTTAACATCAGTACTTTGATGCTGTAGTTATCCCACCTTTAGCGGATGAAAATAATCATTTGAATTAAAAATTAGCAGCAGTAGAGAAGCATTGAACTAATTCACTGTGGGATTGATTTTTTTTTATGACATCAAGTGTAAAAATGTAGAAACAAACAAGCAGTAACTTCAGGGACAGAAATATGAAGTCAAGCAATCAATACCTGTTAGACACCATATTAACATCTGCAATTTCACAGCAGAATTGAACTTTTTTACACCATGGTTCAACAAAAAAAGTTCTGATCACCATTACTTCATTCTCTAGTCATGACAACTGTACACAGTCAGAGTTTTTGTGTTACTCAGCAGTTTAAATTGAATTGATATTTAAAGCTACAGCAGGCATCATTGTTATTTAATTAGAGAATAAGTCAAAGTAAGAATTTTTGATCAGAATATCAAAATTTGAATTTTCCTTTACATCAACAGATAAGTGTCTAATCTGTGATCCACATATACCTTCTAGGCTGGTTTAAACAACCAATCAGGGTTAGCTTGCATGTAGCTAGCCAATCACAGCAGCTTTGTAAAACCTTTAATCATGACATGCCAGCTCTCCTTCTCAAATCTCCTACTTAAACTTTTATTTCACTACTTTAGTTTCTTTTCCTTTTTTCTTTATTCCTTTACATATTTATTTTGGTGCCTTGGTCCACAGTATCCTGTAACCCCTTGAGTCCTTTGCCTCCCTCCACCTTCTTCCACCAAAGATCCATTCATGGATAGAAAACATAGACTGTATACAATATAGACGTAGTATCCGTGACGTCACCAATCTGTTCCTGAGCGCTGTTTTGAAGCCAATCAATGGCTGCAGCCATATTGGAAATGTGCTAATCAACCAGGCATAGTGTGACGTAAAGAGCCTCCTACCCAACAGCTATGTGTTCCCATCCGGGAGTCAAGTCAGTCATGTCCTTATTTGGGCAAAAATTCAACCCCCCCCCCCCACAGTGTGTGCCGATAGAGAAATTAGCTACGTAGAGCCATGCCCTTTTTTGAACCAGGCTGTAAACATGTTTATTAATGCTGCAAAGATCGTCTTTTTCCCATTCATGTCTATGTGGTTTCTGGTGTTTCTGCAGCCAGCCTCAAGCAGATTCTCGATGTATTGCAGTTTATAACACTTCCGCATGGGCTTCATAGTTTGAGACTGGGGGTTGCCACTTGATAGAAAAGGGTAAAAAAAAAACTGAGCTATCCCACCAGGCACAAGCACAACCTCAAACCTCAAACTCTCCTTCTTTCTCTCACTCCCTCCCTCCCGCCTCCATAGCGCTGAAAGCACAGCAGCTGCTACTTTAAACTTTTTTGGGTGTGTATTGATCAGCTGTCTCTGTTTCTGTGCTCTGAGTCTATGTAACACAACTATCTGAGTGGAATAGATGGATTGCGATGACAACAATTTGATGTTAGGTCGTCCTTTTTTATAGGCAGGGGCTCAGGGGTGTGATTTGAGGAAGCACAGGTAGAGGCGAAAGGTTTTGGAATATCCATTTTGCTTACTGCTGCTTTAATGTTATCCATCATTAAGGGCATAACCTTTTTGATAGGGTGCTGCAAACTGTCTGCGAGGTGTCACCTCAGCTGATTGTACTCACTTAACTGAACATTTCAGCTCCTGACAATTTATTGCTAATATCAGCCAGCCAGCTAATACATGAACATTAAGCAAAGACTGCATAACTGCATGACATTAGTGGTCTCAAAAATGGCTAATAGGCGGCCTGATCTCATAGTGGCTACATTCACTTACTTTTAATTTTCACAACAAGCCTTTAAACTAAAACTGAGCATCATAACCTCATCATCATCATCATACGAATAAAGGTATTATAACCGTCATGATGCAACATTAGATTTTTAACAGGTCTGTTTTCTCAGGCTGTGTTAGCTCTAAATAGGTGTACAACCTAATATACTGGCAGCATAGAATGTAATCAGAGCATATCATAAACACTTCTCTACAATTGAGGCAGAGATGATGGATGGAGTCTCCTCAACTTCTGTGCACTGAAATTCTTCAACTTCAGTCGAGACTGCAAATCTATGCAAACTATGCAATGTCCGTGGTTTGTGATTTAAAATAAACCATGTATCACGTGTGAATATCAGATTTAACAGAATGTGCAACACAATATTATTCCTGGAGTCTTTTCCATTAAATCATTCAACTGCATCAGCTTGAAACTACTCTTCAGCACATGACACGAGTAAACCAGACAAAAGCCCCCCATGATTTACCGAACAAACTGAAAAAAAAAAAAAAAAAGGGTCTACGGCACTTTGGGAATTCTGTTGAAGCCACATTGTTAATGGTTTCCTGCATATTTTTCTCCCACATGCATTCACATTTCTGTGAAGCTTACAGGTCCAGGTGGTTTATGTCTTCCTGTGGAGACATGTACAGTGGAGTTGATAGCATCAGAATTCCTGTTTTGTCGAGGGGGAATAAAGTATCCCGGAGTATAAATAGACGAGAGTCACTTTGCATACCGTCTCTGTATGAAGCAAGAAAAGGAAAGGGGAGAAGATGCAGCAGTGAAAGAGATGCTGCCTTCTGGGTAAAATACAACAACACATCTTATTACCTGTGAGACAGCAAAGTGTTGCTGTCAACTTGTAGCTTTCTTATCAGATGGAAAGTAAAATGTTGTAAACCAATTGAAGCTTAAAACTCAGAATAAAACCTAATATGTTCACCGAGTGAAATATCACATAACAGAGAAGAGAGGATAAAAAATCGAATGGGTTGATGTTTGGTCCCATTATTGTATCCAAAATAGAACAAAAAAATGTATCATCTGCATACAGTTGAAACACACAAAGTAATGTGAGGAACACTCATGGGTTTTGTGGGAGCAACATGCTTCACTATAATGCTAATCTGTCCATCTCTTTTCAGCTTCACATTGCAGGAGAAAGACGGATGAACTGTAAAATGTCAACCTACTGAAAGAAGTATCATCATCCAGATGTAACGATGATACCTGCAAAAGCTGGGGCCAAACAGTACCGACTAGTGAGAGTACCACCACCACCACGCCTGAAAAACGAAGTCATGTGAGGATAGCAGAGGAGATGCAACTGGGCTGAAAACAGCTGATTTAGTCAGTGCGACCAATGCGACCTGAACTTTGGATGAGAGATAATTGCTGCAACACGCTCCTGTCAGAAGTCAGGTGACACCTGACCAGTGTCCTCAAAGAACTGTTTGTAGACTCAACATTCACAAATAGGATAATACTTAAATGGAGGTTTGAAGAGCATTCCAGCAAAACTTTGGACACAGTGTACGTGGCCTTAAGTTTGAAACTGACTTTTAATGCCTGGTAAGTTATCTATTTATGACACATGTTAATTCTGTAGCAAAATACAAACATTGCCTAACTTATACACGGCTGTCTTCATTGTTTAGAGAAGAAACAAAAATGTACATGGCAAAGAGTCTTCAGTTGATGTCCTAGAATCTCTTTTTCTGGACCTGGGACTTGCTTACTTAAAATCCTCTGGCCTATTCTCTCATACCATGACCAAAGAAGTGTTTATTTCTTTTTGAATGTCTGTTCAGGAAACCTCAACAAAATCCCTACCAATAATTATACAGTCCCTCCAGGAAATTGTTAGTTTGAGATCACACAAATTCAACCAAACTTGCACCTTTTTGTGACAAACATCTTCGCCAACCCCTGCAGCTTTTTGCGAGCTGGATCAATACTCCCATTTCTACCAAAGGTGTGGCATGTATGTCATCAAATAAACTTCTCTAAATTGTTAAAGAATTATCCTGTCTGCTCTTCGCTGTTCTATCAGCACCAGAGGGTGTTATTTATTTCCATAATTGTTTAAGCTGAGGGCTCCTCTGTGAGCTCCAGAATCAGAGTCCCAGTGGACCACAGTGGATGTATTGTGTTTCAACAATTTAAATGCATCACAGTATCCCTGCAAAATCTTGGATGGACTGAATTGGCAATCAGTTTAAATAATTGTTCAAGGTTCAGCATTAAATAACTTAAGCAAATTCTGTTGCCGGTCAATTCCCTTACATTTTTATAAACAAATGATAAAATGGTCATGGTAAAAAAGAAAATCCAAAACAAAGTCATAAATGAAATGTCTAAACAGAGGATATCACCTCCATGCCATCCATTATTTTTTTATTCTGAAACACCTTGTGCATTATTTCTTACATGACGTCATCTGTTGAATTGAGAAATAAAAATATCAATAACACTGTGTATCATGGATCTTGTGTGCTCTGTGTGCAAACTCGCCATGAGTAAGTAATGACTAAGGAGAGGCTGTCATAAGGTCATTGAAATATTTTACTTCTACTACTACTTCTACCATCTGATTAACATAATTAACCATCTTAAACATTTCCAGATGATCCTTTCATCAGTTTCATGTAAAGTCAGTCTTGATGGTACTAAGTTAAAATTATACTCAAGGGCTCGCTTTCAACTAACTTTTTAGATATAAAAGCTTAACCAGGTCATCACCACAACTAGTTTACATCCGAACATAAAGAAATGCCAAACATGAACTAAATCTGATTAAAAATCAAGCGTAAATTGAATCAATTGGGCAGATGTCAGTCGCAAAAAAAGGCATCATTTAAGAGGCTTTGACAGGTAAGTATTATCCAGTTTTGCTGTAAGAGGTGGTATTGTGCTTTCTTCATATTTCAAAAATAAAAATATCAAGTTAAAATGTTTGATATCAAACTATGCGTGAGGCAACGTTTCAAATTGTTAGGTAAACAAGTGTTGGAGTAATCGCAGGATGAGACTGCAAGGTGTTCTGAATGGTTTGTTCAAAAAGTCAAATGTGAATTCAGTGAGATCAACATGGGATTTGCTCAACTCATGACATCACAAGTTGGTAAATGTAATTCAAAGAGAGCAAATTTGTCATTTTAAAAAGAGAGACAACTTGAAGGCTGCTTCATGAATGCTGGGGTCTGGATTGCTGGATTGCTGGAGTGGGCCTTAAAGAGACAGTAGTTGAAACAAGGCTTTCCAGACAGAGTGCGAAATGAGGGGTTTTAAAGACACCAGCTTGAGATAAGGAAATAATTGTGAATCCTGCAAAGCTACTCCATAGCTATCAGAGGAAGATTATGCGTAAAACCTAAAAATGAGCGTAATATCACCTCTTCAAGAAATCAAGAAAACTCCCAAGAAATTTATATTACTTTGTATAACAATGATGCAGCTTTTTTCCTCACCACTGTATCATGTACTGATCCGCAAGACTTTCAAGAGAACTCCTTGAGGGGTCCAGACCCCCATGTTGACATCTTCTTCACTAGTTAAAAAAATACTGATGTGAGGTCCATAGACAATTAAATTCAGCTTCCTTATTTTAATTGATACTTCATATACAGAACCCAGCATCAGGCCCTGCAACTTTTTTAAGAACACACATTGTTCTGAAGTTATGGGAGTAATTTAAAGCTTTTGCAAAGAAACCAAGAGCCAAGCACAGGACATGAGAAAACAAACTCAAACCAGCGTGAGCTCTGGCAGTCAAGCTTTGTGACAACTGAAACAAGTTCCAACAAAAAGCCATTCCAACTCATCCTGTCTGAGGTTTAGCTCCATTCATATCAGCTGATTCTTATTACTATGTTTTTTTCTTAACCTGGTTAGACTGAATTAAGTCTACGCAGGTTTTAGGGGAAAGAAAGAAAGAAGAGGCTAACACTCAAGGTAAGACGGGATCAGATAGATATAAAAGGGAAAAGAGCGTCCAAAGAGCTATTAACAATTAACCACTTGGTTTAACATATTAGTTCATAATGCAAAACAGTCACCAGGTGCAGAAAGGGTGAAGGCACTCAATCAAATCAGACTGCATTCACACAGAGAGGACCAAGGTAAGAATATGTTGCATAAAAGATATTCTGTTCTTTTATTTCAAGGCAAACTTCAAGCAAAGTCCTTGATCAGTGTGATCCTTTTTTTTTTTTGGATAGCATGACACATTTCAGACACTAAAAAGGTCCTGTGATGTCAATCTTCAACCTCAGAGCTCATAATTAGGAGCTCTTAAATTCAATTGAGTCAATAAAGCCTAAATTTGATAAGTAACTAGCTTCAGCAGGGTTACACTGAAGCGTACCACTGGGTCTACCTTCCAACCTCTATCATGACATCCTCCTCTACTCACCTATAAACCCCTGACGTTATCACAGAAATATAATCAAGAAGTCTTTTACTCTAATAATCACTTGTTTTGATTGACAGAATTAACAGAAGATTCTCTGTTTCTATTTGTTTTTCAACTCTGGCGCTGTCTTATTCTCACAGACAGCTGGGCAAACACAGATAACCTGACATCACACAGATATTTTACTGCAGCTCAAAATACTGGGAGAGTGGGGGGAACATACAACAAACAAAGTCAAAGGTGAATGTTTTGTAGTCTGAGTGACACAAAAACACTTTTTGGCTCTCAATTCTCTCCTGACATTAATATTCACACAGAGAAAAATCCATCACAGAAGGGCAAAGCTACAAATATCTCGGCTAATACTCTGTCTCAGAACCACAAACTACAGTGCCCCATATGTTACCTGTCATGAATGGATACAACCCTCCTCTTTCTTTCCTGACAAACTCTGAATCCAGTCTGAAGAAAGGTCCTCGGTGCCTTTTCTCAAATTACTCCTTCTCACCTAATTGACATACTGACTCCAGGGTTTGGCAATCTACTGCCATCTAGTGCACTTATTTGTGACTACCAGCCTCATTAAAAAGAACAGCACAGCCTGCAAAACATTTTCTCTTCTGTATAACAACCACATAACATTTACTCTGCTTTGAAGCCTTATTTTTTTTTATAAAGTTCTGCTTCTACCAAGTAGAAAACCTCATCCTCCAAGATGCCATATGCACAACCATAAATTTTGAAGAGCCTCACACTGTGGGGAAGCTGATGATGTCATGATTTTGCTACCCGATAGTAGTAGTTTTTAAACTTTGTCAAACAGCTAAATAAACTAGGGATAGGGATTATTTATAACTATTTTAGCTGCAATTAATAGAGATTTGAACAGCATGGATACCCTTATTAATATTAGCCTAATGCTACTTCGTGTTTGCCTTGAATGCTTTGTTTTTTGTTTTTATGCATGTCTCACATGCTTCACGTATTACTCAACATTCCTTATTGCTGCTTTCTGCTTGTCTTGCATGCTCAATGTATTCCATGTCCATGGCAACTTTCTCTAAGACTATCATGTTATCTCTTTAAGTAGATTTTACTCATTTTTAATCATAAGATGTTATTTGTTCTCTAATGTGTTTGATTTTCTGCTTTTCTTTAGTGTTTTTTTCCCTCCCTTTTCTTATTTTGTTCTTCTTAGGGAGCTTATTTTTAACATCTGGCAAGGGACTACGGATGGAAACTCGCCTTTTGGCTAACTCTTGCATATTTACAGAAATGTTAATTGACATGCATGGTCCTTGTAACTGAAAAAAAATTGATAAATTAAACAGCACAGAGATGATCCTGGAATGAGACTGGGTGCATTTATTATGGTTCGTGGATAATGTATGATTGATTATACAGAGAAGTGATGCACATTGATCATCAAGACCTAAATGTGTTTGGGAGTAGATTAAAAGCTTCAATCTGCTGCACGTCACATTAAATTAAGTATCATAAACGAGCACTGTTTAACAGCTACATGTATCATAGTAAAAAAAAAATAGAAGAAGCAGAAGAAGCATTTTCTAAGCCAGACGCTTTTATCATGTCTGACATTAGTGTGTTACAGCACCCCCATTTCCTTTACTCAATCCCACAATATAATGCTTGATTTCTAAAAACAGTAAGAGGTCTAAAAAAAATCATCCACAAGGATGTAGTCTTGATGGAAGCAAAATGTCCCTTCCGAAATTATGTTAGGGAGTTTATTCTACCTTAAGTGAACCCACAACACAACTGTATGATTGAACAGTGCCTCTTCTGTCAAAGTTAATGTCTTGAAAATTTATAGGGCATCATCAAAACAACTGTAATGAGCAGCACAAGTCCTCTTGAACTGATTTGTTTTTAGTGTTAAAGGCTGGAACAAACACATGTGGGACTGTCTCCTCTCCTCTACAACAGGTCCTTTCATTTCCACACAGCCGCCAGCTTATTTGATGATAACCCAGAAAACTAACCAGACCCTCAAATTAGGTTGTGACAAACTCATCCATCATCGTTGCCTGGGTGACAGTATCCAAATACGTGCCGAATCATGGCAACAAGGGGTAAACAAAAGGCTCGCAGCTCGCGGGCTGATTTACCTGCCTTGGTTCAAGATGAGCCGACCCGGCAGCTGCCTTAATGAAAACGGGCTCAAACAAAATGTAGACTCAACATGTCGTAACACTGCTCTTACCGATACTCTCAACGCATCAGTGACTTCTGAAGGAAGGCTGCTGTCCACTTTCAAGAAAGACTATCACATCAGGAAAGAGAACCTGACAGGGAAAGGTGAGTCCACTCGTCTGCGTTCATTTAAAGTAGCTGTCGAGTTTCAGACCGGACATAGAGGCTGGCAAAGGGGTTTCCCGCCTAATTAATTGAAACCACGTCCTGTTTGTAGCTGTTGTCTAAATCAGGGGTTCCCCAAAGTGGGGGTCGGGTAACCCTGGGGGGTCGTGAAACACTAATAGGGGGGGTCCTAAGATGGGTTTTTTTCTTTAAGTAATCTAAAATTTCATATTTTGTCCATTATCCAATATATTGGGAGGAAAGGTAATTACATTTGAAATGAAACACATTTTTTAATTAGTTTTCTGCCTTTCTTTGTTGCCAGATAACTCCTAAGCATAGACTGTATACAATATGGACGCAGTATCCACGACGTCACCCATCTGTTTCTGAAGCGCTGTTTTGAGGCCAATCGTCTGTGGCAGCCATAGTGATTGTGACGTAAAGAGGTGGGCTTTGAGCCTCCTAGCTAACAGCTACAGTGTTCCCGCCTGTCAATCAAGTCAGCTGTGCCTCTCATTGGAAGACTTGTAATCTTAATATCTTCGAAATTGCCGCATTAGAAAAAAATTCAACCCCCAAACAGTGTCAGCTAATCAAGAAATGAGCTATCCAGACTACACTAGTCTTTTGTACCAGGCTGTAAACATGTTTTTTCCTCCTTTTTTTGAATTGGTGTGTATGTGGTTTCCGGTACTTCCGGAGCCAGCCTCAATCCTTGATGAACTGCAGTTTTTAGCACTTCCACATTTGACTCATATTTTTAGACCGGAGGTTGCCGCTTGCTCCTAAGGTTAGAGTTAGGGTTAGTTGGCAATAACAAAGCATCAGAAGAAGCAGTTAATTCATAATAGCACAGGAAACAGCCACATGTGCATGGAGGTGTATTTACTTTTTGCAGACCAGCTAAATTAAGCATAAAGTTACATTCGAGGGGCAGTGTAATCGATCTAAATGCCTTTAGGCGGCTTAGACCATACACCATGTGTATATAGACTACACATCAAACCAGCAAATTCTCAAAATATAAATTCAGCCTGACCAACCTGAAAACACAGAAATACCACACAAACTTCAAAGATGAAATCTAGAGCTCTTTGCGATTAATACTAAATAATTGAAGTTAGACTAATTTTGTCTGTGTTTTCTTACATTTTCTTTAGTCTATATTTTAATATATGCGGTGTGGGCTACATAAACCCCTCAGTGCCTTGTTATTACTGTTACCAAAACTTGTGGTAAATGTCAACATGTAAATTAAGATTTTTCAAAAGGGGACAGAAAAATGTCAGGAATATTTTGTGTTCAAAATAGGCTACATATTGCAAGGACGAAAATAAATCTGTAACACATAATGAAACATATTTGCTGTTGTAACCATAAAATGTTATGTCTGGCTTTTGGGAGTTTAAATGTATCCCTCCTATTAAATTGAATTTGGGGGATTTTTCAATTTACTTTTTTGAGGAACCACTCCTAGATATTTTAATGTAGAGCTCAGCAAACCAAATAAACAATTACCCATACAACAATAAATATGAATGTTCTCATAGGCCTGTATTATCATAGCCATGCACTTTCTGGAATTAGAATTTTCTCACATTATTACCGTCATTTTCTTTCCAATTTACTTTGATATCATATTGATTTCTTTGCATATTCACAAAGGATTTTTTACTTTGAAAATTGCTCTCTCTTTTTCTTTCACAGAGTATTACAGCGAGGAAGGGAGGACTTTTGAACTGGGTCTTGTTGGAAAAATAAAGCAACAGTTCAGCACAGATCCCACAATTTGTCCAGAGTATCCACCGTCTCTTGGTCTGACAGGATTCACTCAGCAAGTCACAGAGGTCACTTTTGGAAAGAGCTGTCGGGCTGTCACAGAAAACCGGGTAACTGCCATGCAATTACCTAGTTGATTATAGCTTTGTTGCACTTTACACCTCAGTTTACACAGCACCAATCAGGCGGAGAAAAGCAGTTGCCTGTAGTTAATAGGCATTGACACTACCTCAAGGTATTGTGCACATAAATCTT
Source organism: Notolabrus celidotus (assembly GCF_009762535.1). Taxonomy (NCBI): domain Eukaryota; kingdom Metazoa; phylum Chordata; class Actinopteri; order Labriformes; family Labridae; genus Notolabrus; species Notolabrus celidotus. The sequence continues at coordinate 23,911,392 of NC_048280.1, forward strand.
TAAATATGGACTTTTAAGTCATGGAGATTGGTATATCTGCAACTACCTAAATAAAAGGTCATCCCTGAAGTGTTTTAGAATCAGTTGTATCACTAACTTACTTACTTGGTGTTTCCTGACATATGTTACAGGTGTTAGGTGTCCAAACTCCTGGATTTACTGCTGCTGTGCGTCTTGGGGCTGAACTCTTCCGACACTGGCAAGTCAAGGCTGATTGGTGCGGGCCAGTCTACCTCTCCTCACCTTGTGATGGTAAACACAACCACACCTTGTCTTAAGAGAATATAAGGATTCATCCACAAGTGTGTTAGATTTAAGTACGCACGCTGTGGCAGTATGGAGGAGGTCAGAGAGATATGGAGGGGCGACGTTGTGTATGGATTTGAAGGTGAGGAGAAGTATTTTGTAGTTGATCCGGTGTGTGATCAGAACAAAAGTACTTGGATGGGAGACTGTGTGGGAGTACCAGGTGCTGTGAGCTCTTTTTTAATTATGGAGCATCAGTATCTCAGTGAGGTGGAAGTAGCCCAGTCGGTAGGGATTTGGGTTGGGAATCAGCGGGTCACTGCTTCAAGTTAGACTACGTTTAGGACATTGGGCTGGTTGAGCAAGGCACTGAATCCTCAACTGCTCAAGGCACTCTTCTGTGTGCAATCCTCACTCTGCATCTCTTCATTGGTGTCACCGAAGGGTCCTTTTTGTGTTTGTTTTAGTGTATTTCAGCCTTTGTTTGTAAAGTTTGTTTCAGCAGAGTGAAAAGTTGAATTTCCACTTAGGGAAAACATTTGTTTTTAAGATTTATCTGCTTTAGATTTCTATTGTTTTTGTCTTTTTCCTTCTTGCAGACTCATTGGCCGACATCTTCTTGGCAGCAGGGGTCCAAGATATCCGTCAGTATTATTACTGGGATGATAAGAAGCGAGGCGTTTGTTTTGAGAAGCTTCTGGAGGATCTGAAGGATGCTCCAGAACAGAGTGTTGTCGTTCTTTCGGCTTCTGCCCACTACCCAACTGGAGCCGATCTCTCTCAGAATCAATGGGTTTCAATTACACAGCTTATGAAGGTAACTGATGTTTAAGCTTATACTCTTTAAATGTAGACAAGTTGCTCTTCACTCCCACTTACACTATCATTTGCTCTCTTGGCTCTATTCCAACAGAGGCGTCGGCTTTTCCCTTTCCTCTTGCTGCCTGTGCATGGGCTTTGTCATGGTGATTTAAAGTGGGATGCCTGGCCTGTACAGTACTGTGCATCACAAGGAATAGAGCTACTTTGTGCTCAGTCGCTCTCCCACTGCTTTGGACTATATGGTGAGGACGTGATTTGGGGGAAAAGTGACTGCAAATGCCAAAATGAGCCCATATTAGAAAATAGAAGTGTAACGTGATGTTAAATCAACACAAATTGTAATAAAAAAACCCAGCCAGTCAATTTGAATTCCAATTTCGTTCCATTTTGCACAGTCAGAGAACGGAGAAGAGGGACTTTGTATTCACGTTTACCCATTCCTACTCAAAATTCATGATCATTGTATCTTTGGAGTGACTGTCACGCTTTCTGTTGCCTGCCAATTTCACTATCTGGTGGGTTTTATATGGGAATCAGGTATCTCATTGTGAGGCAGAGCAGCTAGCCTGTTCCTGTGTTAATTTGGCCAGAGCTGGGTGGTGTATTCCATTTTGTTATTCAAAAGGACCCCTTTTCATCTCCATTTTCAAAGCAGAATTTGGTGTGAGAATGACTATATTACCACTACTGAAACATCTATTTCATATACCCCCATCTTCTTTTTCTCCTAACCAGGTGAGGCTGTGGGACACCTCATATGCGTCTTAAAGCAAAACTCTCTCCTGTTATCTGTGCAGTCTCATGCTGACAAGATAGTCAGATCCCTTTGGGCACAGCCATCTGATACAGGAGCACGTGTTGTTGCAGCAGTACTCAGTAACCCAGCCCATGTTGTTGAATGGTGAGTCATGCTCTACTTCAAGGACAATCTGATGTGTAAAGAATGTTGCTTGGGTAGCAGTATCCCTGATGTATCAGTGAATGTTCACGATGATGGTTAGAATAACTTGCAGTGTCCTTAGCATTTACTTGCAACAAAGTTGAACATTTTCAACGTGTATCTGTTTCTTAAAAGATCCTTTGTAATTGTCAAAAGTTGAATCATATACATTAGAAATTATTTCCAAGATGTGGCCCTCTTTGTTTTCCCAGGCAGAGTGAAGTTAAGCACCTTGTGGAGAGATGTATGCTGATCAGAGAAATCTTGAGACAAAGGCTGAGGCTTTTAGGAACTCCAGGCTGTTGGGACCACCTAACTCAACAAGGTGGACTGTACTGCTGTACTGGCCTGAATGGTGAGCTAAATACAACACATTTTCTACTCTGTCAGGATTTTCTTGAGCTAATTTACCAAAATTTTTACCATGGAATACTTTTATTTATAGCTCTGACAAGTGTTTGGTTTACTTTGGCACAATTATGCCTAAATTTGAAGCAGTGATCATCATTGACTGTATATGTATATGAATGATGCACTTTCATCTCCTTCAAATGTAAGAAGTGAAGCCAAAATGATGCATCAAAGAGCACTGACATTTTGTGATGGTAATGTATTTTGGAGCCAAGGCATTGAGAGAGCTGTCAATCACGATGTCACATCCCCTATTTTTAACATCAAATAAGTAATTCAAACTTAACTTATATTAAAAACAAACACTCAAATGTAAGTCAGCATGAGAAAAAGCATGTTGGAGAAAAATGTATATATAAATTGTATTTTAATGTTCTAATTTGACCCATGTTCCATCTGATAACATGGAGGAGGCGGGTTTAATCACCTATTCTGTAGCTGGTCACCAGGGGGAGCTCTAAATGTTGTTGCTTCACCTGAGCTGTTGTGCTGTTCTCATACAGTCTATGATATACAGTATATTAAAATGGTATACATGATGTTGGTGCTCTTATATGAAATGGAAAACTATTTTAAGAAACATTTACAGTATATTTGAATATTTATCTATTGAGATTACTGTATTATATATACTAAAACAACATAAATACGCTGATTTTTTTTAAAAATAGCTCCATTTTAAAGAGTTTAAAAAAAAAAGCTCCTATTTTTATAATAATTAATCAAGTATTACTCATGTGATTCACAGTGCTTTTTGTGTATTTTTTAGGTCAGCAGTTGGAGTTTTTGTCAAACAGGAGACACATGTACCTGCTCCCCAGTGGCTGTCTAAACCTGAGTGCAATCAACGGCCGCAACTTAGACTACATAGCTGAGTCAATCCATCTGGCTGTGAGCACTTCACTTTGGCCGTGAGGCTTTTGATCAAGATCTGAAGACAGCGTCAAATGGTTCTTCCGGCCTGACTGAACCTTTTATGTGTCGCTTTGAAATTCTATATAGTAGTTACTTTTGCAGTTCCAGCTATTACAAGCACAATCCTGTTAAAAATGCAGACAAAAAGTAGAGTCGTAATGATTGCTGAATTTCCCTGACAGAGATCCAATTCTTAGTAATTGCAACAGACACCAGGCTGTTTTTGTGGTTTTATATATTGTGAGGTGTAGTCTTCTGATTCGAGTCTTAGCACAAAATTAACAACCATGTTTCCTATAATGTCAAACAATCCTTCCTCTTTTGTAGTGAACTGGTACATGTGACACATTTTGTAAAAGGGCAGGGATCATTTGACATTAAAACTGAGTTTACTGATATTTTAAAATGTAGAATGTGATTTATATTCATTGTTTCAGTGGAACTCTATTCTCGGAAAGCGTCAAGTTTAGCATTTTACATCATTTAGCAGCACTATCTTACATAAGGGGAATGTGAGAGCATATTAATGTTCCAAAGGTCACCTTTAAAGGGATGAGCTTTGGGCAAGCAGATGTATATTGCTTGCTGCTCAAAAACATGCATGATCTATAAGAAAATCTAACAGCTTCTGTTAACTCTGGTGCAATATGAATGTCACATGTAATGAAAAAAGCATGCTGTGCACACAATAAATCCTAGCTGACTTTATATTGCAAACATTAACTAATAAAAAGTCTGAACTAAGCATTGTCAACAACGATCTTTGCTTTGTTTGGGTCAATATGATTCCTTCTTGTTTGAACATAACCATATTTTCATCCACAACCTTGATGCATTTCTTTTAGATGTCAAATGACAACTAATTTGATGTAGTTTTTATTTTCCAACAAAAAATTTCTTGAGTTTAAGTTTTGGTTACTCCCACAGAGTAACCTCTCTTATGAAGAGAGTTAATGTTTTATTGGAATATCTTTGGAGTGTTATTGTCACATGGTCTAAATAATGTCTTAAGTAGCATTTCTTCTGCACACAACTAAGACTCAATACTGTGAATTTATTTTACCAAAATGCTTTTTCACCTGAACACATTCATAATATTACAGCCTTGCATTATGCTAGTACGTGTGGGAGTAATGGACAGTCAATTATCATTATTTACTTATTTTGTAAAGAAAAACTTGGGATTTTTGAAAAACATGCAGCCTTTTGGGAAGCCTGTTTTCATTTGAGAGACATGGTACTTTTTACTGTGTGCTTTTTAGTTCAGAGAAACAGGTTGCTGCAAGGCATTTAATGGAGGCGGTGTGCTCAATTTTTTCATTTTAGTGGCCTCGGGTGAACAACGAGGATAATCAACATCTACATCATAGTCTGAGGCTGAGCCATTAGGTGCTGTCTGGGGCTCTTTGATTTCATCTGAGCATCCTAACATGCACACTGTGTTTAGAATATGTTTTTTATGTGGCTTTATATTTAATGCCTATTTATCCCTGCACACATATATTAAGACAATTTCCTTGAATAAAGTTATTACCATGGAAACTGAACAATCTGTCATAGGAGAAAGTGAGTTGGAGGTCTCCGGTTCATTTCAGCATTTTCAAGAATCCTTATTAAGATTTAACATACACTGGATAATTACTAAATTTAAAAGCCATGTATCCTAGAACTATTTGAATATCACGTTGAACCACTGACAATATGTTGACACTGAATCAGAAATAAACTTCTCTGAAATACCAATTAACATCCTAAACACAGATTTAGCCATGGCATTTCATGGAAGTCTAAGTAATGAATTGTAACATTGGATGAACCTATGCTTCCCGAGGTGGGGGTCGGGACCCCTGCAGAGCCGCAAGCCACTTATAAGGGGGTTGTGAAATGTGTTCCAAAAACAAAAACAATTTTAAATAGTATTTTTTTAATCTAGATATTTATAAAAATATAAACACAAACAGTTGTTTAATTTTAAATAAAACCATATATAAGAAATATGCATATATATCATTTATATTACATATATATATTATTGATTTAAATATAAATAAATAAAAATGTAATCTGTTTTCCACTTTTCTTTGTTGCCACAAGACCTCTGAGGTGACTTAGCTAGATAAACAATGTTATCAGTGGTACAGCTGACAGTAAAACAGCAGCTCAGGGAACAGAATATGTGCACATAGGTAGTCTAATTTGCTATCCATCAGCTAAATAAAGAATCTTAAGCCTTTTTTGTGAGCTATTTTTCCATTTTTGGATTTGCCTTTAGTGTATTCCCATGGCAGTGAGGAGCACTTAACCACCTTGAGGGACAGTGGGCACCGCAATTTATGGTATCGCGGGCTGAAAAGTTTGGGAACCCCTGGGATAAACTATCTAATCAGCTATAAGGCCTGTTTGGAATGAAAGGATCAAATGTTTTTTGCCCTCTTTGCTATCACACACAAAGAGAATAAACTAGGATTAAAACTTTCATCATTTTTTCCTATTGATTGATGAGACTGTTTTTGGTATTTTGATTTCTCCATCTAAGTATAATGTGCCAGAGCACAGAGGAGGTCAAAAAACATCATGTGGACAAAGGGAGCCATCACATTTTGAACTCACTCAGATTGACTTTGCCATGACCTGAATGCTTAGCTAGAATTATATCAGAAATAGTCTTAAAAACTTTGGATGCATGAAGCTCAAAAGGATACCCAAATGCAGTTATTCATTTTACCTACTATTGTTATTTTTTAAATCATCTTGCAAATGGAGCTGCCGTGATTCACCTTTTTCTATTGTTTAGTTGTCCTTGTCCAAGCTTTTTTGAAACATGTTGAAATCAAACTTAAAATGAACATAATATTTGAAAAAAGCAGAAATCTTTCAGTTTAAAGTGCAGTTTACTTAAATTTAGCAAAGCTGCAGCACTCTCTGATTTTACTCGGTAATGAGTTCCAAGCAAGCGGCAACCTCCGGCCACGAGAATTGAAGCCAATGCGGAAGTGTTAAAAACTGTTCCTCGAGTTGAGGCTGGCTCTGCAAGTTCCGGAAACCACATACACACAAATTCAAAAGAGCCGATCTTTACAGCAGAAATAAACATGTTTACAGCCTGGTACAAAAAACAAGTGTAGTCTGGATAGCTCATTTCTTGATTAGCACACACTGTACGGGGGCTGAATTTTTTCATAACACGGCAATACCAAAGATGTTCATATTACAAGTCTTCCAATGAGAGACACAGCTGACTTGATTGACAGGTGGGAACACTGTAGCTGTTGGCTCGGAGGCTCAAAGCCTGCCTCTTTACCTCACACTAGCTCGACAGACGTTAGATTGAGTTCAGCATATCCAATATGGTTCCTGCCAACGATTGGCTTCAAACTGCGCTTCAGAAACAGATGGGTGACGTCACGGATACGTACACGGAAGTCCATTATTTATACAGTCTATGGTTCCAAGAAGTTGTTGCTCTCATAGAGAGGGCTGATTTGCCAAATTCAGAAGATCTCTGGCGTATTAGTCACCTCTATTGGCTGTCCTAGTTGCTCTTCCACTGTCGGCATGCAGTGCTACGAACTATTTTAAACGGGGAAAGGCAAAAGGGAAATGATATATGTTATCTTTGGACCAAATTTTAATTAGATATGGGGTTTAAATGATTTGCAAACTATCAATATCTGTTGTTTATGAACATTTTACACAGCATCCCAACTCAATCCCGACTTGGAACTCAATCCCAACTCACATAAGAGACTGCACAAGCCTCAGTGTTTTTAAAAGTAAAGCGAAATTATGGCTCAAGGAAAAACAACTATGTGATCATCTGAATGCATCAAATTAGAGACAATGAAATGTAATTTTAAATGTGTTTTTATTAGTGATTGACTGTGTTGAGTAGCCTATGTATTGTTTTAAATGCTAGTATGTTTTTTATCATTTGTATTGTGCATTTGTTTACATCTTCCTGCCCAGGGACCACAGATGAAAATTAGCTTATAGCTAACTCTGGCTTGACAGTTTTTTGTTTTGCATGGCCCCTGTCAAATAAACTAATAAATAAAAAACATAAAAAAAATAAAAATGTATGTGGTGCACGATATGCCTGTAATTCAAGTCATGACCAGCTCAGTTTGTGAACCTTTCAGTAGAATGTAAAGAAACAACTGGGTTGTATTTCCATAGTTGCCATCACACTGGAAAGTAGCCGAGTTTGCATGACATTCTTTTGTCTCATCAGTGATCTGTCATATTTATATAAGACAACTTTAACCTGGCTTTTGAGTGCAGCAATTTTTGTAGGTTCTGAACTACTTGAAATAACATCCAACTTGTATTATGGAATTTTTGATAATGCAAGTCATTCAAGCTGAATGTCAGATAAGAGCGAACAGATGCCTCGCACTAGCTATCTTTTTTTCAATCTGAAGGATCATGATGTCAAGAGCTTGCATTCACGAAAGCAGCAGGGTGTATTTATCAGACTGACAGGAGCCATTTGAATGGGTTGTTTCAAAACGGAGGACTGCTGATGCCACGGGATAGATTACACTGTAAAACAGATTTCCACTCCTTTCTTATCTCTCACTGGCCATCTAGTGCTTTATGCAGCTGACTTCTTCCACTTCAGTGTAAAACTGCCTTTAAAATCAAAGTGACTCCTCACTGTTCAACCTTCAAACAAGTGCTCTCTGTATACTGGGAACACTCTGTGGTGGATTGTAATGCTAGTGTTGCTGTGTCGAACAGCTTATCAGTCAAGAGTCCGTCAGAAACACACACAGGAATGTGAGTAAGTGTCTGTTTGTGTCCGTAAACGCTTCTGTGCAGTTTGCGTGTCATTGTTTGAGTTTCTTGTTGCTACTTTATCCATCAAAATCTCCTGAAGGTTGCACTTGCCCCATTCAAAGTCAAGTTTGGATGTTCTTGTTCGCACACTCTAGACAAAAGTTCAGCCTCAACCCTTCCAGAGTGTTGGATAGTTAACCTGACAAAAAGCTTAAGAGCTAGTGTGAAGTCTTTGTTCGCTGGCTTAATGTCTTTGAGAAAAAAAACTTTAGTACCTCTCTGTTATTTTCTGGCACTTTATGTGAATTCTAACCCTACATTAACTTACTTTCACTGTCTTACTTGCTCTCCCTCAAATAAAATCACAAAGCTGATGTTGTTCATGTACAAAGAACATTCAATATACAGATCAAATGTAGTGTTTGTTATGAAGATCACATTTGGAAGGCACTATGAGGAGTTTTCGTGTGTTGATTCTGGTGATCTCTCTGGACACAATTGATGGTGTTTTTCTGGGATGAAGACTGCATTTCCCATGAGCAACGTCACCCATTGTCATAAAAAAATTATTAAATGTAATGTAACAGCGACAACATTTTGTAAACTTTGAACATATTACCAATTAGTTAGCTAAGAAAAGGTGACTTGATGCACAGATTGAACATTACCCGTCACAACCCTGGGGTCATGACGTGTCTGCTGGTGTCCCTATAAATGTCTGGATAACTTAAATATGCACATGGTTAAACCAAGGGGTAACTCCCAGTCTTAAAATTTGAAGCCCATGCAGAAGTTCTAAAAACTTAAGTTTATCTAGTGTCTGCTTGAGGTTGGCTGTAGAAACAGCGGAAACCACATATACACCCATTCAAAAAAGACGATCTTTACAGCAGAAATTAACATGTTTACAGCCTGGTTCAGAAATCAGGTCAGGTCTGAGTAGCTAATTTCTATATCAGCACACACTGTACGGGGTGGGAATTTTTCATAACTCGGTATTTTCAAAGATATTAAACTTACAAGTTTTGCCCTGACTCACAGACCATAGTTTCAATCATGGATGCTGAAGGTAATAGATCTGGGGATAACACTCCTCAACTTATGCATCACTTTTTCTCCAACATTGATCTCCCCATGATTTCAGAGGAGCAAAGATGTATCTTAAATGCCCCCTTTTCAAAGGGGGAGATTCTTAATGACTTCAAAAAGCTTCAGTCTGGAAAGTCGCCAGGCCCTGACAGCTTTGAATGTGCATTTTATAAGAGATTTCCTAATTTATTCCTTGATCCTTATCTAGCCATGTTGAACTGCTCGGCTGAAACAGGAATCCTCCCTCCGTCACTAAGGGAGGCCAATATTTCACTTATTCTAAAAAAAGGAAAATGCCCTGAGAGTTGTGCCTCATATCAGCCGATTACCTTATTAAATTCTGATTTGAAATTGCTTTCTAAAATGCTGGCGCTACGACTTGAACGTTTCCTCCCTCATATCATTAATGCAGACCAAACTGGATTTATTAAGGGCCGGAACTCTTCAGACAATGTAGGGAGGCCACTCAATATTATTGAACACATGCATGGGCAGGATGACACCGGTCTGGTGCTTTCTCTGGACGCAGAGAAGTCATTTGACCGCGTCGAATGGCCCTACCTCTTCTATACCATGATTATACCAGTACTTCTATACCAGCTCCTCTGGCTGCTAAATATGTGTCTGCCTGTCACAGCCTGAGGGACGCACCATCCCATGATATCTGATTTTAGGTGAAGGTTTTATGAGCATACCGCATCACGTGAGGACATTGAGATATGCTGTATATGGTGACACTTTTTTTTTAAAATGGGTTAGAATTCTTCATAATGGCCCACAGGCAGCGGTCATCACAAATGGTCAGGGATCAAGCAATTTCTCTCTTCAATGTGGAAATTGTCGGGGCTGTCCATTGAGTCCGCTGCTCTTCGCCGTGGCCATCGAGCCGCTGGCCCAGACTATACGTCAATCACCCACAATCTCAGGAATCTTTGTTGGAGAGAGGGAGCATAAGCTTAAATGATAAGCACATGATTCGCTTTCGTTTTTATCAAGTCCAAATCTTTCTATTCAATCTGTCATTGACACCATTAGGTTTAGTTCATTTTCAGGTTATAAGATCAACTTCTCTAAATCTGAGGGTATGCCACTTGGTTCTCTTCATACTGTTACTCAATCCCCTGATCCATTCCCTTTCCGTTGGTCCCCCTCAGGTTTTGTATACCTTGGTATATGCATAACCCCCTCATTTGATTTGATGTATAGTGCTAATTTTACACCTCTCTTGGATACCATAAAAGGTGACCTTGATCGCTGGATGTCCCTGCCGTTGTCGTGGCTGGGTAGGGTTGCACTCATCAAAATGAATGTACCAAGGCTTTTGTATCCACTTCAGATGGTACCCATTGTTTTTTCAAATAAGTTGGTTAAGATCCTTGAAGGTTGGCTGAGCTCTTTTATTTGGAACAAAATAAAACCCAGCTTGAAGCTAGCAAAATTACAATTACCCAATGCTGCTGGAGGTCTGGATCTTCCAAATGTGAAATGGTATCAGGTGGTCGCACATTTAAGGTTCGTGGCTGAATGGCTGAAGGAAGATCAGTCTTCCACATGGCTTTACATAGAAGCTGCCCAGTGTAGTTGTCCACTCCGAAATCTGTTATTTCTCATAGATCCTGCCTCAGCGAAAAAAAAAATTGTACAAACCCAATCGTCCTGAACACACTAAGGGCATGGAATTTAGCTCGGTCTTTGGAGGGTCGAACCAATCTAACATCTCCCCATACTCCAATTCAAGGGAACCCTGATTTCCCTCCGGGTCTTGGCGACTCTATGTTCAAGAAATGGCGAGCTAAGGGAATAAAAGTGCTAGGAGATTTATTCACTGGCTCTGCCTTGATGTCTCTTACTCAGTTACAGCAAAAATGTGACTTCACAGGCCTCACTTTCTTTAGCTTTCTGCAGGTGAGAGACTTCATACTAAAGCGTACAACATTAACAGTTAATACAGAAACCTCTCAAATCGAGAGCGCACTCTCACTTGGCCTTAGAAGACGTCTAATTGGCTTTTGCTATGGTTTACTAAGATCTACTGCAACTGTTAATACCCTGGCCACCAAGCGGATGTGGGAAGCAGATCTTGGAGTGGGATTTGCAGATGAGGACTGGTGGGAAATATTTGAAAATGCGAAAAGGATTTATGTATGCAACAGGGCGTGGTCAATACAGCTGAGAATTATACATAGACTGCAAATTTCACCCAGCCTTCATCACAAAATGAATGCCACTTTATCTCCTCTATGCCTTAAATGCAAAGTTGAGATAGGAGACTATACTCACTGTATGTGGTCCTGTTCCAAAATAGAACGTACTGGTCAGGTATAGTAGAGCAGCTGAGTACAATATTTGGCGTGGAGGTTGAGCCAGACCCTGTTTGTCTTATTCTTGGCCTTCCTGACAGGAAGCTTCTCAACAGACATCACAAACGACTGTTCAACCTTTTAGCATATGCTGCAAGGAAAAACATTCTGTTATCCTGGATAAAGGGGAAGCCACCAACGAAGAAAAACTGGCACAAAATGATCGTGCAGTGTATGCCCATGGAGTTTCTTACATGTATGCTGCACTCAGCAACTTTTTACAAGGTTTCCTTAACAGAAGTGACACTGTCAACCAGGACACATAAGATCAATGAACTGCACCTTACCCTGAATATAGCTGTAATGGGAGTCATGTCTGCAAATGTGAATGCGGGGTGCCTAACTGACTGACTTACCTTTTCATCTTCTTGATCCACCTTTAACATTTGTAAGATGTATAACCTGTTTTGTGTATCTTATATTTTCTAGTGGTCTGTCCTTTTGTAAAATGTCTGAGCTGCCTTGTTTATATTCTTGTTTGTTTGTATGTACGTTTTTTTTTTTTTAAACCCCAATAAAAATATGATTGAAAAAAAAACACTTACAAGTTTTGCCCAAATAAGGACATGGCTGACTTGATTGACAGGCAGGCACCTTGTAGCTGTTAGCGAAAAGGCTAAAGGCCTGCATCTTCACCTCACACTAGCTCGGACGAAATTGGGTTGTGTTCAACATTTCCAATATGGCACCTGCTGACAACTGGCTTCAAAACAGCAATCAGGAATGGATGGGTGAGATCACAGATACGTCCATTATTTATACAGTCTATGGGTTAAACCCCTTTGCCCTCAAAGAGCAGTGAAGCCACTTGTTCCTTTACCTATCAAAGCCCTGGTTGTAGAGTTTCTCCATCTAAAACATTACTTATACAGAAAACGCCCGCCCCCTTGCTCATCTCACTCCAGTGTCAGCCATGAGTACAAAACACAAGGAACAACGATTTAAGGGCAAAGAATATATTATACACTCATATATGTATGAACCAGAGAGAAAGTTATGCTAAATTCCGTGCATTCATAATGGATGTCATCAGGCGAGGACAGGGTACACTATGGAAAAGTCGCCAGCCAATCACAGGGCTTGTAACAGACCACCAGATATACTCACACTTAAGGGAAATGTCTGGTGAACAATTTACCTAACCAGCATATTTTTAGACTATGGGAGGGTTCTGGAGAACCAATGCATGCACAAAGAGAACATGCAAACTCAACACAGAAAGGCCACAGCTGTGATTTGAACCAAAAACCTTCTAGCTATGAAGAAACAGCTCTAACTACTACATCACTATGCAGCTCCTTTTCTGAAATTGATAGCTTTTTAGAGCCTCAGAGAAGAAACATGTTTACACAAATTGCACAAGAAGCTGGTGATCAGCTGCAATGCTAAAACACGTGAATGATTTCTTCCCTTGTCTCACTAAAAGATCTTTCTCTTTGTGCTGCACAAAATAATTACAGGCTCACTCACTGTTCCACGCATCAAACTCTTCTCTAAAATCTTAGTAGTGCCAGCCACATTTCAGAAACAGAGAGGACAAAAGAGCAAACTGTTTAAAATGCGACCTAAGCTTAAGTGTCTGCTTTGATTGTACAAGTAAAAATGTGTCTTCTACATTACAAATGCTACAACTGTCGCTTTGTCTAAGTCCATTCTGGCTCTTGTTAATTGTGACTTCTTTTGTTACCTTTGCTTCAGAATGAGACCCTTGTGTTCCACTTACTCATCAAAACTTTAAAAAATAATTTTTGGTAACTCACTAGTCTCCTGATTTTCTTTCTTTGCTGGATAACTTGACAAACAATTAAGACACTGAAATAACACATTTTAGCCAAAAGGTGCAACTGTCATTTTTCAATTTTATCTTTTTTTTTTTGTACTTTGTTCTTTGTTAACTTTTCCAATAACCCCAGCTACAGTCTGTGGCTCAGCTCTGCAAAAACAGATCCTGCTGCGCTATGAATAGGTGCATGGAGGAAGAGAAGAGAGAACTGTTAACCCTGTATTGATTACAACCAAGCCCTTGAAGCTTAACATGAAGCGTCCACCACCCTGAGAAGAACCTTTGCTCTCAACATCTCATCATGATCCCCCACAGTACACCTAGTCACCTGTTTCCATGCTGGGCTGTTGATTCAGAATCAATGCTCTGATGGCTGCCCGTGGCCACAGCTGTGTGATCTCCACCTAAGCTTGTTTAAGGGAAACGGGAGTCGGTTTGCACTAATGAAAAACAGAATCTACAATGTGCTCTTTACAAAGGCTACTCAACACCCAGACATCACATCACCTCGCCTGTTATCAGCCTGAACCTCTGTCCTTTCTTTAAATATTTGTGAGGACAGATCAAACATCAGAGACACTGAAGGACTGACCTCTGACGCATCGCAGAGAGCAGGGCAGCAGTGTGACCTTTGTGAATTAACAGACGCCAGAAACCTATAATGGCAATTTTATTGTTCCTTTGTATTTTGCAGTATGAAAAGCTTTTAGTAGCTGATAGTCAGGTATTGTGTAATATATCACAACAGGGATATTACAAGGATATTATAGAAAATAAAAAGAGCAGCAGATAAAGGTTGTAATGAAGGATTAGGTTGAGCTTTATAACACGATTTGTGATTGAAGTGGGAAGTGGTTAATCTGTAAACATCGATTCACGCGCGTCAGTTGGACTGCACCTGTTGATCGCCTGGCAACACTCCTCCTAAGCTCCAACCCGATGGTCACACACGTAATTAATCTGCAGATCAATTCTCTTCGGGGCCAACTGAAATACCACAGCGCTGGAGAGCGGATGGACACGGATACAGTCCTGCGTAAATTTGTGTGAGAGGCGCGCAGCTCTCCAGAGGCGCACGGGACTCCGCGCTGGATCTGTTCTGAGCGCGTGTTCTGTGTCTGGGTACTGAGGATTCAACAAGACACGGTGAGTATACGACTTCTTTGGGTGTGAAATTGCAGTGTTCTGTAGGTGAGTCATAAGCCGATCTAAATGTCAGAGCAGTAGATGTTGTAGTTGAAAAGACGCAAACAGATGCATCAATTCTGCATGATTGAGAACAATTTCAGAGATTTTATCTACAAACTTATTTTTCAAATTCTTGATTATGCTTGAGTTGAGCTTGTTCTTGATTATTCCTCGGCATGTCCTTTCATCCAAATACATGCATTATTCTGACGCTGCAAGAGATGAGATTTTGAAAATATTGTTTACTTTGATTTGATGGGTGAGTAACCAACCAGTCAGAGAGTCTCAGGTGTCCTTGACAGAAGGGAAAAAGCGGTGATAAACCCAATTTATCCAAGACACATGCTCGGTCTGGCAGGTCTGATACATTTATGTCCACTTCTTGACGGAGATCAGAAACTGTGATTCAAATAAGTCAGACTAGTTCTGCATATGGATTTGTCTATTTAAACTACATGGCTGATTTAATAGCGCCAGTTTAGTGAACAATCTACTGCCTTTAAGATGTGAGACCTTTTCAGTGAATTGAGCAAGAATATTCAAGACCTATAATACAGGAGTGGAAGAAAAGCGACTAAATCAAAGCGAGAAAAAAATTTACATACTCTACTCCATCTGTACAGCATTAGACACCCTATATCTTCATGTGCACGATTTGTCTGTCACTAAGAAGTCACCAAAAAGTTGTATTGTATCAAATGTATTCATCATCTGATTTTTTTTCTTGTCACATATTTATAAGCCTTTGTAGTGCGACTTTTAATTAACTAGCATCCAGACTACTGTAAAAATTGTTGCACATTGTGGTTGAATCTGGAGCAGAGACCTGACCTCTACTAGCCTGATTGTAGGCACCTGTTTTTGCTACACAAAGTATGTTTAATACTCAGCTCTATCCTTCTTTACAAAAAACAATATTTGTGGTCGAATCAAATTTTCTAAAATAACTCCTCAACAGGTTTTTAGTAACCATCAAATCTGAACTGTAATTTGAAAGTGAAGCAGGTGTCTACAAAATCTAACCCTGCGGAGTGAATTCATCATCCCTGTGCCAGCCTTAAGTTCACTTTGTATCCTGTCATACTGTCATTATATTCAGCATCCTGGACGTTCCCTCAGTTGCGCTAAATATAGTAATTGCATTGAATTGATCTAAATGGATCCAGCACCTCCTGTGCTGTGAACACTAACAGAGTGTATGGACAGATAACCGTCAAGAGCAAATCTGAGTCATTCTGCTCTAACATTCAATGGTTTTGCTAAGAAGGAGCTTCACTAGGACCACAGCATCAACAGGAAGCTATTTCACAATGAGTTATTGATTTAATTGGAACAGGGATTCTGATTTGATGTTGAACTTCTCACTGTTTGTGGTTCTGGGAAGTTTATTAGGGGATTTGCCGTAGCTCTCTGGCAGACGAGACACCTTTAGGGCTATACTTATAGGAGGAGAGAAAGAAATAGAAAGAAAAGGGGAGGAGAGGAATATGTCAGAATTTATAAGAGTGCCGGAAGAGGTGCGGTCCTGCGGTCCTGCGGTCCTGCGGTCCTGCGGTCCTGCGGTCCTGCGGTCCTGCGGTCCTGCGGTCCTGCGGTCCTGCGGTCCTGCGGTCCTGCGGTCCTGCGGTCCTGCGGTCCTGCGGTCCTGCGGTCCTGCGGTCCTGCGGTCCTGCGGTCCTGCGGTCCTGCGTACGAAACTTTGCTATAAAGAAACACAAAATGACAGTTAAGGACAACCTCCTTCAAGGATGATTTGTATAACAGCAATAAACCCACTCTTACAACATCAAAAAGGGACAAATTTGTGTCAATTTTATAAATATAATTGTCCAATGGAAACTCAACTGTACCCTAATAAAGGGCAGTCATCACCAGTAGGCTACAGGGGTTTTCACAAGACTGAAATTCTGCTACAGAAAGGTCAAGAACTATGAAGGAACTTGCTTATTAAAGTGTAAAGCATATTTGCATTTAACAGGATTATAATGAAAGGGACATGTTTAGTGGGTAATACTGTATATGTTAATTAGTTATGCCGGAAACTGATTGCCAGGCTCATAAAGATGGTTTCCCCCACTCCAGGTTGACATCAGCCCCCTGGGGATGGAGGGCACAGGCAGTGGCTGGCCAGCTGAACTCACCCCTCCCTGCGTGATTCTGCATGAGCTGAATATGAATGACAGCGATCAGGTCTTCGAGGTGGCTCTGCAGAACGGCTCCTCCAAGCGCAGCAGCCCTCAGTTTGTGGGTGTAGAGCTGTTGCAGTCCTTCAAGCTGCTCATCATCCCCTGCTACACCCTAGTCGCTCTGGTGGGCGTCTTCGGCAACTACCTGCTCCTCTACGTCATCTGTCGCACCCGCAAGATGCACAACGTCACTAACTTCTTCATCGGGAATCTGGCCTTCTCAGACATGCTGATGTGTGCCACGTGTGTTCCCTTCACGCTGGCCTATGCCTTCAATCCCCATGGGTGGGTGTTTGGCCGCTTCATGTGCTACCTGGTGTACCTAATCCAGCCTGTGACGGTGTACGTGTCGGTCTTCACTCTCACTGCTATTGGTGTGGACAGGTAGGTGATAATGAGCCAATGGTATGTATAAATGAACCCCCTTAGAGATTCTGTAGTCTCATCTACATGCATACTGCGATTCACAGACACATCCCTAAAGGTAAAAGGTTATTAGCCTCAAGCATTTATTCAAACTAGTCAGTGTGTTTTAGACTACACAGTAATGCCATGGTGAACAACTCTTGTTATACATGCCACACTTGTACTTGAGATGTATCAGAGATAACACCTCTTGAAGAGCTTTTCTTCATGCACTACAGGGTGCTTTGATGATGAAACTTCTGAATGTTAACATGTCTAGATAAAGGACACGTAAGTAGGGTAATTGTTCCCACAACAAGCGTTTTCTACAAGGCTCTTAGGATTCACACATGAATACTAAGCTTTGTGCTTTGGCCTTGCATACATTGGCAGAGCTGGATTGGATTTTCTGAAGCTAAAAGCATTTCTTTTTTAGGTTGGTGCTTTATATTTAGCATTGCCGGCTTTCTGATGTTCTAATATCTGTGGTGCTTAACAGCTGTGCTCTCTGTTGGTGACTGTTGCTGGCAAGCAAGTGTAGATGCTGCCATTCTTTTTCCAGCAATCATCTCTAGTTTGTCCAGTTTCCATTATCACCAACAGTTTGATGCACACCCTCATATAATTCAGCTGAGATTTCCTCTCTGTTTCTCCCTAGATACTATGCCACAGTTCATCCTCTGAAAAAGCGTATCTCTGTCTTGGCATGCACCTACCTCCTGTCCGGGATCTGGCTGCTGTCCTGTGGTCTGGTGGCTCCAGCTGTGGCTCACACCTACCACGTGGAGTTCAAGAATGAGGGTTTCACCATCTGCGAGGAGTTCTGGATGGGCCAGGAGAGGGAGCGGCTGGCCTATGCATACAGCACCCTCTTCATCACATATGTCCTGCCCCTGTCAGCTCTCTGCATCTCATACATGTGCATCTCTGTCAAACTGAGGAACTGTGTAGTGCCGGGACACCACACCCAGAGCCAGGCAGAGGCCCAGCGCATGAGAAAACGCAAGACCTTCCGGCTGGTGAGCCTGGTAGTGGCAGCGTTTGGGGTGTGCTGGATGCCCATCAGTGTGTTCAACGTGCTGCGAGACATTGACATTGACCTGATCGATAAGCGCTACTTCCTGCTCATTCAGCTGCTCTGTCACCTGTGCGCGATGAGCTCCTCCTGCTGTAACCCTTTCCTCTATGCCTGGCTGCACGACCGATTTCGTGCTGAGTTACGCAAAATGTTCACATGCCGCCGTCGCATCGGAATCTCTGCTAACAACTGCGCTACAGCCAGTGTGGTCCTGTGAAGCTCCATTGTCTTGGTTTGTCTACTTCTTTGTACACTAGAGTATACTCATGTCATTCTGGCAACATTTACTTTATACAGAAGTACATAGGTATGTAAAGCTCTGTTAGCACTACAAGAATTTCCCAGGACCAGGAACTTTTGAGGAAGTCAATGCATTCCCACCAGGAATCAGGAAGTCTCCAAAGTTCCCTTCATCAAAGGTGGTAAAAATGCCTCATATCTACCTTCATTCAATAGCATTTAACAAAAACAAAAGAGACATAAATCATGTTACAGCATTAGCAGCAGCTGTAAACCTCTTGCTTGTACCTCAAAAAAATAGGTGTGGTTTGTTTCTCCCCAATATGGACCACGGCCATATTATAAGTCCCGCCCCTTCTTAATTTCTGATTGGGTGAAGATCAAGAAGTGACATTTACAAGGGCAGTAGTGTTCCAAATCTATAATTTTTTTATAGCATTAATACATAACTTTGTCTTGAAGTAACTGCAGAGAAGGTTAATAATTTTTGTTCTTGTTTTACAAGACATAAGGGTGCAGATTAAGGGGAAATGTGGTTCAGTTATGCTACAAGAAACCCCTTTTTCCAACAAAGCGTTTTATTACGTCACGTCAGGGATTCAGGCCCCCCCACCTTGTTTCAGTACAATGTAAAGTAAAGGCTTAAAATTCGGGCTGACTTCTCCAACACAAGCACCTTTAAAATAAAGTATTAGGACGCTGTCATTACTCTCTCCCCCTCTCAATTCAATTCAATTAAATTTTGCTTTATTGGCATGAACAAAGACATGTTATTGCCAAAGCACATAAATTCCCCTCTGTATCTGCCTTTGTCTCTCTCTCTCTCTCTCTCTCTCTCTCTCTCTCTCTCTCTCTCTCTCTCTTAGTTCACTTTTATTAGCATTGAAAAATGCAAAACAAAGAGAGAAGACGGAGATGCAGGATAATTATGGGCTGAAGTGACAAAGTAAAATAAAATGTGTTCCTAAGCATAATGACTCCTCTACGGCTGTATGTATCAGCGAAAGTAAGGACTACACTAAAGACTGCAGTTTCTGGTTACAGAGCAACAAATAGACAAAACAATCTGCATGATAACACTCAGATACACACTATAAAATGTGTGTATCTTCACCATAATTTATTATTATGGTTACTCAGTTATTATGAACTAACAACCTGTGATGTGTACAAACAGTCAAATACGGTTGGCTAACATCGCTCACTCACCAGCATTCTCCTCATCTTCACGACTCCTGTGGCCGTTATTTCTTCTAATCCTGTCCTGTTCCTGCTCTCTTTGACTTCAAACAAGCTCATAATTAAAAGCTTGAGCACCGTCGTGTGCAGGTGAATTAACACTTTCTTCCTCCTTACAGACAAACCTGGCATTCAGATCCATATTTATTCATGTTGAACATTAGCTTAACCGGCGGACTCCGCTATGCTACACCACATCCAGTTGTCTGTTTTTGAAAGTATAATAATTCAAAAAATTGCTCGAGAAGCTACTGTTGTTTATTAATTCATATACTTAATTGGATAAAAACTTTAAAAATAATTTTCCAACACACTGATTCACTGGGACCATCAACCTGCATGTTGCACTTTTAGACCCAAAAAAGGAAACGCTAGGACCAAAAATCCCAAGATATATTGGTGGAAACAAGGCTTTGACTGCTACAAATGTGGTCCAGCTTTGACTCAAAAAGCAACCACATTATTGATACCATAAGTTGGTAGCCAAATTAAAGAAGCACTGTTGGTTAGGAAGCCCTTAAAGAGTACTCTTGTGTACACTGTAACGATTGACTTTTGTTTTGTAGTAAAAAGTCTGATATCATCAGAGTAATACTGAATCCGATAGACCACATTTGTCTGTCTATTCCACAATCCTCCTTACCCACAATGCAACATTACTTGGGACAATACATATAACTCTGTTTGTGACAAAAGGCTTTTTCTGTATGCAGCAACACACTGCAAAACCTGTAAAATATGCTTAACTGCTGCAGTTCCACTTTAAGTTTGAACAGCATACTTTCAATTTATGAAAACGAGGAGAAAATATTTCAAACTAGCCTCCAGTAAGAGTTGCTTATGCAGGGGAAAATGGAACTTGTTGGTGGCAATTTTCAGCTTTGTATTTGAAGGATGGATTGAGGATTGATTGGGAGTACACCACAGTGCCCCTGTTTATAATAGAGAGCGATTATGTCATGCGGTGTAACTGTGAGTGTCTCAGATTTTTAACCAGTTTTTGGACAAAAGTTGTTTAAGGCACAGAAAAGGATTGCCAGGCTTCATGCTGGCAGCTCAATTCTTCTTCAAGTTTATTTTTTGTACATACTTTATTTTAAGAGAACACTCCTACCTCTTATCTCATATGTTAAAGAAGAAGAGATATTTTGGACACATTGCTGATTGAACCACCAGAAATCATGATCTTCAAATGCATCACCTTTAGTTATGAAAATAATAAAATGCTCATCTGCAGTGTCTTAATGTCTGAAATGCATTTTTTATACGATTAAACGTGTTTCCATGGCAACGTTTGCTTGTTATTCTCGATCATTCAGATAAGTCTAAAGACTCAGCAAAGCTTGCGTAGCACATCTGAATGTTAATGGTAACATAGATGATGTGTAATTCTTCATTGTTGGTTGAACTTTCCTAAGTAGAGGCATACGATCATCGTAAATAATTACTGACACAACAAACTGCTTATACAATTAGTGTCTTTATTTCAAATAAACCACATTTCTGCTCAGCATCACTTCTTTCTGAAGCTTATACATGAACTGTAGTGTTACTTTCATGTAAGACAAATACACTACAATATATCAGGATGCACTTCCTGTGAGCGCTCACTCTGGGAAAAGAAGAGAGGTAGCCAACGACTGTACATTCAGCAGATCAGACAGAAAAGTCATGAAAAAGGTAAGGAAGGCACAGGTATGTACATTCTGGAGAGTACTGCTTGCTATAGTTTTTGCTGAGACATAATAAAATAATACAAAGGCATAGATGCAGGGTTCACTCATTAGTGTGGCTTAAATATAAAGACAAGGCTGGTTTGTAACGACAGACACAGGGTCTATTATCGATTCTTTGATTATTAATCATTGATTATCTCTTGGTTTTATTCTATAAATACAACACAAAAATCACAGGGATCAAAACATCTTACATTATTATCAGAAGAGTTTGATCCTCTATTTTACCTGCATAACATTTCAAAGGATGTGCACGAGCTACATATCAACCTCATGGAAGAACATCTAGTGTTGCTGCTGTGTACAGTACATAGTAGCTGCTTGCATTTTATATTGCTGGTTCTCTAAAGAATAACTGCTTAATGTAGTAATAGGCACAATATAACAGTTTTAAGGACTGGACAAGTAGACATTCATCTGTGGTGAGTGAAACAGTGGGAATATAATTAGCCGTTAGGAGTAATACACGCCTGTATTTAGGCTTAAGAAGGAACATGAAAAAATAAGACTTCAGAGGGCGAAGGATAAGTCACTTATTACATAAAGAATCTTTACGTTTTCAGCTCTTAAGGTCATTATTAATAGCGTTAGCCTGCAGACATGCTGTACAAGTGAATTGAAATACAATGTTTATATTAGAGAAATGCAAAATTCTTACCATCATTAAGTGATGCATGATTTTGGAATGGTTTTTAAGGCTATGTTAGTGATCATGTATCACATAGAAATGTTACAATATTAAGGGTGAGAAAGGCTTGGGAGTCGTTTTAAATAACAAATATTTCCTCTGCATTATTGGTTCATTAAATAAAGCTAAAAGTTTAACAAGTATGGTATACAAATCAAGATGTTGAATATATCTTTGCATAATGTTTTGTTTTTAGAAAAGTTCCAGTACCTTAGTGTCAAAACAAATATATTCAACGGCTTATACATTGCTTGTTATTAAGTAATCGCTACAACTTATATTTCTATCAGGAACTCTCCCAGCATACTCAAACCAGTCTGACTTTGAAGATTAAAAAAAGTGCTTTTACTCTGAGACCTTCATAGAGATCTTTCAGCACACAGTGGCACCAGTACCATCGCACACGTACACGACCGCGTGCTGAGGTGGGACTGTCTTCCTCACACTGGTTTTGCAGAGTTGAGAGAGTTCAAGATCGTGGGTTTCTCTTCGATGACGCGGACCAGCAGGTTGTCGATGTACTCCTCCAGCTCTACGATCTTGGAGTCCTTCCTGGAGAGGTCGGTCTGCTGCCTCACCACCAGTGTGATCAACTCCTCCTGTGTCAGCTGGGTGTAAGGTCCGGTTTCTACAGAGTCTCCGACCTGAGGATACAGTGAACCAATAACATTAACCCCAGAAGAGAAACTTTCAGTTCTCCTGAGGGAAGGGTCAGCAGCTCCTCTGGCTGCTAAATATGTGTCTGCCTGTCCCAGCCTGAAGGACGAACCATCCCATAATATTTGATTTTAGGTGAAGGTTTTATGAGCATATCGCATCAAGTGAGGAAATTGAGATATGCTGTATGGGTAATCGTTCATTAATGCGTATAAAATATGTAATATATATAATATGTAATGAATATAATATGTATTGAATATAATATGTTATGAATATATATGTAATGTATGTGTATGAATTGTATGTGCTTTGGCAATAACATGTCGTTGTTCATGCCAATAGAGCAAATTAAATTGAATTGAATTGAATACATTCAGATATATACAAACAGGTTGATTGAATTCAGTGCATATGAAGCTGTTAGGGCCTTTTGGTTTGTTTGTAAAGAAAACACTCAGCAAAGGGCTTTCTTGAAGATGCAGGGTTGACATTTGTTATCTTAAAGAAAACAAATTCCACCTGATCCCCTTATGTCATGTTTATAATATTTACCTACAGTGTAAAAACTTCTTTGGAAGACAGATGTTTGCCTCATTGTTGACAACTGAGCAAAAATCTGATGAGTGGAAATCCTGTTGGCTGACCTTTTAAAAAAGAGTCTACTTTCTGCTCTTTTCAACAACAAACATTAACTACTCCTGACAATATTTTTAGTCAGCTGGCAAAGGATGAGAAAATATATTCACTTTGCAAGTGCCATCTGTGACTGCAATTATTCAACAGCCAACTACAAAGATTAAATCATAAATCAGAAAAATGTCCCTCATGTGAGAGGATGGTAGGACTTTTTAAGTTATAGTTCTCATGAATCGTCCAACATGAAAATACAAATAACCTGCAGTGATGTGATATGTCAACAAGTTTGCTTTGATCATTCATGTCAACATTATATTACCTGGTTTTTCCCTGGTGTGCTGTCTCGGGCTTTTATCTCTTTCCCAGCAGGGCTGCCGAAGGGGTCAGCTGAGCTCATGGGCTTCACAGGATGAGGCCTGGAAAAAGAAGGCATACATCGTCATAAAGCCTTCGAAGGAAATCCTTCATGAACAATAATGCGCTCAGAAACCTTGCAGAGAACGGTTATTAATATATGAAAGGAAGGAGAAAAAAAAATGAAGATATTTCCTCGTGTCTTACAAATCTTCCAAATAATCCCACTGTGATCTAAATGCAATGTTCAGAATACAACTCGAAAAGAAGCCAATTTCCAAGAAATCACAAGCCTTTAAAGTAGTCACACCCCCAGGGTTAATCCCAACACCACCATCTGCCTCCCGATACAACAACAGCAGCAGCCCTCACTCCATATGCAGTCTACATAAACAGTCCTAAAATGTATGCTCTGTAAGCAGCCTGTTCAATCTCACCTGCGTGCAGACAAGGCTAGCCCACCTCCATTGCTATTCTGAGCACTGACAGGCTGAGTCTCAGAGGGCGAGACCCACGCTTTCCCTGATGCTTTTTCCCCTGAAACACCTCCTGTCTTAGACGAAGGTTCCTCCATGACTACAGGGAGGGGCTGTGAGGAGGTTAGGTTAAAAGGTTCAGCTCCAAATGCATCCTCTCCTCTGTAAAGAGAGCTCGGTGTTTTCACAACAGCTTGAAGCTTTGGTGTGACCGACTCATCTTTTGCGGCGAGGCCTCCATTTGCTGTTGTGCTTGTTTCATCGTTACGTACAGGTGCTTGTGGAGATTTGGACTTGTTTTTATCCAGATAAGGTGTAGGTTGTGGAGGCTGCTTTTTTCTGCTGGAGTTCCTTCTTAGAAAAGAAAGATCGACTTCATCTTTTTCCACGTTTGAATTGCTGCCATTTAAACTAACAAATGGATCTGCTGGTTTCACCTTACTGAAAATGTCATCTAGATCCGATGCAGTCATACCTCGATCTTCCAGTTTTGGGCCTTTTTGGACGCTGCCAGCAAAAGGATCTTTTTCCTTGTCTTGCTTCGGCTGTGCCCATGGATCTTTGGTGAGAATCTCAGAACTAGGAAATGGGTCAAACTCAACAAAGCTGTCCTTTGAGTGCCTTTTGTCTGTGCTGCTCATATCCAGACTACTTTGGACCTTACTGCTCAGATCTTTGTCAGAAATGACTGGTGCCAAAGCAGAATCTTCTTGCTTTGATGGCTCTTTGCCATTGGCTTTCTGTCTGGGTTTGGCTGTGGGTGGCTCTTTGTTTGCACCAACTTGCGTTTGTCTTTGATCGTCTTGGGGTGTTGAGTCCCAGTCTGTCTGGCTGGTTGGTCTGGTTGCATTCAACGCTGCAGGTGATGGGCGCAACACCTTCTTTGCTTCATCCCTAGACCTTCCTGGGAGACTTTCTCTGCTTGAAACGTCAGTGTTTGCAGGTCCTGTTACTGGAGATTGATAAGACCTCACAGGGGGCTGGAGAGCACTTTTCTGGCTTAGTCCTAGAGTAAGATCTGTCACTGATCGAGGGGATGTAGGGGCCACCGACTTAGGGGGAGCTGGGGCTGCTACTTTTTTTGAAGACACAGGTTTGGTCTCCAGAGCATGTGGTTGATAATAGGTCATAGCAGGACTCTCTTGTGTGTATGAAGACCTAAGTCTGGGTTCAGGCTCCTCTGGACCATCCACGCTCATCTCTGGACCAATTAGTTCAGGGTCTTTGTTTCTATGATTGACTTCTGCAATTATGTTGTCCCATCTAGGCTGGCCTTGCACTCCGTGCCTCCTTTGAGGAAAAAGGGTTTCATAATCAGGAAGCGGTAGAGTCGGTTTGTTGCTCTGTGGCATATCTACATCCACGTATGCAGGGTTCCTGATCTCTCTGACAGGATGTGAGGGCGGTAGAGGGGCTCTTTTCTTCCTATCCGCCATGGTGGGTGAAGATCCCACGGAGGACAAATCCTCTGTGCTGCCACGAGGGGAACCAGGCGGGCTTTCACTTGAATTGGATGGAGCCAAAGACAAGTGGAGGTTGGGCAAATTATCAGGGGACTCTAAGAGGGTGGGCTCAGAGGTGACTGGGGAATGACTCGGCTGACTGGGGGATTGGGAGTCAGCAGGTTCAGACTCCTCAGACTGAGATGATCTGCCAGAGAGTGAAAACAAATGCCTGTAGGTCAGTGTGACCATCACCTGAGGTCATTTCCATCAATGTACAACCCATCACCAGTTTAACTTGTAGAATACATGACATCAAAAACTGTTAAATTCAAATCTACAACCAAAAACAGGTTGGCCTTAATGTAGTTCAATTTGTACCTAACTTCACAACTTCAATCACACGGCTGCCACAGTTCAATGTCAACCAAGAAGAAGCATCTTACAATCACACGTGCCATAGTTCTGACTCCATTTTTAGCTTTGGTCCGCCCACATGTTGGCTGTCAAATATGAGAAGATTACAACATGACATTCTTGCTTTAACACTCTAACATGTGAATTCTCAGATTATTATTACGACATCAAAATGCAAGATCACAACTAAATAATAGATATGACTTTAAACACCCGAACTACCAGCTGCTATCAGCTAACCCTCTTGAGCACATAGACTGCTGTAACATCAATGATGAATGAAATCACAAGCCTCTTACCATTATGAAGCAAATACAAAATAAAAGTCAGAAAATAACTGTGAAAACAATCTAAAAACCAATTTAGATCCACCGAGAAGTTCTCAAAGAAAGGAACTCTGTGGCGCAGTCACTCCTTATGAGCCCTGCTCAGTCCACTACCTGTTCCACAACATCCTCGCAAACATAAGCCCCACCCAGATTCCCATCTGTGCAGGCGCCAAACCGGTCAAACTGGCCCATCAACAGCCGTTGGGTTGAATTGAAAGTTTTGGTAATTCAAGAGAGTCACATGTTTGAGTCAAAGTTGTGAAATTCCCAAGTTTCAGTTTAGCCAGACATGGTGTTTGGTGATACTTAATAATGCAAAACATCCTCTTAAATGGCTTCTTCTGATGTGTTTTGTGCCTTTTGTTTTCACATGGATGACACAGAAAACAAACAAGAACTCTTTCCTGTGCAGTTTCTGTAAAACCTTCTTTTTGGAAGATCAAGCATAGACAGTATGTGCAGTTTCTCTTCTTCAATAGTTTAGTATTTAAGGTAGCGTTCAAATTCCCGCCAAGCAGGTCTAAAAACAGTGTGACTACAAGTAAACAATAGCGTAAAACTAACATATCATTGACCTTATTATGTAAGTGTGGAGCAAATGTTGAAAGAATGTAGATTAAAGAACAGGAAGCCTACCTGGGTTTGACTGCAGACACTTTAGCAGTGCGGTTGAGGAAGCCCAGTGCAGAGGGGCCTTGTGGGTTGAAGCTGGATTTCTGATTACTTTCATTACTGCTGAATCGAGGATCTGAGCTGAGGGAGACGTCCTCAAACGGGTTAGAGGAGTGGTTGGAGACTGTTGGATCGGGGTCTTTTGAGTTGAAAAGAGGGGTTGGCGGAAGCTCTTCTTTGATAGATGGTGGCGCTTCCTCCTTCTTCTCTTCCTTCTTTTTGATGATTCCAAACAGAGAGGACAGTCTGTCGCTCATGGAGGCCTCATCCTGGCGTTTCTGCTCCTCAGCTTTGCGCCACTCCTCCTCGAGCCTCTGTTTTTCCGCTGCTTCCTCTTCCTGTTGTTTCTTCCGCCTGGCTTCATCCTCAAGGTAGCGCCTCTTCATCTCCTGTTCTAACTGTATTCTGCTCTCCTCTTCTTCCTGAAGCCTCTTGGCAGCTGCCCTGTACTTCTCCTCTTCCTCCTGCCTCTTGGCCTCTGCTATGCGCTTCTCCTCTGCCTGTCTTCTCTCCTCCTCCTCTAGATGGTGCTGTTGCTCCAACATTGACATGTCTGAGGACTCTACCTGTATGGAAGGCACAGGAACACTAAAGGCGTCTACAGGGACTTCAGAGGTGTGTTTGCGGACGTCCTCCACAGATCCTTGGCCCGAGCTGTTCAGACTAAGAGTAGATCCACTCTTAGATTCTTCCTCAGTGTAAAAATGGCTGCCATTGATGCACACGCTGTTCTGGTCACTTGCGCTCTGCTTGTTGCGACCCAGTAAGGAGAAAGGACCCTGTGAGACCTTACTGTCAGAGCTGCCTGATCGCTTGTGTCCCAGGAATTTGAATTTCCTTTTTCCTGAGGGAGGAGAGACAGTGAAGCAAAATGATATTGTTGTCATGCAAAACACCATTATTTGACCTGCACTGCGCTGCAGAGAAAACACAGTACTGTAACCATACAAAGCACGCAGAGTGCAGAGGGGTAAAGTTACCTTCAGGAGAGTCTACATTGAGCCCTGACGAGCGGCTGCCACTAGGGGAGGAATTCTTCTCAGGAAGAGTCCCCAGAGTAGACATGGACTGTGAGATGTTACGCTGCAGGTTTGATTTGGGCGCAAAGAGTGTTTTCAGCTTTGATTTCTTTTTGGTTCCTGGGAACTGATTGAGTGACTGCGCATCAGGCTCTCCCTCACTGTCGGTGAGGACCTGGCTGACAGAGGGAACGATAGCTGAAGCAGAGTCAGATAAACCCTCCTTCTTCTTCCCTCGGACTTTGTCCTTCAGCTTGGAGATGCGGGAGCGTGGTTTTTCCTTCATTGAAAGGTCAAACATGCTCGCTGACATGTTGTTTCTCATGAAAATGAGATCCAGCAGCACCTCCCCTCGCACCTTGTCCTCTTTTCCACTTTTGTCCACCAGTTTGAACCAACTGCAAAAGAAGGAAAAGATGATTCAGAATGCTTTCCTTTTTGTTTCAGAGGAAAACAAGAATTCCCCCTTTTAATGTTTTAATGGAATTATATTGTACATCAAACACTGATACATATCCACTAGTTAATATAACTCATTGCCCATAATACAACAATTTAAAAGCATGACCAGTTTTCATCTGACCTCAGGGCCCTTTGCCTTGATTCAATGAGACGTAATAAAGCAGGTCACGTCGTATCTCAATGATTCCATGGAAACTAAATGAAAAAGTAAGATCTTTTTTGTGTTTATGCTTTCTGTGGGTATTAAATTCCATTTTTAGATAAGTTATCTAAAATACATCAAGGAGAGACATCAAACTGTTACTGTTAACTTCTCCTCAAAAAACTATTTATGGGTTTAATGCATCCATTTATACTTGTATGATATACTGATATGTTGGTCCATGTTTATTTGGTCCAACTCCAGACATATCTCTCTATTGTGCTAAACGTCACTTTAATTTGCTCATTTTCACTTTTGTATAAATGTATGCTCTTGTGATGTATTGTTGTTTTCATTGTCATGCTATCATGATGTGTTGTTTCCATCTGTTATTTATCTCTATCGTTTGGTATGAACTCTGTTTTGACCTGCCTGGGACTATGAATGAAAATTAGCCTTATGGCTAACTTTGGCATATTTACATGGATTCTACGCTGAAATGTTCATAAATATGCACTGTGCCTTTAAATACGTATACACTAAAATATACTTTTTGCTATACTTTAAGAGCACGTGGTGACCATCCTTTTATTTTTAACAAACACACTTACAAATTGATCAAACTTAGAACAAAAACACTTCATTGATTTATTTATATTTAAAATAGTCTTGATTGCAGGATCATTTGGTGCATTGCGCTCAAATGCACAACAAAAATGAATAAACCATAAATCATTCACACATTGTGATAAAAAGTATGTTTGGGTATCACATGGTCTTTCTGAAAAAGGGAGCAATATGAAGTAGAGATGGGCAATGATTTTCGAATATTTGAATATTCGTTCACTTTGTAAAAATCGACGAATTGCTTACAATTTGTCATTGTTTTTAACAGTGTCTTGTTGTAATACGGTATTCCCGCCACAACATTAAGTAACAGAAGAAGAACAATGCTAACTGCATTAAGTAGCAAAAGAAGAAGAAAACATTAGCAATAGGTGATTTCTACGTTTCTGAATCTCACACTACTACACACTTCTTTCCAGAGACTGAGCATGGCTGTAAAATTTAAACACACGCCACGCCGTGTCACAAAAACACTGATGTAATGATCGAGACAGAAGCTGTCAGTGTCTGCTACTAGGCAGCACCTCGTCCTGCTGCAGGTTAACGTAACTGCCACACAAACCGGCTGTTAATGGGACGTGTGTGTGTGTGCGTGTGCGTGTGTGGGAGGGGGATGGTTATTTGAATAATCGTGGAATAGATGCCAATGATTATCGAAAAGTGTTTTGGCTTGAAATGCCCATCCCTACTATGTAGACATCACTGTGGGCTTAAATAAAGAGTCTTGGTCCATACAAATGTAATTTAACCTTTAACTTAGGGTTTGGCAATAAATCAATAATGATAATTATCGTGATATAATTTTATATAATTTTTCTCAATATAAATATAACAAATGTTTGATACAATTTTGATATATTTAAACTGTTATTACCACTCCCAACCACTGGAAAGGCAGGGGGACACTTAAGTGCCTTAAATGCTAGTTGCAATAGTCTTAATACACTTAATTAAATATACTTTCAGTTTATTCAAATGTAATAATTTGAATTGTTTTATGTGATAATTACCGATATCAACTGATAAGAAATATTTTATCGTTATAACATCTTTTTCAATATCTCCCAGCACTTCTTTAACTGCTGCTTGATACCAAATCATATATTTAACCTCAGAGTCATTTGAAAGTGGGTTGGCCACGCCATGTTAACAAAGAAACACACTGAAGGTGGGGTTAACTGGGTTTACTGCAAGTTGAATATAAAAAAGACTACATGCTGTAAATAGTCCTGTGTAATAGTCTGTAATAGCTCTGACAGTAAATTCTCGGGTCTGTAGTTAGTCAGCTCCGTCTTGTTAGACCTGAGACTGACAGGTGTCATTAACTAGTACACTGCTTGTTCCAGTCCTTGTTTGGAGCTCTATGCCAACCGCAGATAAAGCCCAACAATCACAGCATTGTTCGACTTCCCCCCTCATGTCCTCTCTGTTGTACGGGATCAGCTCTTATTGTCTGTAAGGGAAAAGTAGGAGTGTTCTGGAGAGTCCTTTCTAAAACCAAAGCCAAAACAACCAATTAGAGCCATTACATGCAGACGCTTCCTGCTTGAACTAAAGCCTTGCTATTATTAGCAGGACTACTACTGGAGCAGAAGTGCCCATTATGACAAGCTTTTCCCCTTTTGAACTCTTTTGTTCAACAGCAGAGTCCTCCAACTGTTCCAATTGCTGATCTTTACACACATTTACGTGCGCAGAGTTCAGATGTTACATTATGTGTCTGAACACTGCTGATAAAGTGAAGTGCACTGATGCTACCAGAACATCCGACACACCTCAGGGTGAACTCATCTCCAAATAGTAACACTTAGTCACACATTATCATGACACAAAACAACACCGGGGTGGATCTACATTATATCTCTCTCTATTATTCTCTTTGTAGTTAGTTTTGTTTATCCACCACAAAAACAATGTTCCATTATAACAATACAAGACTTTGCACATCACATGAGAGAATGTCATGTATAAAAAAAGGACAGTAGTTCTGATTGTGGGATACAACTTTGCAAGTCTACCCTGTCTTTTGCTGCAGACTTTCTATCCATGTCATACATAATTATTGTAAATCCCAATGGAAATGATCCCTCCACAACAATCTCCTGCAGATATTTCCAGAGATCCAACATCCACGTGTCAAAGAGGGACATCCAGTCATGTGACGAGTGGTTGTCATAAACGTTCCACCTCTGTGAAGAAAAGAATCCTCTAATGGGGTTGAGGAATGAACGGTGAGGTGGAGAGAAAAGTGACACCAGCTTGACTTGGGATGGGCTGCAAATCATTTGTGTGGCTGAAATAGAGCTGTGCAACCTTAAATCTGCCCTGCACAAGCCTTACAGAGGTATCAGAGGGATAAGCTGACTTGTTGTTCATGTTTTGTTTTGTTTTTTATTTCAAATTTAGCAACATAGAGCACAAATTGTGATCAATTTTGTATGTAAATAAAGATTTTAACAAGATAAATAAGCACATAATTACAAAAGCTGCACAACCTCCAGCCGCGAGAACTGAAGCCAATGCGGAAGTGTTAAAAACTGCAGTTCCTCGAGTGTCAGCTTGAGGCTGGCTCAAGAAATGCCGGAAACCACATACACACCAATTAAAAAAGCTAATCTTTACAGCAGAAATAAACATGTTTTACAGCCTGGTACAAAAAATGAGTGTAGTCTTTGTAGCTCATTTCTCGATAGGCACACACTGTATGGGTCGGGGATTTTTTCATAACACAGCAGTTACCAAGATATCAAGATTACAAGTTTTTCATTATGAGAGGTACAGCTGACGTGATTGACAGGTCGGAACACTGTAGCTATTGGCGAGGAGGCTCAAAGCCCTCCTCTTTACCACACACTAACTTGACAGCAGTTATAGTTGTGCTCATAAGTTTACATACCCTGGCAGAATTTGTGATTATTTTGGCCATTTTTCAGAGAATATGAATGATAAGAGAAAAAGAAATTTCACTCATGGTTAGTGGTTGAGTGAAGCAATTTTTTTATCAAACAACTGTGTTTACTCTTTTTATATCATAAAGACAACAAAAGCTACCCAAGAAACCATACATTCTGCCAGGGTATGTAAACTTATGAGCACAACTGTAGGTTGAGTTCAGCATTTCCAATATGGTTGGCTTCAACCTGCGCTTCAGAAACAGACGGGTGATGTCATGGATACTATGTCCATTACTTATACAGTCTATGATAAATACACAGCAACTTTTAGTATTGATTAGGGTTGCAAAGGGTCGGACATTTTCCAGTAAATTTCCATGGGAAGTTAAGCTAGGGAATTTTGGAAATATTCAAAACTTTCCATGGGAATTAATGGGAATTAACTGGGCTGTAAGGGTTGGTGTCCTCAAGCTTCTCAAGCCTCTGCAGGATTCTAGAAATCATCTGTGCATGTGATGGAGGAATGCACAGTGCATGTAGGGGGCGTGGTCTCAATAGCCCTGCAGCAAGCAATGTGCTATGTGTATGTGATTGAGGAATAGCATATTCATCTGTACTTGCATGAAATCTGGTTGTTTACTTTCCCCAACTATATTTAAGTTCCCTATTAAGAGCCAACATTTAATTTAGCACATTCCTTTTTTACTCCCATTAATTCCCATAAATTCCTTTTAATTCCGATGGAAAGTTTCCAACTTTGAAAATTCCCGGAATTTTGCAACCCCAGTAGTGATTAAGTTTTGAAATTTTGAAATAGCCAGTGAATGCATCACATTTTCAAAGTGGCCAAACAGACACTGATTCAGTTTGTGGAGTGTGAGAAGTTTCCAAAGAGCCACTTCTGTGTGGAGAAATATGTGCTATGAACTGTGGCAACAGCTGTTGGCACTTCATGATTTCATTCTGAAGCACTATGCAGGGTTATATGGGGAACCTACAAAGGTTTAATCTCATGTTATTAAAAATAAACTGAGGCATGGTTATGATGTCTGTCACTGTGCTGACACTAAGCACACAGTTATCATGTGGAGTGTAATGTAGCAGGTTTAATTTGCGATCACTGTTTCACCCACTGGAACGGGCTCTCTGGAGAATCACAATAGCAGTCAGGAAAGAAGCATGGGAGTAAACCAACATTCCTCAAACACTTTCAAACATTCGGGAGGATCTGCTCAGTGTGATGTAATGAAAGTTAGCTTGAGCCTAATTCAAACATCCCTTGTTTCCCTCCCTAAACCCAGCACCATGCATGCCAAGTCAAATAATTGCTAACTTGTGAGTGAGTGAGTGAGTGAGTGAGTGAGTGAGTGGGTGAGCAGAGCACAACACAGACACCAACCCTTGCAATGCAACAGAGGAACCTGCTGGTTGTTCTTGTCTTGCAGCTCGGGTTAACACCGCAGAGACAATGCATTTTTACAGTTATTAACAAAACAACTGGGCGTACATGTTCTGTTCTGTTTGTGCAGATTTAAAGAGCCGTGCCCAACGCATGCTGTCATTGGTCTTGCTGGGCAGGTTCCCTCAGTTAATAACCGTCAAGGGCACTCCTCTCGTCTCATGTGTAATGATTAATGAAAAAGTGTGTGTTTATCCTGTGTCGACGACAGATAAAGTTGAGCCAACTATACTGAAAGATACAGCAGACAAGTCCCTCCAAAATATGGATTCACACTCACTGAGAAGTGGCACTACGGTTTTCAAGGACCATCAATGACAAAAGGAAAATACTTAAAGCAAACTTTCTATGAGAGAAAGAGAGAGAGAGAGAGAGAGAGAGAGAGAGAGAGAGAGAGAGAGAGAGAGAGAGAGAGTATGTGATGGAAGCTATTCAGTCCCATGGCTGGGCTTTTTGTTTACAAAATATCACGGCTCAGGTATCTCGACAACCGAGTCTTACTCCAGTTGGCTTAACAACTGGAACCCAATACTGTAACTGGATATCCTGCCCTAAAAAGAACATTTTATCAACTCAGCTATAAGATGCAGCTTTTCTGCAAAAAAGTTGGTATTTTTTTAACATTAATGCCAAACATTTTATAGGCTCAGTGTCTAACTTTTATAGTGTACGTGATTTAAAAAAACACTGCCCTTCCCAAAAAGAAGTCGCCACCTGGATTTGACGAAACAAATAGGTGGGAGCCTTCCATTGGACATTACGCACATGGAGACCTGACGCACAGCTGCAGCCGCCAGCTGTGCGCAACACCTTTAACAGCTTATTTATTCACATCGAACATGCTTTAAACTTAAAACACCTCTGAGTGTAATATGAGACCACATGATGTTTGTTCCACGTGATAGAAAATTGAAAACAAAAATGCGCTTTTCAAGTAATTTCTTAACAATCAATTAATCGATAATCAATTAATTGATTGTTGTGAAAAGATGCCACGGTGAACGTGTGCGGTACTCAAAGCTAAAGGCGGTCCAAGGAAATATTAGAGTTAAGAGTGATCCTGAATAACAGCGGTATTGATCCGTAATTAAAATGATAAGCCATAAAAATAATTCAGAGCTGCTGACACTTTTAAAAAATCTCTCTCTTTTCTGCACTCATAAATCCCTCATACCTGATTTGACTTCAATTCTATTTAAAAACAGTGATTTTTTTTTCTGTAAATAGTCGACAAGTTCTCATTAATGTCTGATAATCTGTGACAGTGAATTGTCTCTGTTGTAATATCATACAGGCTGATTAATAAACTCAGATAACCCAATTTCATCCTGAAACCACTTTTATATAAAAGCAACAGCAGAGCTTCCTTTTAGCAGGAAAAACAAAGTTCTCAATGTCACAGCCTGTATCAGCTCCTTTACCTCCTGGATCGTAATCTAACACCCCACGCTTCAATGCCAAAACAGCAACATCCAATACCCGGCCTGCACACTGGGTCCTGAAGGAGGCCAGGAGAACAATAAGGAGAGTGGTGGCATTCAGACTGGAATTTGAATAAGCCAGGAGTGAACTTTGCCATTAAAGAGTACAGTAAAAACGTCCTGAGCAAACACAAGATAACATTTGAGATATGACGGAGCAATAAAGATATCAATGAGATCACTGTCACACTAAGCTTTACAGGCTGAGAACCACAGCATCACTCAGACTTTACCAAAGGTCATTTTAGAAGGAAAAAAAGCCACCCTCAGCAAGTTTATTCAGTGTGGGAAACAGTTATATTAGTCTTAATTAAACTGTTTATTTTTAAAAATCTCACTTACATAAGAGGGTGTGTAAATACAGATTTAACTCTAATGCAATGTTTTATTTTGATGCCTGGTACACCCGTGTCACACCCATTCTACATAAAACCACAGATGTCATTCTGACTCATTTAACATAGTTGGGCGTGATCGGCAGACGTGTTGTACACTAGTAAATAGCCCTGAAGAATGCGCAGGATTAACAGCACCAATGTGGGAAAATGATCTCCACATAGGCGTCACTTACAAAGCTGGTAGTGACACAGTTGTACGTTTTTAGGAAGTAAAATTGTTGGTCCAAAAGGGAGGGAGAGGGAAGTGATGAGATCAGACTTATCTTGGTCTGTTTTCACACAATCCTTAAAGTTTCTGTTTTGTGTCTCAGACACTGATAAGAGGAGGGAGATTCTATCTCAGTGTTAACATTTCAAGGTTAATAGATTATGTTTTCTTCCCTTTAGTGGCCTGACTAAAATGCTCTGAGTTTGAGGTAGGTTATTTACACAAAAGTTAACTGAAAGGACAAACATAAACTTGTGTCCAAAACAAGGCAAGAGTGGACAAAAGACTGACGGCTCATATTAGTATTGAAGTAAAACAAGGAATTCCCTTCAATGCCTCGTATATTGTGTATGATTTATATTGTGTAAAGGTAAAAAAGTGCCAAATTTACTGAAACAAGGAAATTTACTCTATGCTTTTTTTCTTCTGGTGTCTTAAAGGTCAACTATCAAAATGATTACTTTAGGTCATCGTGACTTTGAGTGTATAGGTGAACTTTTTAATGATTAAACCTAAATTATTGACTTGTAGTTTACAAAAAGGATGAGATATTTTAACTGTTTTAAGACACATGTCAATTATGTCAGTCTCAGCGATGAACACTCAGGTGGTGTTGGACTACTGCAGAGCATGTGGATGGGCCGTTTTCATTCTCTTAAAAGTTGCAGATGCTCTAAAACAGGCGTGTCCAAAGTACGGCCCGGGGGCCATTCGTGGCCCAAGGTCCATTTATTCATGGCCCCAAGATTCCATCTTAAAAGGTGTTATTTATAGCAAATAAATTAATCACATTCTGAATCATCTGTACATTTGCAGTTTCTTTCAAGCGCACAAACAAAAATAAAGTCAATCCAGAAACGTCTCAAAGCTTCATATGGACTACTTGTATAAAACCAAAGCTCTGGGAATTCTGTAAGATGGCAATAAAGAAGAAACACAAGAACTCTTAAAGTTGACTGGTTTTCAAATTAATATTTTTATCATGATGAGAAAATGTTCTTCATGAACACTAAAAGTTCAGAAGACACAAAAGAGGGCACAAGACAAAATCAAAATTATGAATTTGTGCAGAAAAGGCAAAATTTGGTGCAAAAATTTTTTTCACAATGCAGGAAAACTATTGTTTAGTTCTTAAAATGTTGTCTGCTGGTCAGAAAAGTCTTTAAAACAACATGAAAAAGAAGTGTGATCTTGATCCTGCCATAGGAAAATAATGAGGCAATATTTTTCCCACACTGCCAGACCCTAACAAAAAAAAACATTTCCCCCAGAAGAAGATACAGTATTCTAATGTGTACTTGGCTTGTGGAGAACTGAGGACTAATTAGTAACTGTTTTATTGAGAAAATATGTAAAATAATTGTTATTAAATAGATATTTCATATATAACTTTTATGATTCCTAAGTCTCAGTAGGAGCCACTGGCCCTGAGGTATTCTGACAACATCAAATGTGGCCCTCTTTGAAAAAAGTTTGGAGCCCCCTTCTCTAAGATATGGTGCTGCTACATTTTGGCTAGAGAAAAGTATGACATTGTGGATTTAAACTCCCACACATAAGCCAAAAGTTGGGAAAACACCTTAAATGAGAGTGCAATCCCAGCTTTCTGCATATCATCCTGTAGGTGTTGTGAGTGATTCTGCACAGTGGCCTACATATCGGTGTACTCACTCTGTCTTTTTTCGGGTTTTGTCGTCATACAGATCCAGCAGGTTCACCACAGCCTGACCCAGAAACTTATCCAGTCCCACTGTAGCCCGGTGCATCACTACGACATGCAGAGTGCAGCGTTCAGCATTTCCTGGGTGGAAGAGTGGCAGGTCAAATGAAGCCTCCTCTTTCCAAACAGGAGCGACAGTTTTCTCGACCACGGAGGTTGAGAACTTGTCTTTGGCCACTTGGATGATGGCGTAGGCGTCGTTGGTGCCATTCTTGCCCTTCGTACGCAAGTTACGACCCTGATGCACCGTTACCTGGACACTCGTAGGGAACCACTGCTGGCTCTGGTCGGCCAGAGACATCCTGAAAGTCCGTTAAGTGTATCCTGATTGTTTTTGATCAAATAGCTCACTGTGTTTGGTTATTGGTTAACCCTTCCCGTGGCTGTGTTTTGTTTTCCTTCTTCGGCGGCCTCTGCGGTCGGAGGTTCAGGCTACCTTGTCCGACTTCAGTTCAGGAAGCTCAGGTTGATGTCGTAATGCTTCTCCCTCCTCTATAACTGCACTTTAACAAAACTGAAATTACGTTAAACCTCGACTAAACATAATAAAACTATTACTATCCTGTGTAACCCGACCAAGACATAACTGCGCTATGACTAAGTCCTTTAGGAGGCTTTCATTAGAACGTTTCCCTTGCCTTGCCTCCGCTTAGTAAAACAGTTTACTTCCCTGATGTTGTGAGTCCCCGCCCATACTCTACATAGCGCTCTGTGATTGGCTGATATTTCCGTCAGTTTTACAAACCCCTTCAGTGATTGGACAATGAAGGAGGAAGGAGTCGAGCTGTTGTGGACCGTTAAGCAGCACTGACAGTCACTGATCAGAAATCAGCTTACCAGAGCAAGGGACATCGAAGGCATGGATAAGATACCAATTAATACTGAACTGGTTTCAGTGATGTTCATTCAGCTTGTATATACGATAATCATTTGTATCTCTTTGTTTTGGGTCTAAAGTTGTAAAATATCAGGTTCGGGTTACTTTATTTGTATCCGTAGGTAAACTTGTTTTGCAGCCAGTGAGGTGTTAGGTCAATACAGAGTTAGAAAACAGATGTCAAACAGAACAAACTACTTAACCCAGGCATGGCTAAAGTACGGCCCGGGGGCCAATCGAGGCCTAAGGTCCATTTATTTATGGCCCCAAGCTTCCATCTTAAAAGGTGTTATTTATAGCAAAAACATGATTCAACTTCTGAATCACCTGTACATTTGGGGGTTCCCTCAAGCGCACAAACAAAACTAAAGTGAATCCAGAAACGTCTCAAAAAGCTTCATATGGACTACTTGTATAAAGCCAAAGCTCCAGGAATTCTGCAAGACGGCAATAAAGAAGAAACACAAGAACTCTTAAAGCTGACAGGTTTTTAAATTAATGTTTTTAACATAATGTAAAAATGTTCTTGATGAACACTAAAAGTTCAGAAGACACAAAAGAGGACACAAGACAATATCAAAATTATGAAATTGTACAGAAAATGCAAAATTTGGTGCATAAAAATTGTTAAGAACTCAGGAAAATAATCATTTTGTTCTAAAAATGTTGTCTGCTGGTCAGAAAACTTTTAAAAACAACACGAAAAAGAAGTGCAATGAAATCCAGATCGTGATCCTGCCATAGGAAAATAATGAGACAATATTTTTACCCACGTTGCCCGACCCTAATGAAAAACATTTTCCTCCCGAAGAAGATAAAGTTTGCTAATGTTTACATGGCTTGTGGAGAACTGAGGACTTCCTAGTTACTATTTTATTGAGATTTTTTTTTAAATAATTGTTATAAAATAGATATTTCATATATAACTTTTATGATTCCTAAGTCACAGTAGAAGCCACTGGCCCTCTTATCAACATCACTTCATAAAAATAAAAATGAAAAATAAAAATGTAAAATACAATAAACAAAAATCTATGTCATGTAAAACAATTGTATTTATATTTAGGGCTTTCCAATGTACATTATAATAAAAGTTTAACATGAATTTTAATGAAAAACAAGTGAGTTATCTGCATGGAACCATGATCTGTGAGAATTGAAGA
The DNA here is from genome assembly GCF_009762535.1 of Notolabrus celidotus. NCBI lineage: Eukaryota > Metazoa > Chordata > Actinopteri > Labriformes > Labridae > Notolabrus > Notolabrus celidotus. The sequence continues at coordinate 23,950,933 of NC_048280.1, forward strand.
ACACCAATGGACCAAATCTTGATTAAAATAGTTAGTAATGGAGTTAAAAATTTGATTAAAAAAATGTGTGTTGGGATTTTTTGGTGTTCTGACACTTTTCGATAATTGAATTGGTTGGTCAAATTGACCCGGGACCATTATTGTTGTTTCAGAGAAACAAACATCACAGGAGGGTTAATGTGCAAAACATACAAAAATATCCTAAAACTAATCTAACAATAAAAATGGTAAAATTAATAGACATGATAAAATGATAAAAGTGCTAAAGGTTCCATTTAAAACACATATCAGAAAACAGTCAACCAATAAAGACTAATAAAAACTATAAAATCACATGAATAAATAAGAAAATCTGGGCTCAAGTCTTAAAATTGGAGGCTGACTGTGGGATAAAAGAAATGCTATTGCTTGTTCAGCTCAGTAATAGCAGCAGGAACAGAGCTTTTCTTGTACCGCTGCATCCTGCACCTAGGGACTAAAAACCGTCGTCCAGAGTGAAGAAGCTGGAAATCACTGTGCAGAGGGTGTGAGGCATTGTTTAATGTAGAGGTGGCTATCCGCTGTAGTGTACAAAGATTCTTGGTATGCCTGTGGCTCACCAGTCAACCGGCTTGACCATTTAACAATTTGGTTTATTTAATTACTTTCCTTTAGAGAGATTTTGCCAAAGAAAAGGACACAACAGATTCAATAAAAGCATGGTAGAACATGGTCATAATTGTTCGATCAATGTGAAAGATTTCACCAACGTGAAATATATTGGAAGGTTTGAAAAAAATAAATATTACTGAAGTAGTAAATGAATATAAAAGATGTGCCATAGGCTATCAATACATGAAATTCATTTAAAAAAAATATCAAAAGAAAGCTGGAAATATAAAATGTGAACATATGCATGCAATATATCATGAGGACTGCAATACCAAGAAACTTGATAGCTGAACCTGGCCTTCAAGATCATTTAGTGAAGAAAGAATTCTGCTCATATTCTATAAATAGCTGGTTGATACTGGGGCCTGGAGTTAAGAGCAAGAGTTTCATATGAAGCCATTTCATGGGTTTGTGTAGGGTAGAACATGCAAAACTGATTATGTTTCACAGACTAAATGTGCTCATTTTGTTCTGTAGCCAGAACTGTAAATAATTAGAAAAGCCTGTGGCAGTAATGCGCATTTTGGTATATATTAAAGCAATTATATTGCAAATGCATGTGTTTAAATGTCATTTAGATCCCCCAAATAACTGATTAACAAACTCCTGGTTTCTCATACTAAAACTAAGGTTAGACATAGCTGTGACCCTTACAGCTTTACTCAGATAAGTCCCAACCTGAAATGCATGAAGCCCCTGATCATGATGGCACTGAAATCCACACAGAATCATGAACCAAACAGGTATATCTCAGTATTTATATTTCATTTCAATGAAAGGTTCCATAAGTCATGGTGACAGAGAACTGAAGATGAAGCTTTGGGTTTTATATCCTGAATACATACTATTCAGGGCATTTCAAAAAGTGCACACAGGGAACATGACACTAGCACAACACACTGACCATATTAAGAGACCTTACAGCTGCAGCATACAGTATGCATTTCTCTGGGTTTCATGAAGACTTCCTCTTTGAAGAACAATGGAAAAAGCCATGACAATGAGCTGCATAGTAGAAACACAATTTCCTGTCAACGTTATTTCCTGAGTTACAATAGTATCAAAATGTCTAAAAAAGGGAAGTATGATGTTTATGACTCAACATGCAGAATATGTGAAACACAAACAGATGGAGTCATAAAAAGTACTTAATCTGCATAAATCAATGTTGAAGTTTTTTTAATGTTATCTTACAAATTATTGCGAGAGTGTTTACTGTTTGTTTAGTATTTGGATGAGTTTATCACTGCTCAACCTGCAAGATTTGTCTGACTTGCAACACATGTATGATCCCTGAAAAAGACTCAAGAGTTCCTTTACCATCCAGGAGGGGGAAGTAATTTGCAAGGACTGAATAAAGTGGCTGCATGATAGAAGCAACTCCTGTCTTCTATTCCTGCGTAACTTATTTGATAAGTGGGGCTCTATCAGTGCTGTTTGGAGAACATCAAAAATGAATATTAAGCAATCAATCATATTTTCACAAGTCTCAAATAGCTTTTTTAATCCACTCTCGGCTTTGTACAGCCACAATGACGCAATAAGTCTCCAACTGTATTTGCATACATGTAACGCATACACACACAACCACACACACAAGCACACTCTCTCACACACACAGAGAGAACACACAAAAGCATACATTATTAGCACAGGCAAACAATGACATAAGGCAAAAATAAGGGTGGATGGTTGTCTATGAATTAACTGCATAAAGTTGAACTCTTGAAATGGACCTTCTCACCTTCCATTTCATGCAATGGTTGATATGCATAGAAAAATTACTAAGAAAAAAGTAAAGCTTTCATCAGACATCCAAAATCAACCTCATATGCTAATTCAGAGATATATTGTACATTTTTTGCAAAATGAATAAAATAAACGAGTATCTAGTGTTTGAAAATTACAATACAAAAACCTGCCTTGTTATTTTTTTTTTAACATTTCACATCAAACTTTTACAATGTAACAGAGGCAAAAGTACCAGTTTAGGGTCCTGGATGCCTCCATGATTTAACTTCTTAAATTATTTAATTATAATAATCAAGAGACCATTAAAACATAACCCAGTCATTTAAAGAGTCCATTAAGGTCATGCATAGAAGTTCACATATAAGTGTAGGTTACACTGTGGTTTCACTTTTCCACAAACCACTCTTCATCCCAACAGAGCTCTGTGATTGGTCAGTGCCACTCATGTCCTGCTCCAGCTCCAGTACTGACTTTTTCAAGGTGCCGTTTGGAGCAGCAGCCCCCGGCACAGTGGTGGTGACACTGTTCAAAGGGTAGGAGCAGCGCTTAGTTTCTCGCTCTGCCGCAGCAGCAAGTTTCAAATTGTCTTTGCTGGCGCATCGTCTCTGAGCACCATGCATGGCCGCTCTGCTGGCCATAGAGGGCAGCAGGGGAAAGGGTTTGCGGCTCCCGCTGCTGCCCCCGTCACTGCCCTCCGAGGGGCTTGTTGCCACTGATTCCCCAACGCGCTTCCCATTGGTTAGCAGACTGGTCTGGGTCTCTGAAAGGCTGTGGTGTATGCTTCCATTTTCACTTGTGGCCTGTTTGTAAGCCACATGTGAAGAACTGAGGTGATCTAATCCAGAGGGTCCTAAAGCTCCCAGGCTGCCCCCTCCTCCTGCAGTCCTTAGAGCTTTAAGGCGGTAGTGACCCCTGCCCTCACCTCGATGGTGATACTGGCCACTCCCTTGTTTAGTCCTGCTCCCCACTTTTCTCCTCTGGGGGTGCACAGGAGCTGCAGAGTTAATGATAGGCAGGACATTGTTTGTGGGCTTGGTGATGTTATCAGTACTGGTGCTGGTGTTGTTGCCTGCAGGGGGCCGTGCTGTGTTGTTTGAATTGTCTTGTGCCACCTGCAGAAGGTTGGTGAGCTTGCAGGGCCCCGGGCCAACACTACTGATTCCACTCGGTGTGGAAGATGACCGAGCTGACGAGGAGTTATGAGATTCAGCAGGTGGATGACAGTTAATAAAAAGCTGTGATCCTTGCTCAGAGGTCTGCACTCCACTCCCAGTGGTGCAGGTGTGTGTGTAGGTAGAAATCGGTTGGGAGCGACGATAACGTGGACAACATGCAAGCCATGACGCCTGCACATCCAGACGTCTGAAGCAGTGATGCACCACCAGAAACACCCCCAAAACTGTAGCAGCTATCCCATAGAGACAGCTAAACAACAAGCTGGTGCGCCCCGTCAGCCACATTGCCATGGCTCCACAACACCACAGAGCCACAAACAGGAAGTGAGTTGCCACCAGCACCAAGAACTGTGTCTTAAGAGAGTACTGGTCCTCTGGGGTTACAACAGGAGTAATAGGCCCCACCGCTGAGTCTGTGGAGAGGAGGCTGGTGCTTCCTGCTAGTGCAGGCTGGCTCTCAGTCACAGGGGTGGACAGGGTGGTTCCTGTGCATTCTTTGGCTACCCGGTGCCTCAGGCGGATCCCTGTGCACAGGAAATAGATCCAGGTCACCAACACCACCAGGCCAGCAGGGACAAAGAAAGACCCTAGACTGGGGCGCCACAACAGCCAGCAGCTGCAAGAGGCAGAAAAAAAAATCTGAGTCAGAGCAAAACAAGGAGATGTCTGTGAATTCAACTTATCACACCGAGGTATTCACTCTACCAAACAAAACAAGACAAAGTCAAGAGTTCAGATGGTTCAAGTTAAAAAAGAAGTACTCACTAAGGGCTGTTGTCTCCGTAGTTGTTAACATTGACAGCTGCAGTGATCCCACAAATGATAAGGGGAACTCCACCCGCTATCAAATAAAACCTTGAAAAACAGAGTAAAGCATGTTAAACACAATTTCCCAGCTGTAGATTTTTAAAGTAAATACATTCTTCTTTGGGCTACAGGATGCCGTTTGACCCTTTGGCTCCTGTGATGTTTTTAGAGAGTTCTTGTGGGTGTCCTTTTCCTCTTTGTGTTTGTATGTCTCTCAGTCTGTCGATAATCTGTGTGATCCTTCAGTCGCTTAGCACCCAGAGTGTTACAAGGGTCAGTACGGGTTCCAGAAGTCTGTGATTTATCGCCGCTTGATCCCATGTGGCCGAGTAGGCAACAAAGGGATGGTGGGAGGGCCAGTGAGGTCAGCAACACAGTGTAGGACTACAGCTCCAGAATCACAGGGGCAGGGGGTGGAGAAATATAGGGGAAGATTTGGAAAGACAGTGCACCCCTTGAACCACCCTGCTCAGATTTATGATGACCCCCTCTGCCTCTGTTATATTGGTTTCATACATTCCTCCCCCCTCCTTTCTTGGTCCATATTGGCTTGCAGCATTTTTGTGCCTTACAGCAATACTCTGTTATGTCCCTCCAAGTTTTCCTTTAAAAGAGAGGGACTTTGGTGGTGGGGCACAATGGCCCACTTTGACGCTTCACAGTCTGGGTGGTCATGCACAAGAACACCCACATCTGTCTTTCACATATGTCATATTGACAGAAAACAACTATCTCACAGTGCAGAAGTGGGTGAAGGTGTGTTGCGCTCACTGACCTGAGCATAGGTCGCTGAGTAGGAGGAGCAGGAGGCTCTCCTTCAGTTGGCCGCGGTGTTCTCCACACAGTCTCTTTGTAGAGGACCCTGGCGCTGACTCCGATCCACAGCAGGGTCGAGAGAGAGGAGTAGTGCAGGGCGATGCCCACCTGTCACAAGGTACAGTTTGGTGAGACAACAGGTTTACGTTCCACTTGTCAAAATGAGGACATGGTGATGGATGAGAACTTACTGCTTGGCAAACCACTGGGTAGCTGGTTAAGCTTATGCCTCCTGCATAGATGGCTGTTGTCATGGCAATGTGAAAGCAGGTATTCAGTAAAGTGTGCCAGCTCTTTCTTGATATATGAATGGTGCTGCAGAGGGAACAGAGCGGCATAATGAGGAGACGAAACAGATATGAAAAGGTGCTGCAAAAGTCTCTTTGTGTACATTCAAAACAGTACCTGTGATGCAGTATGTGAGTGATGATGATGGTGAAGAGGCAGAGGAGGAGCAGTGCAGTGCTAGCATACACCACCGGGTGGAGCACCCTTACAGAGATGGGTAAGGAATTGGGGAAGTCAGGAACCTCCTAGAAAGAGAAGATAACACAAATGAAAGCCTCAGTCAACCTTTGTGATCCATCATGAGTCATTTAAGTCCTTCCTTTGATGAGTTAAATGCTGAAAGTTGTCCAACCTGCAGCACAGCGTAGTTGCTGAGCAGAGAGCAGCGCATGGTAGAGGTGCTACTGTCACTGTGGACCAGCTGACAGCCCTCCTGGTTCCAGCTTCCCTGTTTCTCCAGTGCTTTCAGGCTCCACTGGACTGCCACAGCGTCAGAACCAGGGGACAAGTGGCGCAAGGACACCCAGATGGGCTCGGAGTGGTTCCACATACTGCAGCCATCTGTCATGTAGAGTGAGGGGAAATTACAATTAAAGATGATGACTAAAATGTTTGTTTGTGATTTAAACCGAAACATACGTCATGGAAACTGTTGTCTAATGAGTCACTTTTTTATATTCTAAGTTTTTGCCATGATCTTTAACACTGCATGATAGGTTTTTGCAACTCACACTGCTCCTAAATATAGGTAAACAGGACTTGTAGCTTAGACAAAACACATAATGCACGTTGTTTTTTTCAGAGCATCGCTATTGGCAGGGAAATTGGCTTCCTTGTTGACCTCATGCCTTTTTAGTTAATGGTACTGAGTCATTTCTTTACACATTTATCAACAATGAAAATTATGAGAAAAAGGCTCATGTGTGTTAATTGTCCTTCTGGGTGTATTTTAGGATTTCCTTTAAATGTGACAGACCAAGATTTCACAATTAAGTCCCAGATTGTTCCTCACCGAGGCCAACAAAGATGACAGGAGTGTTGACGCTACGTCTGCGTGAGTGCTCGCCATTGTTGCTCGAGTTCCCAGACAGAGGGAAGAACCTGCCCGTTCTGAAGGCTACAAACTGCAGCTTACAGTCCGCAGGAGCATCAGGAGGAAACAGAGTCACCGGGAGAGTCACGGAGGCCAGGGCTACTGAGTTCTGGAGAAGAAATAAGACTGTATGTTCTTGTGACTGCAGATACAACAGGTATACTGATGACACAGTGATAATAGCAGCCACAAGAAGGGGTGCAGCATGGCTCACCTTTAGGGGGAAATTGTTGAGGGAGGTGTTATGGGAGCCGGTGCTGCAGCGGAATCGAAGCTGCTGCTCATGAGTGGAGTCTCCCATGTCTGCTCCCAGGCTGCTTGTTGAGATGTCCCGACGCTGATACGCAGTGCAAGTTATGCCAGTGAAGTGGGCGGGTCGGATGAAGTGGGCCTCCATCACGATGTTCCTCGACACCTGTATGATTACAAAAAAAAGGTGACATTTTATCGATTAGTTCATTCACAGAAAAGAAAATTAGCTTTAAAACACAAGTCAAAAAATGCTCCATTACACCTAACAAAGACATATCAGGACAGTAGTTTCTACCATTGAGAAGTCCTGAGCATGACTGTGTAGCTGAGGCCAGGCCAGGGTCTCTAGAGAGTAAACTATCGAGCTGCATGCCCTCTTCTCTCTCTGTGCCAGCGCTAGGAGCTGATCATCCACCTGCATCAGGTTACTACCCATCTCCACCAACACCTCTGACAACTGGGACAAGAACACACCAAAATAATGGTCAAGTCATTATAAAACACTGCACACACGTTACCAGTATGGAGACATTTTAACATGCACTTCAATCTAACTCACCTCTCTTAACTGTTTGACATATTCCATAAACTTCTCCATCATTTGGGCCACATACAACACATCCACAGAGTCAGTGAAGCCTGCAGCCTCCAGGGTGTATGTGCGAACCTGATGAGCTAGAGTCACAGCATTGGACACGTTGATTGGCCTCTGAAAGCAAGAGCAAAAAGCAATGAAGGAAAAGACATGATCCTAATAAAACTGTTCAAACATCTAAACTGATTAAGAATTGAGGTATTGTTGGGACAGCAGTTCTGACCAGGATGAAGGTGTGCAGGACTCGAGTGATGCCGTTAGTGTAGTGACAGTCCGTATAGTTAGCATCCCTCCACTTTCCATTTTCATCACAGAATCTGGAAGCCTTTTTCTGCTCAAGACCTCCCTCCATAGATAGAGAAGAGTATCGCATCTGCAAGCAGTACTGATGAGAGGTAATGCCTGCCAGAGTCCTTGGCCACCTGGGGATTAAAAAACTGAATGAATAGAGGCCTATTTGAATCTTCAGGTGTGTTATCATAATCACTTTAACTCTTACTAACCTGAACTCTCCACGGTTGTTGACAACTTTATCCTCTGGACAGAAGGAGGCGCTGTTTTCCAGCACCAGTATTTCAACACTGCGAGAGGTGTTGCCCCGCCCGGTGGAAACAACACACTCCCACTCTCCTCTGGCCTCCGCACGTACGTTGAATAGAATAAGCTCACTGGATATAGAGAGCAGAGACAGTTCAATACCTACTCCAGTGAGTCTGCAGCAGTTAAATATTCTTCTTTATGCTTATAAATTCACTGCACAGAAAAAAAAGTGTCTTTCTGTACCTGGTGATAAAGGTGCAGTCATGCAACACATTGCTCTCCAGCTGGACACCCATCTCAGGGTCAGAGGTCACCTGCTGACCATTGTGGCGCCAGTGTAAGGTGGTGATCTTGTCCACCATGGCTGCAGTGCAGTGGAAAGGCAGGCGGTCACCTTTAAAGACCACCTGACGCTGGGATGGAAGCAGTGACAAGGTATGCAGCTCCAGAGGACCATCTGAGCAACATGATGGAAAGAGCACAGATGAGAAAAGTCACAATAATTTATTTCTTCTTCTCACTCATTACTCAACCTCAGCTGAATATTTCCACAGAAGCTATTATGAGTCTGCAGCTCTAGAGCAGATTAAATGCAGGCAGAAGCAAATTGGTAAATGCAACCCACAGGATTACTTGTCAACACAACTCCGTGATACTTTTAGAAATATGCCCCTGCTGAGCTTCTTCTCTGGATCTGTTTCAGCACTTCTGGTTTACTGATTCGAAGAAATATTGGGATGATTCTTAGCACGATGATGAGTGCGCTCTCTTTTTCATCAACAAGTCAACAGTCGCTGAAACAAAGCGGTGAACCGCCTCATTCATGTGCCCCATTCTAGCCCAGCTCTCACCACAAGTCAGCTGACTGTCCCTCAGTCCTCGCAGGGGTTTTCCCCGCAGGCTTCTTGGGTAGGCACACAGAGTTTCATCTCCCAACCGGGCGGAAGTGCTGCGGAAGAATCCAGGAAGCCAACGCAGTGCGCAGTCACACGATAGGTATTCAGAGTTGAAGTTCCTGGAGAGCAGAGGGATGGTCTTTTATTATGTGAGAAAAGACTTCAGTTATATCTCTACTTGCTAAGATACAGTGTTACCTCCAGGAATAACATATCATACCTGTACATAAAAACACTACCCTTACACTGTTAATTCATTATTTTCGCCCTAAAATAACAATAACGTCTTTTGCAAGAACAAGCAGTTCTCTTAACAAAAAGAACGAGCAAACCTTTGTTTTGATTTGAATTGTTTTTAGACAGTCCACTCTTTTGATTTATGACAGCCTGCATTCAAATATGTGTTTCATCTCCAAGTACCACATAGATGAATGTATCCTAATTCAAACAAATACACGTCAAATAAATTCCCAGTGCTTATTTAGCTTTCTCAACTGTCTTTGTAAAACACAGTTAGCAACCCAAGGTCAAATAAATATGAACAGAAAATAAATGTTATCTTTGTCTTGGATATTGATTGTTTTATTCAGATATGGAATGGTATGCTGCGCGAGTGAACTCTTTTGGAGTGCAGACAGCGTCTCAGTGTCTCATACTCACACTTGCTTGAGGGACGGCAGCTCCTGAAACACTCCAGGATCCAGGGTGGATATGATGTTGCCAGAGAGGTTCCTAGCAGCAACACAAGTACAAAAAAAACACGTTAACTTAATAGCTTTCCCAGTTATTGTGAAATGTACAAAACTTAGGAAACACATTTATCTTTTTCTTACAGTTTCGTGAGGTTGGTCAACCCCTGGAACATGACAGCAGTCAGGCAGCCAATGCGGTTGTTGGAGAGGTCGCTAGAAGTGAAAAAACAAAGGAATGTGTTTCATATTTCTGCAACAAGAGAACTCAACTCAGTCACAAATTGTGATATCATTACTCTTTCAGTGCCCATGTTGTTTTTGGGATACCTGGTCCAACAGTACACACCCAACATCAAGGAGCTGTAGTTTATTATAAAATGGTGATAAAGGTATTTCTGTGCCTTCTTTGTTTTCCACAGATAGAAAGATTAGATAGTTAAACATCTAAATAAGCATGACCAAAGTCTCCAACACTTTCCCTTATCTCTCCTCAATGGGACGCCAGTGAAGGTTTATCAGCAAAGGGGTAAACACAGGGCCCCTGTTCTGCCGTCCACCTCTGAGTGTGATGTATAGCCACAGCCAGAGAGGGATCTGCTCTGTTGCACCTCTGACATTACCCAGCAGAGAGCCGTCCAGAGCATGTGTTTATCTCCCCCTGTTTGTTTTGAGAAGCCCCAGACCTCGCAGGGAAAACACAAGAAGGGGGAGGAGGGATGGGGAGTCACGCGGGGCAGCACAGACGACTAAGTCTGACCCACGGCACAACCAGACGTCAGAGTCCAAAAACACAATGAGCGTGCATCAAGTGGCTGCAAACAGCCGTCCTGTCACATCCAGTGTTGGTCAGGAGCCTCAGCGTGGCCCTGAGGTTTCAACAGTGGTGGAGCGAGGCACAAGAGATGACACTGCAAGGCTCCCGCAAAGATCGGCGTAAACACTGTACTCGTAAAGGAGGCCTTTATTGTCCCAGAAACACCAGGAGCTCAATATAACATCTAACATGTGCAGCCAAAACAGAATCCTCTCAAGATAAATATGAGAGGATGTGCGTGCCTGTCTCCTCACATAGCTGCTAGGACAAGTTTCACACAGTTTTGGCAAACAATGCTGCTCACATATCTAAAAAAAAACTACCCTGCCTCTATCATTTTACAAAATTCAAATTCACAATTTCCAAGCCTGGCTTTATAAATGTCTATTAATATGTTTTCTGTTCTTAACACCAAAGGAATGTGGATCATGTTAATGTCTACTTACAGTTTCCGAAGCTCGGACAGGCCCTGGAAGGCTCCAGGCATGATGGTGCTGATTAAGTTGTGCTTGAGGTCCCTGTGGAGACAGAAAATATTAGGTTAATGAGAAAATTATGTCTTAGGTGAATAGTCTTACATTTTCAGACACAGGCTTATTTGCTTCCTCCAGCAGAGTAAGAAGAGAATATCATTACCACCCTCATGTTTTTTTATTATTGTAGCTGTAGCCAACAACTTAGCATAATGCAAGGACTGAAAAATGAGGGAAACTACTAGCCTGCACTGCAAAAAGCCAGCCTAAAAAGTAAAAATATCTAACCTCAATGAACCCAGATACCTTAAAATTTGTGTATTTTTACTGATAACAAGTGCATTTTTTTTGATAGAATTAAAAAATTAGGAGACTTCTTTTCTCAATATGTTGAAAAATATTCTTAAATTAAGTAATGAGGATCTTGACGTAATGAGATGCACTAGGCATTACCTTTCTTGAAACCAGCAAAGTTATACAAATAACTAATTTACTTTTCTTGATGGAAAGACAAAAGTTTAGAATATGTTTCTCATTATTTAGGATCATTGTCTACCTTGTAATTTGGAAGAACTTATCTGAATATAATTATAATAATAATAATAATAATACATTTTATTTAAAGGCGCCTTTCTCGGCACTCAAGGACACCGCACAGATAGAAATATATATATACACGAATTCACATTAAAGGAAACAAAATCAGAGTCAGAAATGAAAACAATATAAACTAACAAGGGGTAAGAAAAAAAATAGAAACAATAACAAAATGACAGTGCAATTGGAGTCGGACGGAGTAAGCGGTTTTGAACAGATATGTTTTAAGTTGTGATTTGAAATGGGGGAAAGAATCTGTGTTTCTGAGTTGAGGTGGCAATTATTTCTGTTTGAAACTGTTGAAATGTTTAAATATTAAGTGTCAGTTTACAGTACTGTGCCAACTGTACTAATATATAGAAGTACACATTTTCTATTGTTACATTCAAAATAAAACAGTGGATTACATTTGGCTGTCATTTGTTGTAACTGTGTGACGAGATACAATTGTGTCAAAGTGATAATTTCTTATTTCTTGCTTGAAATAAGAAATTATCACTTTGAAAAAGCAGTTTTAGGGGCACTGTTGTACTAGCGGTCTAGGCGCGTGCCCTATGTACAGGCGCTGTGGCCCTCATCGCAGAGGACGCAGGCTCGATTCCAGCCTGGACCATTTGCTGCATGTCCTTCCCCACCCTCTGCTCCCCACATTCCTGTCTCTCTTCAGCTGTCCTATCCATTAAAGGCCTAAATGCCCCAAAACATAACTTTAAAAAACTTGTGAGCTTTGTAATAGTTGATATTCTAGTTACAAGCATGTATTACTCAATATAGGTCATACAATCTCAGTCACAAGCTGTAATATCTTACTGAGATAATTTAGGACCCAAACACTCAAAACAAGTGAAACACTCTAACATTTAAAACTGCTTAATGGGAAAAACTATCTTATCAGGCTAAAAATAAGCAAATTTCACCCTTACCTGAGATATTCAATCTTACTTAGATTTCAGTTTTTGCAGTGTGGCTTGGTGAACGCTAACATAATTAGCTAACTAGTATTAGCCTACTGATTAGCACATTACATTTTGTTAGTTTGTCTGTAAGAAAACTGAAGAAGAAAGACAGCTGAAGTAGAGCTGTGGGCTTTTCTGGGCAATAAGCAGAAATCATGTAACTAGCAAAGAGTGCAGTAGGTTGCTGCTTAGAGCTAAGAGTTAGCCAGGCGAATACCAGCTGTAAAACAAAATATTAACATCTCCTTTGAAGCTATCATATGTGTAAAGGATAAAAAAAGGAACATTAAGTGTATTGATCCCAGAGATGAGCATGGCTAGCTGTTCCCCCGGTTCTATTTTTCCCGCTGATCTAGGCTGACCAGCTGCTAGCTGTAGCTTCATGCACAGACATGAGAGTGGTGTCAATATTTTGCTTGATGTGAACTGTTTCCTCAGCACTGAGGGCTTCTTTCTCTAAAAAGAAAGGAAGTGGAGACTTTTTTTAAGCCTGATTTCTTTAAGCCTGGCTCCTCCAGTGGGACACAGCAGGGTATTTCTGAAGACAGATAGGAAATCTTATCCCATCAGCCACCTGGGTTTGAGGCTAGCAAGATGTAAATCCTGAACCAAAGAAAATATTATTGGAGTCTAAAACTGCTAGAAAAAGGTTTGTCATTATGCTGCTTTTTTTATATAATTCATTAATCATAAATATTAATTTATACAGCTCCTTTGAAGATTGAACTCTAATCCAGCTCTTTTTTCGCCTTCTTCCCTCTCAACACACACAAACACATCCATTTGTCAAACTCTTCAGTCAGATGCTCCTCTCCATCTGCATTACGTTTTGAATTCAAGTTTTTTTAATAGCCAAATGGGGAAAAAAAGCAGGATTTTAACAGGTCAAGAGATGTTTATCAGTGGGACATGGCTGATGTGGGTAAGAATGGTATAATGTTCATACAGCATAAAAAAGCCCTCACCCATCAGACCATCCGCAGAGTAGGATTTCCTTACAGGAGCTCAAAAGCAACATCTCCATGGCTTAATTTTTTGTCTGTTTCACTTCAACCCAAGATGTCACTGTGGTAGGCAAACCTCAGGGAATTTTTCTGGTCCTTTTTCCGCAAAGATTATCTGTCATCGCTGCTCTCGACTGCGCTGCCTCACACCATGTTCAACCTCAGGCATCTCCTAACAATTCTGCTGTTCGCTTTCCAAGAGATGAGCTATTTTCATCAAACTAGGGCACGAAAAACGTTTCAGAAAACAGCTTCCTGAAAAAAAAAACTACACTATGCGGTATGGCAGAGATAGAGTCAGAGATCAGAGGTTTTGCTGTTGGTCCAAGCTCTTGCTAAGCCATCTCTCATATCTGGATTATAGACAGGAGACAGGTTATAATGATGGAGCAGAAGTCTCTGGCCCAAGACCAAAAGGCTGAGGTCTGTTGTGTTTGTCTCAAAGCAGACAGTCTTGGACTGCTCAGTGGAGATCTTTGATTGTGTGCCAGCTTGTTAGCCGAAACACTTTGCAACAACTTCACAGCTTCTAAAATGGTGGAGATTTTTCCACCTCTATGAATCTGACTGAGATGTAGTTAAAAAAAACAGTGCTTTGTTGCATAAACATAAAATTCATCTTGCAGAAAACATAATGGGCCTCTCATAATGTATCTACTAATATTTATGTCTCTAGTGTCACTCTCTGAATGTAGCTACATGTGTTTCTGTGTGTCAGTAGCTGCATAGGACTTGTTGAACAGGGCGAGGGGGGAGAACAATACTGCTGTTTCTAGTCTGTGTCACAGGGCTCATTAGTGCAGCGATGAAAGGAGAAGCACTGCCCACCATTTCCTCCCTCTTATGAACGTCCCTCCCTCCTGTCTGCCCTTTTCACACTCATACACATACATGAATTTGCTGTATAACACTGACCTCCTCTGAAATATGTATTTGCAGAGTGAGACGATCCTATAAGTCGGCATAAACCCCTGAAGACACCAAGTCATGATCAATGAAAGTTAAACACTGTATACAACTGGAATAGAGTCTGGCACAGGTTAAATGTTTTTAAATACTTCAACCAAGTCCAGTCGGGTAAAATGATTTGCTTGGTGACCTTCACAAATAACAATTTAAGCTGCAGCCGATTTAGACCCTGATGATTTTTGCATCACCTCTTAATAATTCCTCATGTCTGTTTTCAAATGAGCTAGGAGCTTTGATGTATTAAAGTGGTCATAATAGTACCTCCACAAGAATTTTCTTTGGAACATGTCCCACAAACTGCATGCCTCTGATCTTTCTCAGAGATGATGAAACAGAATCGCCATTGTTTCCCTCTCATGTGAGGCAAGGGTGTGTTCAACAAGTGACTTCTTCAGCCCAACAAATGTTTTATCACACCAGCGTGAAACTGATGTGACACAACAGATACCCATCAGCTAATGAGATCGGTTTATAGCGCATTATTTGCTGATGGTTGATGCTGTCCTCAACACCGATATTAGCTGATATGAAAGTGAAACCAATACATTGGTGCATTACCATCAGAAATGCATTCATAGGATATAAGCGAAAAAGTAGCCATATTAAAATAATTAAAACCTGAAATTAAAGGTAACAAGAATATTTTTAAAACATAAACATTAACTTTGCAACATTGTGCGAATCAGCTTGGGTTTTGTGGCTCTGTGGCTTCAACACTGCAAGCAGCTTAATTTGCTTGCATGTTCCCCGTAGCTTTGTTCCCTATCTTGTCTTTTGTGCTTCACATCTCCTCAATGTTGCTTTCAGCATGTAATGCCTGCTGCGCATGATATGTGGTGATGGAAACACCAAGGAACTGACTTTACTCTGCACTGTTCTACAAAATTAGGTTTACATTTTTTTGGGTTAAGAACTTGATGTAAATTAAAAACAATCAATTATTGTCCTTAAGAACATTAAAGCTTATTATACTTCCATTTTTATAAAATGTAAGAAGTAGAAAGTACAGATACTTGTGTTAGAAACAGGAGGGTGAACATAGCATTGAATCTGAAACACTCTCCTGAAGTACAACAAGAAAGTATTAAATTTAACTTATTGCTCAGTCAATTAGAAATAGAAAAATCATCTGCATTTCCTGCCTTGCTCCTTTACACCCTGCTTTAGAGGGCACAATGCTGTGTGACCTGAAGAGTATCTGCAGTCCATTATATCTGATACACGCTCTTATCACCAACTTGGGGAATGTGAACAGCTCACCACTCTGAAGTCAACAGGACATGAGGTCAGCATTTAGCCCAAACCTCAGATATTGTAAACCATAATCAAGGCTCAGTCCCCACTGCAGCCCCTTGCCTTGCCACTTCCTCACACTCTCAGGTTTATTTGCAGCTTTACTGCGAACCTTCAGTTTGAACAGCAGGCCTCACACTCAGGCGATGACTTGTGTGTGTGCCCTCTGGAGGAGACAGAGCCCTGCCTGACAACAGCTTCACAGCTCAGCGGCCCTCACACTGATGACAACAGCTGTCACCGAGCCAGAGGATCAGAGCTGAGATGAGAAATACTTCAGAGAGGGCATGAACGTGGAAATATCAGAGTCTCAAAGGTTAGAAGTTGCAACTTGTAGCAATGGCTTTCATATTATCTTCAGGAGCAGCGTGTACTTCTTCAAAAAGCTACATGATTGGTGGTGACTCATCATTGTTATGTCTTTGAGTTATGCTTTGCAACCTTGAGAGTGCACTGCTTTATACCCTTCGCCACATGAGGCCTGTGTGACAGACTCAAGCTCACCCCTAAACCAGGAGGGGCCATTGTCTGCTGCCGCAGGGGCCTAACACCAGCAGCTGCCATTAAGAACGTCTTTTCTCCTCAAAAAAACCTTCTTATAATCAATGGGGCTGGTGCGCTGCCATTCTTGAGAGTAATTTAACTACGGGTACAGGGGATGAGCACCTGGGCCCCATGCAGGCTGGAGAGGAGCGATGTGCTTGTAGGGCAGCAAGAGGGTAATAATGAAGACACGGTCTGTACAGCGCTCCAGACGTGGAGTGCTCCATTATCAGGAGCACAGCGGCCAGGTCTGGAGTGCTCCACTGACATTGTTTAGGCCCCCGGCCCCAGAGGGAGCTGGGAAAATGACTGAAGCTGGGGAATAGCCACTCATTATCGCCAGACTGGAATCAAGAATTTCCTGTTCCTGGAATTTCTTAATGGAAAGACATTGCATTACAGGGCCAACTCACTCTGATTTTTCTCTTGATGCAAAGCAATATAAGAAACTGCCTGAAGACAAAAAACAAACATTTAAGTCCACAGATGGATGAAAGCATGTTAGAGACAGAAAGCAAAGGGGGGGCTGCTGGCACCTTGGTTCCTGACAGAGGTCACTGGAGACCATTTTTGTGCCGCGTGTCATTTCCTGTCTAGTTGGCGTCTCTCGCAGAGGCCCTTGCTCGTTTATTTTTACAGTTTCCTTTTTCTCCTTTTTTTACAAGCTAGCTTTCCCCTGTAGGGAGGGGCAGGTGGGTTAGGGGATTCAGTGCTGAGCAGAATCGTCCCTGTGTATGGCCCCGCAGACCCCACCTCCCTACTCCTCAACACACTTGCTCACAATGGGGGCTCTGTAACACCAGCCCCTAACGTACTCCTGCCTTTCCCCCCAAAACAGGAAACCGGGATCTGCAGAGCTCTTGTTTTTCTACTAATTTCCTGCTTTGCTGCCCCTTCCCCAGATTATTTTCTTTATTTTTTTCTGGTTCCTCTCAGATTGGATATACCTAATCAAGCTTTTGTTCATGTGGAAACCAGTGGCTTTGCGGCAGCCTTGAAGCTTGAGACTGACTATTTTTACTATTGTATTCAAAAAACTGCTTCAATTTGGATCACACACTAGATATATTCCCATTCAAACTTTAACAACCACCACCTGATATATAACTACTGTAACTGCACAATGATTTAAACAAATGGAGCTCCAAGATCTGCCTCTGCTGACATGGTTATAAACTTTGGATCAAAGTGCAGATCATTGAGCCTCATGAACTATGAAATAGCAATATATATTTTTATTTAAACTATAAAATCTCCTCTGCTGATTGTGTGTTTCTGTAGTTTGCAGCTAGAAGGGCTGGGATTATTCTGCCATGGAAATCTCTGGAAATACAGACTTTCATTGACTTAAGATCATGCTTTCGGAGCGAAGGGGGTGTTGCCCATTTTTGCATCTCAGTCAAGTTTTTCAGGGTCAGACTTGACAGGCTCCTGAAGGATAGACACATGAAATACTGAACATTAAAATGTTATTTTCCCCCATTTCCCTATCACCGATCTTGAAAATAGGTCTGATTTTACAGTTTTAGTGTAGAGATATTTGATTCATAGGTCCCAAAAGTCTTATAAGTCACACAGACATCTTCACCCAGACGTTAGCAGAAGTAATAAAGTCATAAGACTGAAACGACGTACAGTAATAGCTAGGAAGGAAACTGGGACAAACGCCTCTCATTCAAATCATCAATGAATAGTGAGCCTCATGTCCGTGATTGAGATTTCAGCCAGTAGGTGGACTAAAGCATGTAGAGAGTGGGGAAGGGGGAGGAACAGAGAGAGAACCAGAGAACTGGGAGAGGGAGAGAGAGAGAGAGAGAGAGAGAGAGAGAGAGAGAGAGAGAGAGAGAGAGAGAGAGAGAGAGAGAGAGAGAGAGAGAGAGAGAGAGAGAGAGAGGAGATGCAAAATAAAGTAGAGACACACAGACGGAAGTGGGGGGAAGTAGGTCCAGAGAAAGCTCAAGTTCCTCTACCATTGAAACCATATCAAGTTTGCAGAATGGGTGTGCGAGCGAGAGTTACCGGCATATAAAGCGTACGATTTGGTAATGGGCTTATGAGGGGGCTCACTCGCTGTTTCAATAAACCCCCAGAGCCATGACTGAGCTAGGCTTGCAATACAAACACACCCCGTTCCTTCAGTTTATCTGAAAGACACATCTGGAGTCTATCAACTCCAGCAGCAC